>NW_006768775.1:93190-237181 GCF_000204055.1 Melampsora larici-populina 98AG31
CCTCATAGTAATGTCTACGCGGCATTGATACCATTTCTCAATGCAAATGCTTCCTCGGTGCGTAGCGATCTCTACATCCTTTCACCTCTTTGGCCTGCTAATTCGGCATCTGAGAACTTTCTATCGCTTCATCCCTTTTGGGGTCGTTCGTTTCAAATCATCAGCGCAATCCTCCGTGGATGTCCATAGTATTAATCATTATGATGATTCCAACCGCCGCGTAAGAATCCAACTATCCCTTGCTGAACTCAAAAATGCCATGACTTACATCTGCGACATCAATCACGTTACAAGAATATTTGTATATGCAGTACTAATCGTTAAATGCCATGTGCAAAGGGGAGATTACTGGCTTATTAGAGTGCAAAAAAGTGATGAACCAACGCATTCAGTCTTATCGCGTATTTCATCAATAATTCTTTACTAATCGGTTTCCCCTCTATATGCTTATCAGATGGCTTGCTTTTACCTGATAGGATGTTGATCGAGGTTTGTCCCTTCTCTTGACTGCCAAAGAGTTCAATGATGTTGACAAAGACTTGGGCTTTCCTTGAGGTCACAGGCTATAGGGTTTGTTATTCCATAAATTATGAAACAAGCGAAAATGGTACTTAGTCACTTATTCGGTCTTTCATCGTCCTCTTTCAACATTTCACAGAGGTTCGACTTATGGCATCAGTGAGCCTTTGATTATCTTATGTACCATGACGGTTGAAAACCCTGATTAAGGATTTGCATATCCAGTCTCCATTTTCGACATGTCACGGCAGCTATACATGGACTATAACAAAGTTCCAGTTGAAGGAAAAATTTTGTCGTTTTGGTTGCGATATCCTGTCGCATATTTTGCCTTATGGTAAGCATTTTTTTGAATATGACATGAATTACCCTCTGATATTATTTTGTATTTCCGTCATCTTAAATTCATTCAATGCCTTAGGTGTGTCATGTGGAATTGTATCACCAATCACATTCGTGGAATTTGGAATCCTACTTTCAGAGAAGAAGAAGATTCTAGTCGAACCTCGATGCCCAAATGGGTAGTGTACCTCCTCAACTCAATCTTCGTATTGTTTACTGTCATATTTTTAATTGGTACGCATAGCACAATATTTATTTTTCTTTCGACTAAACAATTTCATGATCCGGATAGTGACAGAGTATTGATATCCCTCATGAACATGAATTCAATAATGTGACAGTTTATCCTGCAATAGCCGTTCCTGCATATCTTTTAGAAACTGAAATCTTGGGCAAACTTCACCGTGTCACAAATCGTCTTCGTATAGCTTCCAACTTGCCAGATGCAAATGTTCTCTCGGTCTCCAAGCTTATACGTATTCTACAACCAATACAAGACTATTCAGCTTTGACTGTAAGTTTTGTTTGAAGAGAGGATCTGGTATATCGGAGACCACTGAACTTGTTTATTTTAAATTGAACCCCCCAATTTTTCAGGAAAAATTAGGGCAATCAGTTAGACGTGAGTTCATCAGATGGCTAATTTCGTTGAAGTATAAGGGATGCTCTGATACAAACAGTAGGTGTTATCTGGTCAAAACAGATTCGTTTCATTTCTTCGAGGTCATCGATATCATCGTGACAATTGTACGTAAATGAAATCGATTCTGAATGTGCAGATCCTCCTAGCAGCTTTTTAAATTTTAACCACCTACATCTGATTGTCAGACGTACATAGCCTTTGTCTATCTGACTCATCGCCAATTCAAGCAGTTCAAGCAGAATCAATCAAGGCTAAAGGGGCACCAAAACGATGATCAACGTTTGAAGATCAACTACCGAGCTGAATTGAGAGCTCTTTTCATTGAAGCTGTGGTTCTATTGGTCATGTTATCCTCGTATCAACCAATGTATATTTGGGCGGTAAGTATAAATCATGATCTAGTTAGATACGTTTTACGGCTTCTGAGACTTTGAATTGTACTATCACTATCCTATTTCAGGCTACTACCCGCTCTAATCATGATCTTGTGAAATCCACAGGAACTACATTAGTACCTGAGCTGGTAAGCGTCTCGGACTTCCAAAGTATCTATCATTCCGTGCATATGAAGATGTTGATAGAAGGAGCTTCTTGTTTCTCATACATTTCATTCCGAAGACCCTTGGACTTATGGCATGTTTCGTTGGACCTTGGTGAGAATTGAACATTCATGCCTCCTAATTCAAGATTTTCAAAGAGCTGATATTTTCATATAGTGTGGCACATTATCGATATAGTTCTGCGAAGCATCTTTTGGCCATCAAGTTAGAGGGAATGCGACCAAAGTCAAGTCAAAATCATTTTGCTCTTGAATTATTAGACGTTAAATTGAAGGCAGGAGACAATCAATCTACTTCAGGAGGTAATCAATCTCGAGCAGGTAGCTCTATGGGTTACACTTCTATAAACAAGCCTGGAGAGAAATTTGCAGTTAAGAAGTTACATCCTAATGACGATGACGACGTAGACACACTCGCGAATGCTGTGTAAGGTTGAAGATTGATGTTTTTTTTACCCAAAAATGAACTTTTGAATTATGCTTCATTTGATTTTTTACTTTCGCTTTAATGATAGCCAAACTGCATTTTTGAACATGGTTGTATATAATGACCAGAGTCTTTGCATTACAATATACCACATTCATCTTCATACTCTTTGTAATAAAGATTTTTTAACAGGCAGGAACAAATCTCACGACCAAAGCAGTTTGTTTGGTTGCCTTGTAGTGCTTCGGCTTTGTTTCGCTTGACTGTCTTTTTGCACTTCCATCCTTTCGGCCTCTTTATTTTGTATGATAACATCACAATCCTCTGTCTCATCTAAACTGTACGACCTTTTGTAGCTGAACATATTTCTCACTCGACCATGCGCGGGGTTCAAGATATTTTTTCACTCGTTGCCTTCATTTTGTATATATCCAATTACCACTGAATGAGAATTCCTATACTCTCTCTAAAGAATAATGATTTGGTTTGATGTTTTTTGTGATCAAGTAGAGATCTCCAATTTTCTCGGTCCAAAAAAATCCTTCATCATCATTCACTACGGACCCTATTTCTCAAAGAGAAAATTTCAAAGGCTCACAATCCATAAGAAAAGTTAATATTGTCATTGATTCAACTTCCATAAATGGATTAAGTAACTTATTCATCTTTATCATCCATCTAGATCATCTGCCAATGCACAATACTATGCTAGACATCAATTGCATGATGTATGAGCTCAACATATAAGCTTCCAAATGAGGTTACTTACATAGGGCCTAATAAGGCTACGGTTGGTAGCATTTTTGATTTGAAAACTCCCTTTGAGCCCAGGTACATTGCACCAGGGCAAAAGAGTTTATTTGTTCAAATTGAGTTTTTTCAGATGAACTCCATCTTGGGTACCTTTGAGAAAATTATGTTTGGTTGAAAATCCCAACCAGACACATCCTGTAAACTTTCTTGAAAGGTTTCTGACCTCACCTCACATTGCTAAGTACAAAAAGAAGTTTTTTGACTGGAAAAACTCCTTTCTTGCGGTTTTCCAAAAGGACCTTTTAAGCCGGACAATTGTTTTTGGTACCATAAACATTGTCAAACAAATTTTTTTGATCAGTTTTTTTTTTAATTTTAATGGAGTTTTATGGTCCTCAAACCTGTGCAAAAACCGTGCAAGATCTGTGCAAGATTTTTGCACCAATCTTGTGCATTGAATTTTTTGACAACCCTAACTATTGTGTTCCAACTGGTACAAAAACTATGTGAGACCAACATGCCAGATCAGTGCAAGAACTATTAATGTCTTGCACAAAACTTGCAAAAAATTTTGCATAGGTTTAAGTATTTCTAGAAAATGTTTGCTACCAAACACAGCCATAACAAGAAATGTGACTTTGCTGTAGCTGAACAAAATTGCAACCCACAAGTCGGCATTGCAGATAATCTACAACAAAATGAAAAAGATCATTCAAGCATTTTCCCAAAGTCACAGTACAACATATTGGCAATAGTACTGAGGTTTTAAACAACAAATCATCCTATAACCTCTTTTCACTGTTTCCTGTCTATTTACCCTTTGGGGAATTTTTGTAATTGGTTATGTTTGACCATCACCATACCCTTTAGTGAGTTGGAATTGAAATTCCTTGAATTCCTCAAGGCATTTTGTTGTGTTTGGCCACAACACAATTCCACAAAACAAAAATCTACAGCCGTTCCAAGAATTATCGGCAGATTTTGGGCAAAAGCCTGTAATTTTGGCAAAAACTCAAAAGCCCAAAACCCCAGTTAAGATTAGTTTTTGACCCAAAATGTAGTTTCTCCGAGGCTCAAATCTCTCTAAAGCTACCATGCCACTTCCTCACGGTTGTCCAATACTGCTTCAATGGACATTTGACAAAGCATCTCACGCTGCAGCATTTGTCTTGTATTCACCTCACGTGCGTGGCTCCAGGGCTTGAGCCTACACCCCACTCCATCATCCGACCAGGATCCATTGGGACCCTTCCTGGACTCTCGATACTATCGCGGTTAGTCCATTCCCTTCCCTACTTGAATACAATTTGGGATCATGACTGATTTTATGCTATTTTTATCAGAATGCCAATGGATTGAACACTTTTGTTAGTGATGAAGAGAAGAAACAATCAACCTATTTTAGTAAGTGGCATTCTTTTTTCTTTTCCATTGGGGTTTGAGATGAGAAGTTGATATCTACACTTTGATCTACTTTTGGATTATCTGCTGTTAGATTTGTTGGATCTGTTTACTTTTGGTTGGCTAGAAATTCGACTAGATGTTGTAAGAAAACATGAACAATTCAAGATTATGGTAATTACTCTCGATCACCTCGATCACATTCTTTCTATGTATATTCTCATTCTTTTTCTTTTGGAATCATCGAATTCTTTAGTTTTTCAATTCAACCTTTCATTTTCATTCAATCATTTTCAATCACTTTTTTATCGATCTCTATAGCTATGCTTTTTCCTTTAATCTCTTAATGTCTGCGTGTAAATGAATCAGTAATAGTAATTGTGTTGTTTTTTTGATCAAGTGTGTGAGTTTAACCTCAGATTTGTAGCTTAGCTTGATACTTTTCACACATCGTTAGTTTTATGTATCTTGGCCCTTTGACCAGCTTCTATCTTTTTGAATGAAATCAAAATTCACTTAGGACTCCAAGGCGTCACCGTTCCATTCTGATGACCTAAATGAATAATCAAATCCAACGGGTTCTGAGTCATAGTATAACAAGAACCTAATTTAGTTCGATGTTGTGAAACGATTTGTCCAGTAAAAGTATCATGATACTTAAGCCAACCAGGTAAAACAATGGTAGATAATAAGAAATGGTATGGTAAGAATTCCATTTGAGTGACTTCTAAATGAGATCTTAATTGATGAAGTTTGGTTCCTTGATGACCATCATAAATAAACACATAACGACGTTGAGCCACAGCAAAGAAAGATTGGTTGTGTAACCAACGTATTGATCTTGTAGTTTCATTCACATTCAATTCTGTCATCAATTGATACCATTTCTATTGGAGAATATGATGCAGGCGTCAAGAAGAAAAGAGTGCACAATCTGGGACTTTGAAAGTAAAATTCAAGCCCCAGGAAATGGAATTGAATGATGTGCAGTTTGGATATACAACCAAAGTGCATATTAGATGTGCGAGCTAAATTTATCCAAAAGAGATCCATTTATGCCCTTGAGAAACACAGAAGTTCAAGATGTCGACTCTAAGCCCAGAGGTAATGAAAGAATTCCAATATGCCTTTTTATTTTGGGCCACGTAACACCATTTGAACCATAACCACCTTAATATCAGTGCTGTAAAGGTTGACCGGCATTGCTAAAAGAGAATATGGTCGGTGAGGAATGGAATGAGGCAGTATTAAAAATAAAGTAAGTATTAAAATAAAGTAAGTTGCGATAATCTTTAGAAAGAAACTGACTCTGGATTCTGGATGAGGGTGGAAACTCGTATTCGTATTGATGCTCGTATTCGTATTGATGGGATGGATAGAATCTGGAATCTGGATGGATGGGGGATGAGATCAAAGATCGGAAATGGGGGTCGACGGAGAAAATTGGGGGATTTGATTCGAAAATGTAAAAAAACATCCGTTTCCAAGAAGGTTCTGTGAGAGAAATCTTGTGGCGACCTTGGGATGGGACACTATGGATATCCAAAGAGAACTGTCAATGAAATTTGACATTCTCTCACCAAATACGTCAAAACTACATTTTCCAAAGAGGTTTTTGCCAGTGGTTTTGGGCTTTTGAGTTTTTGCCAAAATTACAGGCTTTTGCCCAAAATCTGCCGATGATTCTTGGAACGGCTGTAGTTTATTGTGCTCATTGCACCCAAAAATAATGTGATTTACTCAATTCCAACTCACTAGATTGCAAAATGTAATTGAAGAAGAAGATACACAATTATAAGTTTCCCAAAATCAAAATGAAATACACAGCATACAAAAACTATAAAGTCATTCAACAAGTAGTTCAGAAGTCACAGTCAGAGCCTCATCAAGCTTTGCAGAGCTGGGTGAAATCCCCAGCGCAAGTTTATAAAGTGGATCATAGTGCTTCAATAACACTATACCGTAAACGTTCTTGAGCCAGTTCTAATGTGATTGACTGTGTGACCTTCTTGTTGTCTAGTATCCACTCTGTGGGCCGGATGAATCCTTAGCTTGAAAGAGGATTGTTCTCTATAGGACATCCAGTCAACTTCATGTAGCCAGTTGCCATACTTGACACTTCACCACTCCAGAGGTGTATCTGATGTCCAGCTGAAGTTACAGTCAAAGTTGCTTGAGATCATTTTGAAATCTTGTTGAAGTTGGTGGTAGTCTCTGGCCTGCCAGTGATTAGTAGCTGGGGGATGTGTATGCTTGAAGTAAAGGAGTTAGTCAAGACCACATAAAATGTTTCACACAATTGGTTGCCACAGTTAGTGGTCCTAAAACCTACCAAAAGAAAAGACAAAATTGGTTTCACTGTCAGAGAGAATAGTGATCAAATAATCAAATTAAACAAAAGGAACCAACCTTGAGTTCCAAATTTGAGCTGGTTGTGCTGCTTGCAGTGATTCCACACATGAGGTTGGGGTGTGGTGGTATGTTGATGCTGGTAGTGAAATGAAGGCAATTGATAGTGACATATCTCAAAAGTTAGACCATTGGTTTACTGGATGGGGTTTTGGATCAGTCCCCATCCAAGAGACCCAGCTTTGGGTGGATATTCAATTCATAATCAGATGCAATTTGTTTGAGAAACTTTCATACAGATCATAATAATAAGAAACACCTGTAAGTAAAGAAGAGGAGAAAAAATAGGAAAAAATCCTCAAAAAAGATAAAAAAACTTTCACAAAGAGATTTACATAGATCTCTTTCCAACATAAAAAAGATTTTCAATTTATTGTAAATCTAAATCCAAATTAAGTAAATCTTCAACATACTTCCAACTTCATTCAAGTAGTAAAGCTAAACTTACAAACCTATTTCTTCAACTAACTTCATCAAGTTTCATAACCTAAATCAAAAAAAAAGTAAACAATTCCACAAAACCTTCATACACATACATACTTTCAAACCATTCTGCAAAGATCTTATTTCAATAATTCAATACTTCAAGCAATTCAGTTCAACTCAATTCATAAATTCATTCATTCAATTCATTCAATTCATAAATTCTATCCAAAGAAAAAGAAAAAGAAAAAGAACAATCAATCAAACAGACAAGATATAGAGATATAGAGATAAGATAAGATAAGATAAAATGAATTCAAGTAATATAGAGATATCAAAAAAATCATGAAAAAAAGATATCAAAAAAAGATATCAAAAAAGGGATGAAAAAAAGAGATTCAAAAGATTCAAAAAAGAGATAAAAAAAAAGTTAAAATGAAACAGTTCAAGATAAACCAAAGATATTCATGTAACAAAGATAATCATGTAACAAAGATAATCAATCAATCATAAAAACAATCAATCGATAAAAAAAATCAACTAAAAAAACAAGCACAAAAACAAACCAAGATAAAAAAAAATGATATATATAAATTTGTTTTCCAACAAGAAGATAAAGCCAAAGTAAAAAAAAATCCATTTATAAAACTTCTTTTAACAAATCAAAACCACAGGTAGAAAACACACAAGTAAAAAAAACACAGGTAAAAAGACACACACACAAACGATTTCTTCATTTTTGTTTCATATTCCAACAAACATTTTCTCATCCTTGACAAAGACCAAAAAGAAATCAAAAAAAAATCAAAAAAAAATCATATATCCAACAAAGAGAAAGAAAAAAAAAATCAAAAGAAAGAAAAGTTTCAAGTTAAGTTATCATCAAGATTTCAAATCTGATATGTTTCCCTTCTTGTCCGATTTTTATAGCAAGATAACAGTTTCATATTCTTTTTGAAAAAATAAACCTCTTTCTGAAATCATCGATCATATGAAAGAAACATCATTTTTGATCAACTTATCCAAACTGTTCCTTTGATTAAAAACCTCAAAAAAAAAAACTTCTTTTCAACTATTTTCAACGACATCTTCCCAACTCTTAATTATTCAAATCATTCAAACTATTAACCTACAAAACCAATCAAACCCCATCATGTCCCCCAAAAAACCAAAAAAAAATTAATTAAATCAAACCATCCAAAAAAAATCATTAATTTAGTTTAGTTGAGACTTACAAATCCATCTTGATTTCCAATACTGTTTCTTCGGATCATTTCTGCCTGTTGTTGATTTGAATCCTCGTTTCTCCAAAACGTATTGGTAGTATTCGCATTTGTGTTTGCACTGGGATTCGCATTTGTATCATTCGCATTCGAATTAGCATTTGCATTTGCATTTGTATTTGCATTTGAATTTGAATTAGTATTTGCATTCGTATTCGTATTAGAATTCGTATTAGAATTCGTATTCGTATTCGTATTCATATTAGAATTCGAATTCCGATTGGAATTAGACCCCGAGTTAGAGCCCGAACCCGACCCCGACGCAGAGTTCCTAGACCCAGAATGAGTTTGAAACCCAAACGAACCACTATGACTATGACTATGACTATTAACCTGATGATGTCCCTGATGAGCCTGTTGAGCCTGTCTAAAAACCGACACAGAAGCCTGCCAAGGTCCAGCACTAGCAGGTGGTACGTTTCCCGAGTTTTGGTAATACTGAAACGTCAAGTTAGTCGTACTACTACTACTACTTGGTTGTGGTGTATTGAATTGAATTGGATTGTATCCAATTGAATTTCCTCCATTACTATTCGACCCATTCCCTTGATGACCTCTTAATGGTGATCCTGGTCTCCCATGATGATGATGATGTGGTGCTTGTGGTGGTCCATGATGATGATTTGGTGTTCCGGTTGGATTTGATTGACTCGTGTATTGTGATGGTGTATGTGGTTGGAATGGACTTTGTAATAAATTACTCGAATCTCCTGTCTTTAAAACCAATCCGAAATCAATCAATCAACAATCAATCTCCAAAAAGTTGTTCAATCCAAAATTCACTTACTGATCCATTATATAACATTCCAGGAGTAATAGGACTAGAAGGTAAACTATTATTACTTGGATTCGATGGATGATGAGAATGTAATGAATTCAAATTACTATTCCCAGTAGAGATTTGTAACCTAAGAGCTTGTGATTTCTTATGTTTTTTCATCAAGATCTTCTTATTAGGTGTCATAGGTCTCTGATCAATCGGATTACTACTACACATCATCATCGTCGTATCTCCATCTAAATCTTGTCCATCTGACATCATTCCTTCTTGTTCTTCTTCTTCATCTGATTCATACAAGTTTGTTCGATGAGGTGATGAATCTTCTCCAATACTTTCTCTTCTAGTAGAAGTCGAATTACTTGAAGATGATAATTTGGGTGATTTGATCGAGCCTATACTTGATCTAGATCCACTCATTCGTTTTCGATCTCTAGCTCTAGAAGTCGAAACTTCAGCCTCAAGATCAACTGTCCAATATGATCCTTTACCTGGATCTCTACAACAACAAAAAAGAATTCAACTTTTAAATCATTCTTTCTCTAAAAGGAAAATCAAGAGTTTGTAAAATTCAGAATTCCAAAACACTTCACTCACAAAATATGTCTAGGTTGTTTAACAAAACATTTATTCAAACTCAAGTTATGTCGAATCGAATTCATCCAACCTTTACCTGCCGTACGATAATACGGAAATCGTTCCATGATCGATTCATATAACTCTTGTAAAGTTAATTTACATCTCGGACTACTCATGATCGCACATCTAATCAAAATCACATAAGGGTATCCTGGCTATTGCGATCAAGATCAAAACAAAGGAAAAGTAGAAGAGAATTAGTTTCGTTCTTTAACTCCGAATGATCGGAAACATGCAGAAATCTGATCGGTGACAAGTTTCAAAAGTCACACCACATGATCCTTAGATCAGATGGCTTCTGGATAAATACTGCTCTCTCGCCACTGCCAGTATCACCCGAAATCATCAAGAGAGACCAACATACCTTTCCATTAGGACCATCAGGACCATCTTTCAAATTAGCCAAATCAGCTTGAATGCCAGTCGTAAGTGGCATCACACCCATCGTACCACCACCACTAGTAGTAGTACTATTCGTATTCTCTCTCTTAAACGTAGGATTTCCAAAACTAAAAGAAGGACTTCCACCAAATTGTTGAAGTGGTTGATAATTAATGATACCCATTTGACCACCAATCAAAGGTTTGCTTCCATCCTGTTGATTTCCTCCAAAGTGATGATGATTAGTAGCTTCATCACATGCTAATCTACGAGGTCTTGATTCAGATGAAGAGATGGTAGAAGAAGGTTGTGAAGAAAAACTAAGTCGATGTGGAGTTCTTGGAGTAGGATTGATAGGAGTTTTAAAGATTCCAGAAGAAGCCACGGTCGAAGGTGAAGGAAGAGGAGAAGAGACAGGTGATGAATTGTTAAGGAATTGATGATGAGGATGAGGATGATGAGGATGATTGGGATAGATACTTCGATTATCAGGTTTGCTTTGACTTCGACGATGTTGTTGATGAGGATTGAAAGGTGAGTTCAAGGTTTTATGATTCTGAAAGGTATTGTTAGATTGATAATCTGGTGAACGGTATTCTAGATCGAGTGAAGTAGGTCTAAGGATATCGTTTGGAAAAGGAAGATGTTGAGGTGGAGTAGATGAAAGTTGAAGATAAGAAGATGAGGTCGGACCTGAAGTGGCTGTAGAAGTAGGATGATGAGGTAGATGAGATTGAGTGAGATCTGATGAAACGTCTACTCCTGCATGTAGACTGTTGTTACTTGATGAAGAGGTCGAAGGATGAATGAGTTCCGGTTCATTGAAGAATGAATGATCTTGATGATGAACCGATGGATCGGGATTGAGGGAATGGTTTGTCGAATAATTGTTGGATTGAAATCCCGAATGATGTTCGGTAGGATCCAGTTGAGGTTCATGGTTGGAATCATTTGAATTCAAATCTTGATGATGCTCTACCCGAGAGCTTCTAGATTCTAAAGAAAGGGAAGATGAAGGTTGAAAGTTTGAAGATTTAGGATAAGCCGATGAATTGTTGGGATGATCTTGAGTGATGGTATCGATTGAGTTTTCATCATTCAAATCACCATGATTACTACCACTACTGCTAGGTACTCCAATGATGGTCATATCACTAACTTTTCTAATCTCAGGCTGAGAGCCCAAAGCTCCAGCAAAGTTAGAAAACCCGTAGGGTGTTGTCAAAGCCAAAGCGGGCGAATTCGAATTAGAATGGGGATCCAAATTGTTTGTGGAGATGGAGATTTGATGATGTAATTGATTGATGGGTGGAGAACCGAGAGAGAGATGAGAGATGTTGAATAATTTGTTTGTGATTGGACTGATTGGTGTTTGAAGTTGATCGGAGGGATTGTTGAGATGAGAAGAATGTTGTTGATCGGTGTTGGTTTGAAGAAGTTGTTGATCGGTATGATGAAGAGTTTGTTGTTGATTGATAAGAGGATGATTGACTTGATCAGTGTTATTATGAATAGAAGAAGTAGCAGATGAAGGACTGGGTGATAGATCAATGTTAGGATGATTTGAATTTGAATAGAGAAGGTTTGAGAAATTATGAAAACTAGTTGATTTAGGTTTATGTGATTGATATGAAGATCTTTGTTGTTGTTGTTGTTGTTGATGATGATGATGATTGGGTGATGACCCTAGATTGGGTTGATTGGATGAAAATGAAGCCAGCGTAGTAAGATTTGATTGAAGAGGTTGAGAATCGGAAGGAATTGAAGAAGATGAATTGAAGTTTGGATTTGTTTGATAAAGTTGATTTAATAAGAATTGATGAGATCTAAGTAAGTGATTGAGAAACCAAATCAGTTAGTTCAGTGATCAACACAAACAGAATCCAATCTATAATCACATTTGATGATGAAGATTAGTTTGATGGTGATGATGATTGTAAGTTGAAGAAACCGTTAAGGATTGATGAGTTGATGGTAAACTGAATCTGATCGAAACTGGATTGGGTTCACTAGATTCTAAGGAAAATGAAGATCAGAATGATTAAGAAGTACTCTAAATCGATCCAACAAGATCATCAAAGGAAAAGAAGTGAACCTATGTTGAACCGATTTCCAGATTGTTCTTGTTCTTGTTCTTGTTCTTGTTCTTGTTCTTGTTCTTGTTCTTGTTCTTGTTCTTGTTCTTGTTCTTGTTCTTGTTCTTGTTCTTGTTCTTGTTCTTGTTCTTGTTCTTGTTCTTGTTCTTGTTCTTGTTCTTGTTCCAGTGATGATGATGGTGAAGTTGATTGATTGATTTGTTGAATTGAGTTTGGTATGTGATGAATATTAAAAGTAGTGGTGATGGGTTTAAGTGGGTGACTACTCAAGATCGGTTTGTTCAACTTTGGTTTTTGTTTATGATTGTGATGATTGATGATAGTAGATTGAATCAAATTGTTTAGAAAACTTTCTTCGATACTTGATTGAGAATGTTGGTCAATAGGATCGATTAAAGTATTACTACTACTACTGAGAATAGTAGTGATAGGTTCTTCGTGTTGCTGTTGCTGTTGCTGTTCTTGGTCTTCTTGATGGATTCTTGTTAATAAACTTAAAACTTCATTCATCTCAAATATCAAATATCAAAATCAAATCTCCCAAACTACTGATACTATTTGGTTAAAAATAGATTCAATCCAATCCAATCCAATCCCATACACCAACATACAACAACAACAACAACAAGGAGCTAAAAACCTCAAAATACTCTAAAACACCCCCTGAATCGTCTCTTTCTTTCGTCCTTTGTTTTGGTTTCTAATTCACTCCACTTTTCAATCCAGAAATCAAAAAAGAAAAAAAGAAATACTAAACAAACAAACACACACTCTCTGTTTTTCCTTGACGTCTTATATATGTAAATCTTTTTAAAATGTAAATGGATTGATTTGAAGGATGCTTAGGTTGAGTTTTGGGTTCCAAGGAAGATTCTGATGGATTGAAATTTGAAATTCTTGATGAACAAACACACAAAAGAACACAGCCACTTTTGATTTTATTTTTTCTTTCTTCTCTTAGAACTTCAAATTCAATAGTATATAACTAATAACTAACTAGAAGTGAAGTCCAACAAAAATCTCTCGATCGATCCGATCTTTACCGATCGAAGAAACCAAATGAATCCTTTTTTTTTTCTCTATCTATCTCTCTCTCTCTCTGTCTCGAAATGGGTGTGAGAAATTAGAATAAAGTGAACTTCAAAGGAATCAGGATGTTTGTATCTGTGTGTAAAGATCTATGTATAAAGTCTGTGTTTCTCGGCTATGTAAGTTGGTGGATCAAATCAAAAGACGGTTAAAGAGGAGAAAAGTTTAAGGCACTTCGCTAAAGTTCTTCTTATAATCTAATCTTTTCAGGTTTTTTCGGGGCTCAAAATAAATCGAATATGTATATATGTTTTATATCCGATAAAAGCCTATTATTTTATCCTGTAAACTAAAGTATGTTTTCTTTTTCTTTTAGCAAGTAAAACGTTTTAAGAATTGATATAGTGATGTGATGCTATGCTATGTGATGTGATGTGATGTGATGTGATTTTGTGAATAGTTTGAATCGGTTATTGTGTGCAGTTGATTGATTGAATAAAAGTGATCACTGATGATTCATGAATGGTAAAAAGAGTCTTTGATCTACAGTTTATTTGGTTGATAAAATAAAATAAACTGATCGGAACACAAACAAATCGCAACAGCAACACCATCACTTCTTTTTCACAATCATTCTTCATCTTCCCTCAAACACCGTCAAGATTTACATAAATCCGTTCAATTTGTCAATTGGACTTAGATCGAACCGAACTTATGAAAATCATTCTAAAGCAAAATGTTTTTTCCTTGCCTTTTGTTTTTCAAATTTCACTTCTTTTTCATTTTCTTTGTACAACAACAATAAACCGGACCAGTGAAGAATCAAAAAAAAAATCAAACCTCTTCGTACATAAAAAAAACCACATTTAAAAGGATGTCCAATTTCCAATTTCCAAGGAGTAGATAATTGTCTACTCAAAGTCTTTTCCTACGAGGAGTTCAAAAAGAAACATGTTTTAGTCATCAAATGGATTGCAAGTACGTATGCTATACGTATTACAGTCGTTTTCAAAAAGCTTGCCGCTAATTCACCGCCAGATCGCTCGAGTTTTGCGGGCAAATTTCGGCAAGCTTTTTGAAAACGACTGTAAATTCATCGAAGAATAGGAGTCAGAAAATCTTTCAAATAGTTTGTCTGGTATACTGGGGGTGGAGGCCCGAGGGCGTTGGTGTAACAAGTGGTTGTCAATAAGGATCATAACGCATGCCAGGTGCCAAGAAGCGGCTTTCACTAGACCAGAAAACGTATC
The DNA here is from genome assembly GCF_000204055.1 of Melampsora larici-populina 98AG31. Classification (NCBI taxonomy): domain Eukaryota; kingdom Fungi; phylum Basidiomycota; class Pucciniomycetes; order Pucciniales; family Melampsoraceae; genus Melampsora; species Melampsora laricis-populina. The sequence continues at coordinate 108,123 of NW_006768775.1, forward strand.
GTATCAACCGACCGACCACAGCTCTTGAATGCCAAACTTAACAAACTCCAATCACCTCTCGGTCATCTCCGAGGCAAGCACGAAGAATTTATGCAGGCGCTTGGCATGGTTTTGAGCATGGTGAGGTTTTCAAATTTAGTAGAGGAAAACTTGATTGCTCCATCCAGCAAAAAGTTGATGATGTTCCACCAACAAGAAAAGCAGATTCAATCAACACCAGCATACATTTGCTTTCGCCTAGATTATGCTTATAGCAGAGTTACCCCAATAAAGGCTCTTAAAATAGACCCGTTTGACCGGCCGGTTGTTTTTTGGCCGTAACTTTTGGTATCAACTTGAGATTTGTTGATAGCTTCGGCCGGAAAGTCCACTGGGTCAACTAAGTTTTTTGAAACCGGTTCTACTGTCGTTCTCGAAAAGCTTGTCCGAGTTTTCCCGCAAAACTCGAGCAATTTGGCGGGAAAACTTGGACAAGCTTTTCGAGAACGGCAGTATGTGCATACTTTGAGAGCCACTAATCTTTGTGCAAGTTATCCTTCATCAGTCTTCTTTTCCCATCAATGAAAAGAAGACTGACAGGGAAGTATTTTTCTTTATTCCTTGAAGTTGGTACATGATAGTATTAACATAAGGGAATCAGTAAGGCTAAGGGTAAAGCAGCATAAGGATGGCCTAGGATGGCCCACTCAACATTTAAGACAATGTGCAAATAAAATAGGCTGTATAACAGATTCCCTCAAGCAATTGAGTCTGGCAAAGTTGGCCGCCCAGATTTTATTGCACATTCACGTGAGGCATTGGGCAAGGTGAAATTTTGTAAAACTGAATTTAGCTGCAACCTCAACAAAGGGCCTGGCAGATTCACCGCAAATCCAGACTATGTACTTATATCTGCATACATATAAACAGACAAGGTTTTCAAACGGAGTTGACATGAAAATATGTCAGATCAAAAAACAATCACATGTTTTGAGAACAGGTTAGTGGAATGCTACAGATGCCCAAAGGCACAAGGGTATCTGTGTAATTCCATGAGGGGGAAAAAGGAACACATGGATTGAGTAGTCCCGGTACCCAAAGTGAGAAAGGGTACCAAGAAAAGATGGGGAAATGATTTTCCCCAACAGAAACAAATTCATAATTTGTAAAAGACAAATTTCATCTTTTAAAAAATTCACCCTCAACAACTCAAACTAAATAATCAACATCAACAAACATTAAGGTAGAACAAGAGGCTCAATCATTTCTTAAAAAATCTTCTTTTTACCTCCCACCCACCCCGGCACCCTACCACGCAGAGAGCCTACCACGTCAAGGCACCAGCGGCCTGTTGCCCCCCCACACACACGCGGTGAGACTTAAGTAATTAAGTTTCAAAGCTTACAGTACTTTGATTACGGTAGCAATAGAGAACACAATATATACAAACAATGTACAAAAAGATAAAATTTGAGAGTTTTCAAAATCAAAGAAAACTAAAATGAAAATAACGAAAAACTCCCAATAAGAAATGTGAGACTGCTAATAATGGAACACACAACCACAAATTTTAAATCAAATCAAAAGAAAAAAAATCATTCAGAGTTGCAGGACTTGTGGATGGTTGTCTGCTTTGATTGTATTGAAAATTATCTCTTTTGATTGATTTGGGAGTAGCTTTTCAGTTTTATTTAATTGATGATACATGAAAATACTCTAAAACATGATTTTACAAACATTCACTTTGCCCAATCCCTGTTGTTCCCACTTTCTATTACTTCTAGAAAATTATCAGTACAAAATTTGTCTTTATCCTTCTTTTTCTATCTCATCAACTAGATCCTAAAAAAGAATACCTTATAGCTAATTACACAGTTCAAACCTTTTACATCTTTCCAAATTCAGTTGCATAATTATTGATGACCCTGGGCCAGAAACGCAGGTGTTGTGTGCTGCGCTGTGCCTGTGTTGCGGTTTTTCTGACGGCACCGCAACATAGACTCAAATTCTAGGTTGCGGCCTGAACCGCTACACAACAAGCTCTGTCAAAATGGCGGTTTTTTGGGGGCTGCAACAACATTTGTTGTATTGCTGCCCAAAAAATACAATTTGACATTCTTTTGGTGCTGTTGTGCCTGTTGCTTGTGTGACAGTCAAGGTGCCGCACAATCTGGCCTTACCTTTGTAGTTGTGGTAATTACCGCAACACAGTGTCTAATGCTGGTTTTTGTTGCGTATTGCGGAGCAACACACCAAAAAATGTGTGGGTAGCGGCACGGTGTGTTGCAGGCACAGAGTTGTTATTGTTCAAGATTTTGTTTTCACTGTTTCTTATTTCCTGCCGGCCACCCTTGCATGAGCAGGGTTCAAGTTCCAAGGGGATCTCACTTTCTCTGTCTCAGTTGTCTACAGTAAAGAAGGGGGCAAGTCCAGTGGACAACACCAGTGCTGCGTGTGGCCACCTACAGCACCCTTCTGTTTTTTCTTTTTCTATGCAGTTTCTCTCTATCAGGCCCAAACTTGCTCTCTTCAGAATCCTGCAAAAAATAAATCTAGACAAATGTTTTGCGTGTATGTATGTAAAACATTGTCTTCAAGATTTTTGATTTTTCACCTAACTTAACTAAGTCCAAATCTCTTGCCTTGTCCATTTGAAGTTTGCAGGCGCCTTGGATTTTTCACTGTGGTTTACAACAATCAAGTGTATGTAATCATAAATTTAAATCAAACCATTGAACATCAAGTATACCAAGGAATCTGGTCAATATACATTCTTATTCTAGCTGAGGTAAGCTTGTTGATTCATTGTAAAACAACAGACTTGTCACAAACTCATAGCTTCCTTTTAAACAAACAACCAATTTGCACCAGAGATGGAGAAGAGCAATTTGAATGATTTTCTTTCTTTTTTGTCCATTTCTTTCTGTTTTGATTTTAAACTAACTAAATTGAAGTAGGTAATCAGATGGAGAGACCCATTCTCTCTTGATCTGATTTATAACCTGCAATCTTGATGTCCATCCATAAAAGTTCTCACCAAGAACTGGGTTTACTACAAATTCTCATTGGCTGTAGCTCAAAATTTGAGCTATATACAGTCCATTACAAAAAGCTTGGAACTTTTTGTCCACAAACCTCAAGCAGATTGGTGTGGGATTGTTTGTGAGCTTTGTGGACTTGACTGTACACTAATCTCTGTAACATTTGCACAGCAGGGAAACTTGTGAAGATAATGTTTTCCTCTCAAGGGAAACCTTTGTCTTGATTTTTCTGGAGGAGTCTGAAGAGAGAAATATCTCCCAAAGAAGCAGGAGTTTGGAACCTGTGCTTTCATCGTTGGGGCATCATCAGGCATCATCAACTGTTTGGTGGGTGGTGTGATAATGTTTTCCTCTACTAAATTTTCAAATCTCACCACATCCAAAATCATGCCAAGTGCCCAAGTGCCCAAGTCCCTTGTGCTTTGGAGATGACTAGTCATCAAATAGATTACCAGGCACAATTGGACTGTGTTAAGTTTCTGGAATGCTGTCATTAAGAGCATTCATTCTATACAAGTCTTTATTGTCTTCTTTTAAACAACAATAAAGCCATACCATACCAAGACATCAACCTTTTGGATTTTTTTGAGTTTTGGAATGCTCTAATCCAGAGCAATTCAAATTTCCTGCATATCTTCTCAGATAAAAACAAAGAATTGCTGTTCTTTTCTGAATAATTGTTCTTCTTTACCAAACATATTTGTTTACATGAATTTTGGTCAGAAGAATTTGAGAAAAAGTATCATGTGCAAACCAAGAGCTTTCTCATCCAGAGCAATTTGAATTTCCTGCATATCTTTTCAGATAAAAACAAAGAATTGCTGTTCTTTTCTGAATAATTGTTCTTCTTTACCAAACATATTTGTTTACATGAATTTTGGTCAGAAGAAGTTGAGAAAAAGTATCATGTGCAAACCAAGAGCTTGTGGACTTGGAAGAATGAGTAGCAATCAATGTCAACATGAAGAATCTATAATCCAACCCAATTGAACATTCTGAAACTTGAGCTGATAGGACCAAAAGGGCAATTTATCAAGTACATATCTTTACTTAAACAAAACTTGCCAAGCTCTTGCATCCATGCACTATACAAACTCCTGAAATTCTTTTATTTTGCTTTCAACTCTTGTGTTATAGTGCACAATTTATCTTTTAATCACATAGATCAGATGCCTTTGATTAGGGGGGGCTTAGGAATCCCAAATTTGTAACTTTTTGCATAAATTTTATGAATTCAGGATTTCTTTAACAGCATCCGAAATTTTCTTGATCAGCAGAAAAATAAAGCCGGTCAATTGGGTATCCAGATATCAAGTGGCCTCTCTTGACTACCTCACCTATTTCCCTAGTCTGTTAATCAACTACATCAGAAAAATTCTGACAAACCAAAGCCAAGATCAATACACTGCAAACATTATTCAACTTCCCCAAGTGGGCAGGAAAGAATGATTGGAAGAATTATTTGTCGTAAAATGATCTATCACTCCACACCTGAGCCAGAACACACACACTACATATGTGTAGCAGGTTCAGTGAATAGATGATTATCATGTACATACAATTGTGCTCAGTTATCTGCTCACCAGGATAAGTTATTCATATGTAATACATGCTGTAACTTTTTTCAGGTTGACAAAAGCATTCAAAAGATTGACTACATACACTGACTTAGCTTTTTGGTGTGATCTCATCAACTTGACTGCATGTAACACCCTTTCTGCTACTAAGAAATAGCTTCAACAATATTGCCTGAGCAGCTACAGAATTATATGTAGTGAACATTGGGGACAATTTTGTCAAAGTCAAAAAAAGTTACATGTGTTCAACATGTGATTTATCTATTCTGATGGGCAAAAAACTGAGCAGACCTGTATGTACATGATAGACAACTATTTACTTAGCTTGCTGCGCATATGTAGTGTGGGTGTTATGGCTCAGGTGTGCAGTAGTGGATCCTTTTATGACAAACTGTAATATTAATCATTTTCCTCTTCCAACTTAAGGAAGTTGAATGATACTCATAGTGATAAGCAATGTATTGACCTGCTTCATCTGGCCCCTGGCACACCCTTGACTCAAGCCTGTATTTTCCAGTCTAAACAGCTTAAAAAAGGAAACACAGCAAATGAAAAAGCCAAGCCAATAGTGGTACATTAAGCCAAAAACCACATGAAAAAACCACATGAAAAAACCACATGAAAAAACCACACAACAAGCCGAGTAAATTATTAGTCATCATGTACATACAGTTCTGCTCAGTTCTCCACTAGGGCTGCGACCCGGACCCGGCCCCGCCCGCCCGAGTCTGCCCAGCGACCTCTGGAGAGCTTGCGGTCCGCGCCCCGGGGCCGCAGAACGTCACGTGTTTTACTCACAAAGGTGCCCTGAGAGCGCTCGGGCGGGTCGGGCACCAGGGCTGCCGATCATCCCAAGCTGTACAACTCATGATTTTTGTGCCCAAAACCTAAGCCTGACTCTGCCTGGCCCCTAGGCCTCAAGTTCAGGGCACGCCCTGCCTGGCCCTGAACCATTTTTGAAGGCCCTCGGGTTTCCTTGCGGCCGGGCTGCGCCCCGGGGCCGGGTCACAGCCCTATTCTCCACTCATCTGAATAAGTGAATCATATGTAATACTTTCTGTAATCTTTTTCAGTTTGACACAAGCATTCCAAAAATTGACTAGATACACTGACTCATAGTTTTGGTGTAGTTCCATGAATTAAACCTCTTGTAACACCCTTTCTGTTACTGTTGAATGGCTTTGTTGCACATATGTAGTGTGGGTGTTATGGCTCAGGTGTGCAGTGATAGATCTCTTGATGACAAACTACAATAATTAGGGTGTTCAAACCTGTGCAAGAACTTTGCAAGAACTGTGCAAGAATTTTGACACTAATTTTGCACATTATTCGTTTGACAACCCAAGTTATTGTGTTCCAAACCGTGCAAAAACCATGTGAGACCAACTCTTGCAAGTTTTGTGCAAGATACGTGCAAGTTCTATTCATATCTTGCACAGAACTTGCACCAAACTTGCACAAATTAATTTTGAGGTTTGAATACCATAAATAATTATTTTCCCAGTTCCACTTGGGCATAGTGTATAATGTTTACAGTGAATACAAGCATATATTGGCTGTATTTGGGTGTGGTGTTCACGCAAAAGTCACAAAAACATTGCAACCATGACACATATTTTGCAAACAGCTGTATTCTCCAGACTTCAGATTGTTGGTTGACTTGAGTTGTGTTTGAAATGTTTGGGGTGGCTTCTCTATATTTGTGTTTTCCATGCTGCTTTGGTTGCTATTTGAAATGTTCCTCTTTCCAACGCTATTTGATTACATTTCATAATTTCATCATGTGTATCTTGTTTTGTTTCTTTAACTCTCTCACTAATACTATTAGTTTATTTATATATACCTGTGGGTTTTTGCACATAGATTTGAACTTTGTCTGTTTTGACTCTATTTCATTTATAAGCTTATTATTGACAAACTTATGAACTTGTGCATCACTTACAGGTATGATGCTCTTTTCGTTTTCTTTGTTGTCCATTGATTTATATCATCTATTGTTTGTTATTTGTATGGAAGAAATCAACTTGATCTGTTTGACTCTATTTCATTTATAAGCTTATTATTGACAAGCTTGTAAACTTGTGTGATATTTACACAGATCTCCTATTCTTTTCTTTTGAATTATTTTCAATAATAGCAATTCATACTCTCTTCACAACAAACTTGATAATATCTTTATTAAGCTATAAACATATCAAATTTTCTAAAGTATTCAAAAATATTAGTACCTTACCTTAACCGGTCACTTGTTGAGACACTTTCCCCTTGTCTGGAAATAGCTTAATGCGAGCACAAATATTGTGCCTGTTACAGTATCAAGCATAACAATGAGGGTTTGAAATGAAGTTGCTTCAGAATGCTCCGGGACCTATTTGAGGATAATAACGTCCAAGAAGGCAAATGGTAATGGGTAACAAAGCTGAGTGGCAGCCAAGGTTTGCCTTGTAACCACACCCACCTGTTTCTCATTTCACATGTCATCTTGCTTTGATCATTCAACCAATCACAAGCCACCTGATTCCCCAGTTGTGGTCTTTTTTCAAATGCCTGTGATTTTGTGTATCACACTGACTAGCAATGTAGGAATACCATAAAATTATGAGGATTACAACTCCATTTGAGGTGTCTTATGTACCTGACTACCAAGCCTTTACGTGAGGATCTGGGTCGTAGATGCGCACCTGAAATAAAGATAGGTAAGAACAATGAGTCGTTATGAGTTTAGTCTTCTAAATATGTTTTCAGGTGAAGAAATCATTCTTCTTCTAGTATAAAATTAGCCAAGTATGGAATTACTCTGGGTGTATCTAAAAGTGATGATGCCAAAGACTTAATATAATCAAGTTTCAATGCTTATGGTATTTTGATTACAGGGGCAATAGTTAAAATGAAATGTAATGAAATAAAAAGATAACAATTCAAGAGTTTTCAGAAAGCATAGAAAACTAAACAACAAAACACACCTAGAGATGTGAAACTCCTATTAATGGATTTCAGAGGGACATTGTTGCATGATATGAGATCTCAGCCACCTTGAAAATCTTAAGTATCTTGGCACAAATAATTTGCCTGAGTATGATGATTGATCTAGTGTATTGTCAGAATACGTATCAATGCATATACTTGTACTGAAGACTCTTGCTATCATATCTGCACAGAGTTGAAGTTTCTCATTGTGACCATCTCTTTGCAGCACGTAGATCATCTTTGGCATTAGTCTCTTGAGAAATCACTAAGAGAGCCCCAGTTTTTTGGTTTGCTAAAATAAACAACTATTGTCTCAAATAACTTGAGTATCATCCATAAATTTTATCCTCCCTTTCAATGTTTTGTATTACATGAAGATTCAATTCTGGTTTATATGAGGTGGATCAACTGGGAAATCATCTACTGTATCTACAGTTTTCAATGAACTTGAACTTATTATTCATATCCTCAATCAAGCCATCTAATTATACTTTACTATTTGGTTTCACCATAATATTGGGAAAGGTGAAAACACAGCAGACAGACCTGTGATTGGGAGATCATGTCATACCCTGATCAGTGTTAGACTACTGTGAGGGTTGTCCTAGCTCTTTTTTAATGGGATGAGTCTTGTCAATGAAATCTGGTAGAAGCTTTATCAGACAAGCTTTGTTGCCATGATGGATATCCAATTGCCACTTGATTAGATTTGACAAGGTTTGGGCTGATTGAAGGCCCACTGGTTTTCTTACACGTCTGTATCAATAACCAAAAATTGACATCTACATGCATAGCACTACCAAATTGAATGAAGGGTTCAATTCAGCACCAAAAGGGTTGTTCAAGGTTGTTCATCGGCAAGGAAGGTTGAACTTGAAAGGGTTTAATTTGTTTTGTAGCATTTCCTACATGTAGTGGTAATTTGTAATTGGTGATGATGATTATAATGAGGGTGATTGAATTAAGAAGGGCTTTGTTGACTTTTTTTTTGGGAGAAAACCCCGATCGATCAAATAAATACCACTTACTCATTCTCCACCGTCACCAACACCTTCATCAACACTTCACTAACCCCATTTTCAAACAACAATATTATAAACATGGCAGATGCTGATAACACCACTCCAGCAACCACTGTAAGTCATATCTTTTTTCAAATTTCATGAATCCATATCCAACTTTTTCTTCATCTCTTTCATCTTTCTTAATCTTTCAACTCCGATGTTTGGAAAATCGATCATATCTTTCTTACATATTTCAAGATTGATCTATGTTTCAATTTCTTCGATCATTTGAACTGACTGTTTTATTACTTTTCTTTGGATCAGGAAGGTACTCAAGAACCTGATTTACACTTTGAACCATTGGTTAAACTTGATGCAGTTGAGTTTCTGGTCTTTCTATCTCTCAATTCGATGTCGAATGACTTGAGGAATCCTAGATCAAATCAGCAAACTAACTTTAGAATTCCCTTTGTGTTCTTTTGTTTTCGATAAATAGGTAGAAACCAAAACTCATGAAGAAGATGAAGAAGTGTTTTTGAAACTGTTTGTCTTTATTTTTTTTCGCTTCTTGATATACTTTTTGTGGGTTATAACTTAACATCTTTTATTTCCAATTGTTAATTTTAGTCGAGCCAAACTTTTCAAATTCGATAAAGAGGCTGGAGAATGGCAGGAACGTGGAACTGGTGATGTGAAGATCTTACAACACAAAGTAAATTTCCTTTCACACTATTCGAATCCACTTACTTCATCATCCAGACATCTTACCTTCCTTTTTCTACTTGAAACCAATCGGAAAACTAGACCACACAGAAATTCAGATTAGTGATGCGTCGTGATAAGACTTTGAAAGTGTGTGCAAACCATTACAGTTAGTCAAGTTTTCGGTTTAGCTCTGTTTTGTTGAACGAAATTCAAAGTTATTGACCGCTTGAATGTCTTTCCTTTACCCCTTTGAATGCGTATCAAGTCTCTCCGGATATGACACTTGCATGTAATGTAGGATCAGATCGATCCTGGGTTTGGAATGTTACCGCTGACACCAGTGATGAAGGTACGATGGCTGTGACTTTGGCGATCAGGTTTGGTAACTCAGAAAGTAAGTGACTGGACTTAATCTCACGCCTTGTTTGATACTCATTCACACTGCCCTTTCTGCCTGAACTTAGATGCCAATATCTTCAAGGGCAAGTTCGAAGAAGCTCAAAAGATCAATGGATCATTGGCGCCATCTACTTCTGCTGAGAAGTCCGATGCCGCACCTACTACCGATTCTGACTCAAAGGCCGAAGCTGAAACTGAAACTGAAACAAAAGCTGAGGAAGAGACACCCGTGGTTCAAAGTGATGCGTCTGCTGATGCAGTTAAGGAAGCTGCTACTACCGAGTCAGCTGAGGAAAAGAAGAAAGAGGAAGAGACTACTGAGAGTTGATTTGTTGGAAGTTGTATGATGAGGAAAGGAGAGATTGAAAGAGATTTTGTGATATGAAATCAAACTCCTTTCTTTATTTGATTGTTTGAAACCAAAAACAACTTCTCCTAAACCTTTCTAAATCCCATTTTGGCATCCTTTTTGCTACGATTTTTTTCTACTTTCTGTTCCAACCCTTCTCCGTACCCCAGATTATACTTGTGGATTTCCTTTTTATTTTGAATTTTATTTTTGGGGTAAGAATCTAACATGGTTGATAATGATCCATAATTTCCATTTTTTTGCTTCTGTTGGAAAGAACCATTGGAGTTCCACCTAGATATCATCGAACTTATAAACAAGTTCCCTGGCTCCTTGCAAGGCACTCAAGTCTGAGATATCATGACCGTTCAATTCTGACTTTCACATTGCAGGATGATTTGTGGTTTAACCTAAAAAACAAGTGATCATACCTATTATCAACCAGTTGATAACGTTGAGAATTGTGAACAAGCATCCAACATAATCAATCTGAGCAAATTACATGTGACTTACTCGTCAACTCAGACTTTCTCCAGCACAACAAGTTGTCCGATGTTGCAAAATGTATCGTGATTTTAAAAACTTCGGGACACGTTTTTAAATGTCCCAAATAGCCTATTGCGGCAACTGGTTTGTATGAAATTCAATATACACACAACTTGATGTGGATTATGTATCCAAATTTGACACAGTCGAAAGGTGCACAATCTGCTTTTCTCAACATGATATATACTGGGCACTCTGTAGCGGATACTCATCCGCAGTATGCATCAACGTCTGCAGCTGGAAACCCATTGGCTCATGTATTGGGATCATTAAGAAAGATTTTCTGGGGTTGAATTCTTTCTGGAACACAGCGTATTTTTGATAATCATACCTTACATACCTGATAGGGTCCTATGGGATACTTGTATGCTCTTGTATGTTTATGATCAACATTTGATAACAAATAGGATAATTATACTATTGATATATATGGTTGTTTGAGTCGATGATCAATTCGATCATCGATGTAAAGTAAATAGAAAACAAACTATGTAGGGTGCCTTTTCATGTCTGGAGATATTCTTGTACCCACGCCAGCTCGTCCTCCAATTCATCAATCTCATCCTCTTCATTTTCACTGAAGCCCGTTGCGATTGACAATTGATCTGCCTCGGCAAGGTGAGTTGTGGAAGTCTTCCTCATTATGGCTGATGAGCTGCCTATGGAGGGACCAGCTTCCGGGCCTGCTAACGCGTATTTAAAAGCGTCAGCGGATTTATCGATTGAGAATAAGGAAGATTTCGACTCACCGTCAATCTTAGCTCGCTTAGAAGCATAGGCCGGAACGTTATGTTCAGGACGGCTCGCTGGAACTTGACGTGTGGCAGCAGGAGCTGAGTGAGCCAGCACCTCTTCACGCGCAATGTATGGCTCAAATATCGAAAGGTCATAGTCATCGTCCAACTCGTCCACTCCATCGGGTGACGGAGACTTTTCTGGTACTACGTCGTCCACGGTATTAGACCCCTCGTTTCCAGATTCGCCTGCTTTTCGTTTCTTTTCATTTTGTGGTATGCTTGCTATCTCCGGAGACAAAGAGGGGGAGATAAAGACGTTTTTCTCGGGTAGCGATCTGGTTTCCTCACAGTCAACGTCACTCAGATGCTGATTAGAACTTTCCACAATCAGTTTCTTTTTCCCCTTGATATCTTTCTTGTTCTCCAGCTGTCTGAAGATCGCGCGTTCATTGAAATCATTGACTGTCTTCTTTTTGTTCAAAAATCTCGAAACGCTCGAAGAGTTCACTTGTTGTTCTTCTAAGCTCTTTGGGAGTTGACTAGGTCTTGTGTTGAATTTGCCGCTTTTCGAACCTCCTGCAGGAACACCATTTCCCAGAGCACGATCAAGACGATCTAAAAAGTCCTGATCTTCTAGTATCATAGTATCGATATCTGGATCTGAAAATGTATGCGATGATTGGCTCCGTCCTCGGTGCAAACCAGGTCTCTCTTCCCTTCTCTTGGAACGCTCATTCGTGGTAAAAATATCTTCTACCTCGGGAAGGTCACCTCCTTGTCCAAAATCTATCAACAAAGCATGTATGAACTTTATATACGGAGCGACTTTTCAAACTACACTGAAAATGTCTTACACTGAGTGCCTGCTTTTACACCTCCCGAATTTGTTATCTTTGAAGTGCTCGAGTTCCCGGTTTGTTTGGGATTAAAAGATGCTTCAGGGCATGTTGCAATATCCTCAGATCGTGTAGAGCAGTCGTTTGTATTTTCCTTCTTGCGGGGTTGTGGTGGCTTTGCCATACCATTGATACAACTGAAAAAACAAATAAGGAATCTAAGACATAAAACTTGATAGGACGAGGTAGCTTACCAAGAATGATGACAGACGCCTTTGCATTTATGAGCACATTTGTATCTCCCATTTTCTGAGGAAGAAAAAAAAGTAAACTTTTTGTTCCAACTTGAATTCAATGAATTACTACTGACCTAGCCGGGATCCAGACTCCAACTGATTCAAAGTGTTTTTGTCTACTTTTTTTCCTCTGGATACAGGGAATTGATCTTTCTTCTCAGTCTGCGTACGAGTCGAGTCTTGGGGCTTTTTGATCCTTTTTTCGGCCTTTTTGGACTCAAGCAGAGGTGTGTGTTTCTCAATGACTATTTCATCCGAAGAAGAGTCCAGATCTTCAGCGTTTATTCCTGCGAGAACATCAGAGGCCGCAGCGTCGTCAGCACTAATAGCTTTCGGCGTGGGGTAATGTTGGCGTGGTGTATTCGGTGACCATCGCATGGTACATCCAATTCCTGCAATTTGTTGACAGGCGATATGAGTCACCAAATTCTGGGATGGCTTGATCAGAATGCACTCGACGGTGAATCTTTTAGGGTTGGATAAAAGTTTAACCCTGATGACAAAGCAGGATATTCCACAGTTTAATATCAAAAAGATCCTGTTCATCAGAACGTCTCTTCGCTCACTGAATGGCACGAAACTCGATCCATTGGTGATCGCTGGTCAGCACCAAGACTGTAGCCATCAAAATCGTGTTTCTCCATTTCCAGTTGACGGGTGAACTGGTGTCTGAGAGTCCAACCTCAATCTCAACGCAGACATGAATCCCCTCCGACGTGACATCTTCTGAAATACGATTCATGGTACACTCAAATTTGGGCATGGAGATAGCCTGTTTCACAATCCTTGTACCAAAGGGGGGATTGCGATCGAGGATCTGAAGTTTTCGAATAAAAAATGAAACAACGAGTTGTTCATCAACCTTATCGCACCGAATTGGATGAAGATCGGGGTATCAAAGCTGACCATTTCAATTCTCGAGGCATCTGTTTTCCTAACTTGATCGATTGTGCATATGTTACTCTCAGCCATCCGCTTGACCGATTTTTCTCCAATTTGATCCAGCTGGCGAAGCACCCAAGGGGAGCCTTCCCATGCCTTTGCGTTTACCGAACGTAATCTGATGGGTCACAAAGAAAGGGTCTTGTTTGGCTGGGGCAAATGATTACAGATATGAATAGCGGACCTACAGCTCAAGGCCGCTTTTTGCTCCGACATCACGTTTTGCAATAGTCAGTGCGACCAGACCTGAACAGTGAGTGCTTCAGCGATTAAACCCATATTGGCTACGTATGGGCTTGCACAATTTCATCCACTTACATTTGCAAATTCTAGGAAGGTGTTGCCAGACCATATTAGATTCCATCTGTGGGTTGTTGTTATCCGTCTTGAGCTCTACCAGTGGAATACCGCCCAGTATTGCCTTCATGTGGAGTCACGCTCAATTTCTTCCATGGTCAGTTTTCGAAAATAATTGGCATGACTGACTTGTATCAACAACATAACCTGTAAGATGGAAAGTCAGATATTGACATTGATATTTTTATCTGGCAAAATGACCTAGCAATTTGATACTACCTTTTGGTAAGACTGATTTATCTTTCCGGCCAGTGAAAACTTCAACTCGACGTTCGTGTTCAATTTGGTGTACGCCGTGATTTCTCCTATTGTATCATTCATCAGGATCTATGTCATTGCGAACCAAAGCTGCCGAATTGTGCGTACCAGCCCTGAATCTGATTGTCGAAAACTCTTCAGAATTTGAAATAGCCTCCAGCTGGCTACGGGTCGTTGAGTTTGGTTTCAAGCTAACAAGAATCAGAAAAGTCTTATGTCGAAGACAGTGCCTGGACATTATTTCCCCAAGGTCAGTCGGGTGTATCTCCCCATCGTGCTGCTCTATCAAGCCGTCTTTCGCGAGTAGATTGAGAGCGTTATCGACAAATATCTCGAGCTGGTGGTCGCCTGGTAATTCTGCAGCACCCCCAATGGAGTAATTCTGCGGATTTTCTGACGAGATGAAGCAGACCATGTTTCTCAGAGACGTGCTCTAAGAATATTGGGAATCATGAACTCACTTCGAATCCTGATTGAAAGAAATGAGTTGTGAATCCATCTCAATGCGGATGCGTGGCTCGTGATGGTCCCAATGTTGACCTCAGAGTTGATGTGCTCGGTCAAATTCTGCATAGATACTTTGTCAGAGCCAGATACTCGAATGTCTTTTGGATAGGATTGATTCTGTGGGAATCCAAATTCACCAAGTGTAGGCTATTGATTGCCGTAAAAGAAAATCAGCTATGATAAGTATGAGCGATTAGGCCATCGAACTCAAAGATATGTGAAGTTATGCTTACCATGATTCGAGAAGAGTCTTGGAATTTACAAGGTCATCGATGCGCGCTTTGTCATTTTGGGCTGTCATGATCACAGCGACTCCTTCAGTATCAAATTGCGGCCTCCCCGCGCGACCCATCATTTGTATCATATCGAGGTCACTGTAATTATCAAACCCATCCGTTCCAGACGCAGAACCTCCTTTATAGGCCCGCGTACCTCTGATTATCACACTTCTTGCTGGGAGATTGACCCCGACGGCTAGTGTCGATGTGGTACCTGAACAGAACTATCAGACAAAGCACCCATTTGATCCAGGAGATGACGGGTGAACAATTCAAAGCACATACATAATACTTTGATGATATTTTCCCGGAACAATTCTTCCACATGTTTCCGATCTTGCCAGTCTAGCCCAGCATGATGGATTCCAATTCCCTGCGAAACCAAGGACGCCAGTTTTTTATCTGAGATCTTTCTCGACCTGTTGTATAGTCAAAACGTCAATGAAGCCTCATCATCCTGCTACGGCGGCTAAAATTTCCACTCACGACTTTGCAACCTTCCATGGTAATTTACCGGGGTTGCTCTCGACTAACTTCTCATAAGCTTTAGAAATAGTCTCTGCTGCTTGTAAAGCGCTTTTACGTGTACCACAAAATATCAAAGTCCTATCTTTCGATAAAGATGTTTGATATATCAGAATTGAGAGAGTTACATGAGGATGATTCACTCACGGTTTTCCAGACGAGTGAGATATTATCATGTCCATGAGTCTGGAATGCGAAAGATCATAACGTTAGGAGGATATAGATACTTTGGGTGTGAAGTGGAATAGTCGCTCGCGAACAGATACTCAACTTGAAGTTTAAGATACTCATGAATTGGTATTCCGTCTGGTCCTTCTTTCTGGCGACTCCGTAGACAAATTTAGAAAGTTTTATCGGCCGGTATTCTTCCCCGAAGCTGGAATTGAAGAAATCTGTAGTCAAGTTCCAATTGAAATCTCATGGATCACAGAAGTGTCATCCAATTACATAAAAGTCTCAGCATGGCCTTTTGGAGATTGAGTTTCTTTTCTTTTTCCTATTAGGCCACTATCTCCAAGCCATTCGGCGACATCGTGAATGTTTGGTACCGTGGCACTGAGCGCTATGAATCGAATGCCTATTCGAGCCATATACTTGCCATCAGAATTTCCCGAATCCAAAAGAAGTAGGATATTTCGAAAGGCCAACGCGTTCCAAGCGTCTTCATACGTGAGACTATGACTTCCAAGACACTTCCCCGTTCTTCGCACAGCATATGGACTTCATCAATACAAACCAGTCTCAAAACACTCAAGATCTTAGGATAGTCAAACCTGTCAGGAGGTGGATGGAATTGATCATTAGTCAGTAAAATGAATGATCCACAGATTGGTGCATTCCCATTGGATCACTGACCATTTTCGAGTCATACTGTCCCATTTCTCGGGTGTAGTGATGATCACATTAGCAATCTTGGCATCTTTCAAGCTTGAGAACTCGCTGTCGCCGGTCAATTCAATACATTTAACACCCAGGGTGGCCAGCTTAGTCGTCCAATCTTGGAACCGCTCACTGCACAGCGATTTTGTGGGTGCCATGTAAACAGCTTTAGCGCATGAATCATACTCGAGCATGCGCAGTATGCCAAGCTCAAAAATGACGGTTTTTCCACTTCCTGTTGGGGCCGTAACGACGACGTTGGCTTCTGACTCATAAACCTGGAAGATATCGATGGGGTAAGTACTTGATTGGGTTCATTGAGATAATGAATACTTGCCGTTGGTAGAATCTTGCTCTGGACGAGGTTGAAAAATTGGAAGGGGAAAACCTTCTTGTACGGGTCGGCTTCGCGGATGAAAGAAATCAGTACAATTCAACGCAGCCATCGCAACATCATTCACTAGAATGATTAAACACTTACGTAGGTTTGAGACGGGGGTTGACCTCACTGAAGGCCCTTGCTCGCGAGTAAGCGTTGTAGTATTTCGCGACTCTGGATACCCAGTCTCACGGTTGGCCGTAGGAATACTCGGATGGGGCCCATCAACGTCATGAACCAGACTGTAAGACGTGTTCGGCACGGCTGATGCAAACGAGTTGTCAGATGAAGCATGCTCCACGGCCAAAGTAATCGAACGAATCCTAACGAATCCTGACTCACCTGTTTCGGTAGACCGTCGATGCTCTGACACTCGATCCCGCTGGTTATTTGGGAGGTGTAGAGGAGGACCCGAAGGCAGGTCCTCGAATCTCGTTGGTTCTGGACCTGCGTCAGCCCCGGTCCTATCGTCGTAATGAGAGTAG
The DNA here is from genome assembly GCF_000204055.1 of Melampsora larici-populina 98AG31. Taxonomy (NCBI): domain Eukaryota; kingdom Fungi; phylum Basidiomycota; class Pucciniomycetes; order Pucciniales; family Melampsoraceae; genus Melampsora; species Melampsora laricis-populina. Next base: position 125,169 of record NW_006768775.1, read on the forward strand.
TCTTCTCCATTATACTCATAGGCAGCTTCACCGATATCTAAAGTGGTACTGTTGATCAGCATAGGACGACAGGATGGTGATCTTTTGTTTCACCTTGCTCCGGGTAATCCTGATCATACTCATCCATTTCGTATGCATGTTGGGCTTCAAATCCGGCGTGTTGACCATATTCATGACTGTGATCGACGGCTTGAATGTAAGATCCTCTGTCCATCGGAGAATAAGGTTGCAAGGGCAACGCAGATCCGTAAGGTTCTTGACCTTCAAAGATGCCAAATTCCTTTGCGAGACTGTGTTGGACATGGACCAAGACAAATACGTCTTAATCAGATTGAAGCAAGGTTGAAACCTAGTATGCACGACGATAGCTAACTTTTCAAAGTCTTCATCCATGTTATGGCAAATCAAGTATAAGTCTAAGCGAACCACCGATCTGATGGAGATGATGAAAATGCGATGAAGATCAAAATATAAATCAGAGGATGAATGAGGAGTGAAAAGATAAAAGATGTCGGATGAGGTGGTCAACAGCTTACAAAACTGTCACTATTAGTATGAGCACAAGTCCAAACTTCAAAGAGCTGATTACCATTCTACGCATACACACTGCACAGTGAGAAGTTGAAATTAAATGCGTGACTCTCTTCTGATGTCAACCTTACACTCGGCGCTCGTCTTTACCTGAATTTCGTACACTCATCATAAGTTTTGGGGTACTACCAGGCGTGAAGCGGGAAACACTTGTCATCGAAATGTTATAGACTATATTGATGTGGGGAACATTAGACTAGCAATGCCTTCCCCTAGGGAGGTGCATGCAATATATCGCAGGCAAACACGGCAAAGCATTGTCATCATGACCTAAACCTAAAGGTATGTATTTCTGTTTCCCACTGGCACAACTATGTCTTTTTGCAGCCAGTCATACACCACACAAGGCGGCTCCCAGGAAGTTGTCTTTATGATTGCGAACACTCAATCAATTACAAATAGCGTGAGCTGTGAGTCCCTCTTCTATGTACCTAAGTGTTCAACCAGATCGGATCAAACGTGTCCTATCAGGAAGCCGTGCCGGACGTAGCATGATCGAATACGGCTGGCGCACACCTCACTTTTGTTCGTCTCCGAACAGTTGTCATTCTCGTGTTTTGTCAATGCGTAGCTTACGAACTGCGATCTCATTTAGAACCACCTAATTTCAGTTGATGGAATTTTACTACCCAGTCCACTCGGCGAAGACAACGCTCACGAAGTAAAAATTACGACGGTAAACAAGCAACGTGTCAAAGGCAGCCTCACATCTATGACGATGGAGCATGATTTGGCTGCCTTGCTTGAAATTTATGATCGCCGCGGTCTTCGGCTTCGGCGAGCAAAAATTGAACGCAAATGACATCCGCCTTGTGCGTGTCATTTCAAAAGCGCTTCAACTTCAGGTTTTTCATATTTTGCTTGCCCAGAACATTGTTCTTTCAAAACATATAAAACTATCCGTCTTTCCAACTATATACCGGCTATAAATCCCCTTGATTGATCAAGGACTACATCTCATCGATCAAACTATTTATTTATTTAACAAAACACTCTATCTATAAAATGGCGTCCTATTTTTCAATACCCCAATCAATTGCTTTTCGCGATGACTCGTCAACATATTGCACCAATGGAACTGACGGTTATCCTTCTCTCGTCGAATTCAACGCAAAGATGGAGAATTACGTGAATCGAAAAAGGCGTACGGAACGGACCGCTATTGTGAGTAATTTATTCAAAGTCTTCCTCTGTTCATTGATATTGATGTTTGATTCCGGTCATTTTCTAACAGAGTCAAGCAGACTCGGAGCGTATTCAATATCTACTTTCAAACCCAGATGCGCTGCGCTCTGAACCTAGCGCGAGCTATAAGACCTGGATCAAAAAGACTTTTTGCTTGAAACCCACCCTTGCTGGAACCATAGTTTGTCGCAAGGAGAAAGACCCACAAGATGCCAGGCCGATTGCCACTAAGGAAATGATGTATTTTGTTCTCAAGCATGCCCATGCTGGTGAGGGACATGGTGGAAGAGATAAGACGGCGAAGATTGTGAAGCAGTCGCACTCCTTTGTTCGAAAGGGTCTGATATGTTTATTTCTTGAATTGTGCCCAACATGTCGAACACGAACTGAGGCTCTCAAAAAGGAAAAGCTCAACAATGTCCAAACAGCACCCAAGTTTTCAAACAACATCTTCAACCTAGCTGCAAGATCACCCGTCTTACCGCAGGCGGTGGCTTATCCAGTCATCAATCAACGCTATTCGATGCCCTCCATTTTTACCCAACCCATCGTACCTGATAATCAAGTCAGCACGTATCCCAGCTTCCAGAATCATGAGATGTCATTGGCGCTTGCACAAGTCCCCGCAGCTCCTTTGACGTCTTATGGAGTACCACCGCAAAGCTCAGCAGCGCTATATGACCTCCCCGACTCATCAATCCTGACAAACCTTCTCATGGAACCATATCTCATGACACCTAATACCGCTTGTTCTTTTGGAGACTTTCAACTGCAAAATCAACAACCTTATCATCATGCCTCACTCCCTGAAGCTAACTTCAATGGAAATCTTCGACCTGTGCCTCGAGACTATAATCGCATCACCTCGACACAGCCAAGCGAGCCGATCAAATTCTCCAATCCATTCGAAATGAGCTCCATGCCATTGAAGTCCCATGACTTCCAACCTTCAGTTGGCCAGAGCTTCCCTCAGGTCGACGCATCGGCACCCTTCCTTGACCTCTTTGGACATCTTACACCCAACAGCATATACTCGCCTATGTCTCAGACTCCACCACCTCAAATGGCTTCGCAAGACCTCCAACATATCGACAACTTTCTATTCCCAACGACCAATACAAAAGTCGGACGCTTTAATAATCGTCACTCATGTTTTTAAGTTATATATTGTAAAATTCTCTTATAACCGGACTACATATTCTTATTTTGTTTATTTCTACAGCGGTAACTTTGTGCTGGGTCACTATCGGTTCCACTCGTATCTATTTATATCCATGCTAACTACTTGCATATGCCTACATCCATGCTAACTACTTGCATATACCTACTTGATATAACACTCAAAGAGCGTACATTTCACTTTACTATGTATACTAAAAAGTTCCACTATCCTTGCCTTCCCAGTGATAAAACATCGTTGATGACGTCCTTCCATCTGTTCAATAAACCTCTGAGTGACATTGATCTAAAATGAGTCTATTCCCTACAAGTGAGGAAGTACCACTGTTACCACACGTGATATAGGAGCGTCTGGAATCATCTGCTAAAGTCAGTCAAGATTGAAATTTTGGAAGGCTGCTCGCGCAGGAGTTCATACCGCGACAGACTTCTCATTGCGCTCGCACACAACAAGCCTTCAGTGCACACAGCCTCTTGAGGTAACTCGACGGTTGAAGTTGTAATCCTTCCCGCCATAGACCGCGCATGCAATGGCGAGACAATCATCCAACCGTACCCAAGTTGGCGGAACGTTCGATCCAGGACTAGCGGTTGTACATTATGGGCAACGGAACGGCCGTCCTTGAACTCGGTTTCACTTTTGGTGATAGGACGAAGTGGCTTGCGAACCAATCTTGAGAAAGAAAAGTGTTCAGAGCAAGTGCGCCTTCGAGATTCCACACCCCTTCTTCACGAATACCTATCTATCCTCAATCGTTCTTCTTACCAATTTGTCATCGACACATCCGTTGCTTATTTTTCTTGTTGCCCTACTTGCTTGACAATCCGTTATACTCCCCTCCTGCTACAGATTATCGGGTCTTTTGAAACTCGTACTCGTAAGAAGTTTCCCTCGCCTCTCCTTGATTCTCTTTGTGCTCCAGGAAATCACTCATCATTTACGACGCGTCTTGGTAGAAGACCCGCGTGACTCACTGAGTGCAGCAACTTATAGGAATCTCATGGAACATCGACTGGACCATTATCCAATTCAGGGGTCGGTGTCAATTGCCGATAATCTTCAAGACGGGATGGGAAATTGGCCACAACAGATAATGAATCCTACACTTTACCAGAGGGAACCGCACTCCCAATCTATGCAAGGCGGTGAAACAGAACAAAGCATCAGCCGGAATCCAGAACTGATAATCATGTCTTGTACTAATGGAAGCGACGGCTTTCCGGCACAAATTGAATTTAATCGCCGGATGGAAAACTATATCAGTCGCAAGAAGCGCGCAGAGAGGACTGTGGTGGTTTGTAGACTTTTATTTTATTTTCCTTTTTGGTCTTCATGCTCGTAGACCGTTTGGCCCACAAGATTGGGATAACCACTGAGCAGAAATGTTTTGTTTTTCATACAGAATGACGAAGAACTCGCATCAATTCATCGCCTGCTGTCTGATCCAGCGGCCATGCGAGCAGAAACTGATGTCAGCCACCGCACTTGGGTCAAGAAGACATTCTGTTTACGGCCATCATTGTCTGCCGGTTCCGTTGTTTGCCATAGGGATAAGGGTCAAACAATACCTCAACCGATTGCCTCTAAAGAACAAATGTATTTCATCTTGAAGAAGGCTCACGCGTCGGAAGGTCATGGAGGTCGAGATAAGACGGCAAAGGCTGTGAAGAAAACTCATTCCTTCATTCGAAAAGGACTCATCTGCTTGTTCCTTGAAGTCTGCCCAACTTGTCGCGTCAGGAACGATGCCGTCAAGAAAGACAAACCCAACAACACTGGCACCTTTTCTGGTATTTCGGACTCGCATGGCGGGATGTCACTAGGGCCTTGGGGTATGGACACATTGCATCCGCCTCCTCCGCCTGACTTAGGCTCGCAAGGATTTTTTCTCGGCAAGGAACTAGGTCCACCGGGGATGAATCCCACCCATACCTCCGGAAGACGCCCACCCACGCTCACTGAGGCCACCGGCGCGGCCATGCATTCAAATCTGAACCATCTTCGCAATAATACCTATCCGCAAGTGGATATGGCACACGGATCGCATATGCCCACTTCTGATTATCCTTTGAATTCTTTGGAGCTACCGTCACAGCACCTTTTCAACTCATTTAGCGCGTCAGACTATCGGAATCCGCAAATCTCCGTCCACCAACCCCAGATACGGCCACCATTCGTGACGATGCAACCTGATACCACACAGCTGAATCATTCTAACATGTTGCAACACAACAATCAACAAATGCTATTGCAACAACAAATGCAGATGCAGCTTCAGTTCCAGCAGTTCCAGCAGTTCCAGCAACAAGCCCAGCTTCAGGACCAGCGGCCGATGTCCGCCTCCCCGCGTTTACCAGATTCTGTTTTCCAGGCTCAACAACAAGATGAAGCGCAGAATAGACAGCAATATCTCAGTCCACGCCTCCAGCAGACCTTTGATCTCCGTCCGCAAAATTCTTCCAACAGTAGTTCCGATGCGTTCCTCCAGCAGTCGCAATACCAGGCTCAGCAGCCTCCGCCTCTTACGTTGCTCGCTTCGAATAACATCTATGACCCTACGAACGCTTCTTTCTTGCTCAATCAGACTGGATCGGAAGAGCTTCCCCTGACGGACAATGAATTACTTCGGGCATCTGCTGATCTTAACCACGTCCGTATACCTTCGAATATTTCGACCAACGAGAAGTTTGGAGCTCTCGCCCTTCGAGATGCATCGGTAGGCTCGAATTCGAATCCTCATAGTCGCTATGCATCCTCACAAGGCTATCAACCCGGTCCCCCAACTGCGAATTCAGACTTGGTGATGCCTTCAAGTGGACTTCGATTTGAACACTCAGAATTATTCAATCAGCCGCAGGATGGGTTCGATTACCAATCTTCATCTGGACCTTCAACTGGAGTCTCGTTCTGGACGAGGCCCGATGAAATGCCTAACTCGGGGCTAACTGCCGGAGTTTTTACTGCCGGGCTTGAATCGTGTGTCGCCAAGCCAGCTGATGAAGGGAACCATCAACGCTCTTCTACAATTCCGGAACCTAGCCCAGAGGGCAAACGCCGTGCAGCTTTCAAGCCCTTGATTTCGTTCTCTCAACACCGTTGTGGTTCCGCACCGCCTCCAGCTTTACTGCAGACTTACAAATCCAACGATCCCAATTCTTTATCGGTTAACGTGGCTGCTCCCGAAGATGAAGACGGTCTCAGCTCGGATCTCCCTCGCTCAGCACCCGCCACCCTGTCAAGCTCTATGGAGAAGTCATTGAATGACTTCTTTTCTCAAATGCCTGAAGATGGTGCCCTCAGTGATGAAATGCTACATCAGCTCCTCGGGGCCGATCTAGCCTCGAGTTCAGAGGATGCCCCTCTCTTTCCATCAGACAACTCTTTATCATTTCCAACTTTGCTCTGAATGGTGACTTGTAAGAAAACCCTTCTACCCAGGTTCTTGTCTTCTACGGAGTTTTATACGGTACCGTTCTATGTCTTCTTGATTCATTTCTACCCATATTTCCTTCATAACATGTAGCTTCAATCAGGCTTTTGTTTATGAAACTTTGTATTCTCTTTGATTTGGCGTTTTGGTCCAGTCATCTTAATTCATCTTTCTCTGTTGTCTTTCTCTTTTGGGAGTGGAAATTTTCGGTGGGAATTGCTTGAAATTTTTCTGTTCAGATTCAAATTTTGTATCACCGCTGCATTTTATTGCCAAAATTGTAATTCAACATCCTCAACGAGGAAAACTATTAATCAAAGACTTAGATATGCCATGCCTTTCCTGAGAGTTTGTTTGAGTATTTGGCTTTGCCACATCTTTATTGAAGAGTGGACCGTCTGAAGTGATCCGCTTCGATCCGCTTTTTGGCGGGTTTTTTGTAAGAGGGGCGGTTTTCCGCTACACATGTGACCCGCTATCGAGCCGCTCTCAAGACAAGCCCGCTACAAGGCTTGTGTAGCACAGCGGCTGTTGGAGCCGCTTTCGCTCCGCTTTATCAAATTTCACGCGGAGGCAGCGGGCCCAGGCAACGTATTTATTCACCTTTTTTATAGCATCGTATCAGAATGCCATCAGTGTATCCTCCTTAGTCATTCTTCAGCTGGCTGAGGTTGATGTCAAGCATGGTATGAGGAGTTGAGCTGAAGAAGAATGAGGATGGGAAGAAGTGCTCTGATTTGGTAGATGAGGAACATTATTTGGATAAATTTGAGGAAGAGAAAAAGGAAGAAGAAAAAAAAAGGAAAAGGAAATCTACCTAACCTTCATCACAATCTTTGTTGCATTCAGATTCAAAATCAAAATCATCTTCTAAATTGTCTTCCTGTTCATAGTCTTCATCTGAGGAAGAGAGTGATTATTCTTACAAAAAACTGACCAAGAAGAAGAAACTGAAGTTTAAGAAGAAGAAAGCCAAATGCCATGATTTAACTTCCCTGCCAAAGAGATCGAACAAGACATTCAAAGAATTCAAAGAATTTGTTTCAATAACAATTTTTAATGGGACATATTTAGATTTATACCATACATCAACAAGTTCAGGTTCAAAGTAAAAGAAGCTGAAGTTAAAGGTCTTGGAAGGACTACAATTCAAGATGCTGGTGCAAGAGCTTCTGCAGCACCATCTGATTTTCAAAAAGGCTTGGTGCACCAGCCCTTGCTGGGTAGGCCAGGGTCAGATCTGGGTAAGAGTTTGATACAAACGGCCTTGTACCAGAATTGTTTTTGGCCCATTTTTGACTCACAATCTGACAACATCATCAGCTTCACTTGCCATGTAATTTTCCACAATCAAATGTGCATCAAACCAACTGATATAAATGGCACCTGATTGTGGGGCTTTCTCATGTCTGATAGTGTGGAGTCATTGGGTGATGAATGTGAAGCCCAATGCAAATACTGCAGGGAGGGTATGCATCCAGACCCATCTGATTGATCTTTATGTGATTGCAATCACATATTGAACATATTTCATAAACCATTTCAGCACTTTTTTATATTCGTTTTCAATTTTAAAAAAAACAAATTGTTGTGCTGACACCACCAATGCCACCAGACATGGTTTGTATTCTAGAGGGCCTCATTTGGCATGCAGTAACTTCAAGACCCCCCACACCAACATCTTGACCTACAATAAGCTCAACCTGACCTTATCTACTTGAATCCCAACATACAACACCTCACAAATCCCAAATCCATCAACACCCATGGTCTCACAGGTTGACATTCATCATCTTTGACTAGTATGAAGAATATGTAAGAGTGCCATAGTGGTACACAAATATCTCATCCCAACCTAAAAACACATGGCAAAAACTTATGACAACCCAATTCTTTTGGGGGTTTTGTCCCAAGGGTTTTTCACTTGGGTCTCCCTGAGCTGTTGGAGAGCTCTAACCCATGTAATCCTCTGCAACATGCCCTTGTCATCCCTATACACCATCATTATATCTCATATTTTGCTTCTTACTGCAACTATAGTGGCTAGTGTCTAAAACCATGAAATCAGGTATTTTGACCAAAAAGCTTATCAATATCACAGTTTTGATGCAAATTGGAATCCAAGACCAGATTTGGAATCCTCACCCAAGTCAATTTGAGGGCTCATAAGTTTTCATGATTTTTACAATGTAGTAATATTATTCCATAGAGTGTAATTTATGATCAAAAAATACAAAACAGACAATTTCTGGTGCTTTTGGACCTTCTCCATTAGTAAGAACAAAAATCAAAGTGATAAGTTGAAAATTGAGAAGGTTATAAAAAGGCCCTTGCTATTTGCAGCCCACACAAAATCCATGTAGGCGCTGCCAAAACAGTGCCTACATTTATGATGTAGGCTCTTTTTCCTTTTTCAAATGACGCCTACAGGCTGAAAAACCAATGTAGGCGTCATCTGTGTACGCCTACATTCTAAAAATAAAATGTAGGCGTAAATTTTAAGTGCCTACATTGTGTAGGTGTCACAAAAATGCGCCTATAGTGGGAACCATCAAGAGCCACTTAATCAGATAATTTTTCGAACAAGATTACCGAAGTCACAAATATCACTCAATTCAAAAATCAAGATATTTTTGGGGTCCCCTTGTTCAGGGTTATTCAAAAATATCCTCAGAGGACCAAATTTCAAAGTTCTTGTTTTTTTATTCCTGACGCTCAAGAGTGTACCAGAGGAAAATCAGATGTTTGTTGTATGTAATTACAAACTACCCGGTCCGTGGCTTCTTGTGTCTTGATGGTTCCCACTATACATCTTTTTTTTGACTGTAGGCGTAATTTTGTGCGCCTACATATTTTAATACCAACACCCTTATAATTTTATAATCAAATGTGCACTCTCACATTTAATACCCTTATCATTTAATACCAACACCCTTATAATTAATCTCACCACACTTATAATTAATCTCACCACCCTTATAATTTAATACCAACACCCTTATATATTAATACCATCACCCTTATAGATTTGTATTCACACGTGTATAAGACCCTTATAACTAACTTAAGCGCCTACATGGAAAAAACAATGTAGGCGCTCAAAAAAAGGCCCTACCTTTTATTTTTAGAATGTAGGCGTACACAAATGACGCCTACATTGGTTTTTCAGCCTGTAGGCGTCATTTGAAAAAGGAAAAAGCGCCTACATCATAAATGTAGGCGCTTTTTGGCGGAAAACAACCGTGTAGGCGTAATTTGGACAGCACCTACATGGATTTCATGTGGACTGCAAATAGCAACAGCCTATAAAAAAGGGAAAAAAGTGATCAATTGATCATTGGCATTGGGTACATTTTTGGGAAAAAATATCAGATGATACACTTCCTAATGCTTTGCAACATTCTCCATCAGTGAGGAAAAAGACTACAGTAATAAGTCAATATTTAAAAAAAATATAAGGAAAAATGAAAAAAACTATTATCAATTGAAGTCAGCATTGGTTGCAGAGTTCCAAGCAACAGTTCAATGTGACTTGTATAGCTGGACATTTGGGTAAGGACCAGGTTGTGCTTTCATATCCTCCCTATGAGCAATGAGTTTGCTAAACATAAGTAAAAACTGGGGATGAGGGGAGATGAGTTTCACTTACAAGAGGTGCCTCATTGCTGCATTGATTTTGCAAGAAAATTGTTGGATTGTTACAAGGGGACATGCTTTCCTGATTGTTTAAAACCTTTCCTTTGCTTCTTGAAGGTTAGAGCACTCAAAGCTGTGTTCTTGGTAGCCTGAAGCAAAATCAATGTGTATCAGCCAGTTTTGAAAGAGATGAAAAGGATAGACTTGCATGGTTTGATGTAACACCAAAGAAGCTCAATTGGGTTGAATTCACAATGAAATTTAGGAAGAAACTTGCAAATATGTATACTGCTTCCTTGATTACCTTTTGAAGCAATGGCTTTTTGTTTTTGAAGTCAGACTGTGTTGTTAAGACTTTGTATGCACAGCAGTCCGGGATTTCAACTTTGGCTGATGCTTCACTAGGTCTTGCTTGATCTTGCTCAAGTGTAATTTTAGCATTTCTAAGTAGGCGCTCTGCTTGAGCAATCTGGGCCTTGGCACGTCCGGTCTGCTTGCAGTCCTTACACTTTGCAACCATCTCCTTTTCACCCCTTAAAGCACATACCCTGTTGTGATAATCCCACAAGCTGCACTCGATAAGAATCTGCCAAACTCCTTTTGGCTTCCCCGCAAGATGTTCTTTTTCAACTTTACCTCCTTTAGACTTCTTTGCCAATGTTGAGTCTACATCATCAGTTGAAAAGTTCATTGTTTGAACCTTTCCACAAAGTTCAAGTGGGATATTTGGATCATCAGAAGGTATGATGGTGTTTCAAAGTTTTGGCTTTGAACCTCCGGGTTTGAAATTCATTTTTGAGAATCAAAGTGCGTCTGGAGCAAAAGACTTGTGTGCTGCTGAGCAATTGAAAATGAAGCAGGCTTGAGAATGTGGGTGGTTGAAATTGAAAATTGGTATTGCTCAATGGACAACCTGATCTATGAGTTGGTTACAATCCCACCATGCATTGGCCTTTGCACCTGGATAGATGGTGACTGTGCCATCCTTGAAAGGAAGAGTTGAATTTGAGTCAATGGGTATGATGAGTTGGCCAGTTGGAAGGAGGACAAAGTCTGATATCTGTATGAGTTTACCAACACTCTTTGTCCAAAGTGCATAGCCCTTATCACACATCCACACTGATTGAGGCTGCTCATTAGTGTGTATTGTTGATTCATTGTGAGAGACTCAAATGATGTTGCAAACCCCTTTTTCAAGCTCTACATCAACCTTCTGGTCCATCATATCACCTACATAAGAATGCACCCGTTTATGTAATTTCAGAAGCTCATTAATAAGTTTTTCTTGATAGATCACAACATCTGGTCGCTCATGTCCGTCATAATATAGACACCTCTTGTGCTCCAAAACATGTAATCCTATTCAATGCATCCATTTATTGGCTGTTAGGATAGAAATTTTCTTTGGGTAATTTTCATAGCTCAGAAGGATCTCAGTGTCCACGTAGTGAGCAAGTTTTGTTGGTGTAACCTAAACAGAAGACCAAAAATTAAAGGGAAGAAAAAGGAATTTAGTTGATAATCACTTCAAGGTTTTTATGGTTGATAGATTTACAGGTCCAACTGACTGATGACCAGTCCAATCAGTGATTGCTTTGAGTACTTTGACATCATCCAGAATAGAATGATGTGGTGATGCAAATACTTGATGATTGATTAGAAGATGCCAATGAGAAATGACATGAGTGGCATTGGCTCAAATCCTAGCAGCGAGGTGTATCATGCTTCCATCATTTGGTAGGTCTTCTTGTTGCAGCCGGTATGATTCAACAGTTTGAAAAGATGCTTTCATGGTGCAACTCCTTAGACTGGTGAGGTTGAGCTTGTAGCATTGATTGTTGAACTCGCGTTGTGGTGATCTATTTATGATATCAAGCAAGAAAATTAATCATCATTACTTTACCAAGTTATTAGGAAACTTCAGTATAGCTGTAAATTTGAAATTCAGGTTTTCAGATCAATTGAAGCTCTTAGAGGCTTATGTATACTTATTAGCTCAATATTATGTTATCTCATTTCAAAAATATTCTTAAGATCAATATAGTTTACTTACAAAGTTATTACAAAAAGACAGAAAAAGAAAAGATAAGAAAAACTTGAAAATATAGGTGTAAAAGTTGGAAAATGGTTTTTAGGTTATTTATAATTAAGTTATGGGTTTTATAAGGTTAGAAAATGAAAGAACAACACTTTATTATACAGTAAAAATTTTAATCTTCAAGGTTGATAAGGGAAAACAGAAGTGATTAGCAGAAAGGTACTTTTTCAAAGTTGGTAAACAAGGGTTATGCGTGTAGTTTACATATGTAATGGTGGTAGTAGTGAAAATTAAGGTTGCCAAGAGGATTTTCCGGGATGTTTAAGGTTATAGAAGATGATGTCATATTACATGAGCAAGAAAAAGAGAGTAGCAGCTGTGAAAAGTGAAGAGAATGGGTGAATTTCGTGGAAAATGAAGGTTTTCAGCTAATTACATATGTCAAATGACGTCAGATTAAGTTGGTAGATAGCTCATTCAACGCAGAAGAGTGGATTACATAATGTAAAAACTTTAAATCATTAGTAACGGAGGTGTATGTAAAAAGTTATAAGGGAAATAGGAAATTGGTGTGAATCTCGAATTTACAGTCACAAGTCAACATGTAACACCAAAAACCTTAACTTCACAACTCAATATCTTACTCATCACTCATCAGAAATAAGTCATATGGGTGTCATAAATGATCAGTATCACGAGGGCTGCAAGATGCACTATAGTAGATCAAAATTGGACCACATCTGAAAAAATTCATAATCTCAAAAATTGGTTTGCAGCTAGTTTACAAGGAAAAACTCACCTGTATTCATCTTAAGAAGTGCTGTACATTAAATCATTGCGTCATTGATCACTTTTGGCTGTGAAAATTACATCATACATTAGTAACAAGATCATTACATTGCGTCATTACATGGTTGTTAGGGTTCTTTAGGCGGATTTGACTGGTTTTTGAGGCTGTTGACTGTTGTAGAGGTTGTTACATGTGGATATAAGTACTCTTTAATGATTTTGGGATTGTTGTTCCCCTTTCTGCATCTTATACCTTTGTTGTAGTGTTATAAATCATCATTTATTTACTATATTTGTACTAAGATCACTTAAATCCGCCCCTTCAAAGCAAGGAGAAATTTATTTGCGTGTGTTAAAGACTATAAGTCAAATTGGGAATAATACTTACCAACAGTATTGCTAGTAATAACATAGTGTGTGTACCTTTGCGCTTGAAATCTGGGAATAATACTTCACAACAGTATTGCTTTATTTCTCTGGTGCCTTTATCTTTTTCTCTGTTATCACAAAGTGGTCAGCAAGTGCCCTTGTGCTGGTTTCTTTGAAGAATGCAGTCTTTAGGCAACTTCTACTATATTACACGTAGTAGATTATCCCTTCTTAGGTGTTGTAAAGCTCTTGTTGAGCTTTAAATACTACAGTGTATGGGTCCAAGTTGGTCAAAGTCTTTTATGGCAAGTTGGCATGAGGTTCTGTGGGCCTTAGAATAATTCAAAGCATCTAAAATAGAATCATGAAGTATCTTGTATTCTTGCTCAATGGTTTCAATTTGAAAAGGTGTCTTGATGTGAGATGGGTCAATTAGGGGATACAAAGTAGAATCCAGGCACATGCCCGGGCGCGTGCCCGGATTCTACTTTGTATCCCCTAAATATTTTGAGTTTCAGATTGAGAAACTGTATCATGATCTGAGTGACCATTGGTTTCTATATGAGACTGAGCATTTGAATCCCCATCTAAATCTGATTTCCAATCTGTATCAATGTGTGAATACACATCTGATCTTGATTCTGATCTTGAGTCAACCCAAATCTTCATGATTGAATATTTTATTGGTGAAAGAAGATAGTTCTGATTCATGCTTGGAGAGACACGACAAGCTTGAATCTGAATCAAAGGCTGGATCCAGGTTTGTAATGCAACAAAGCCTAGCGGTGGCTTGCTTGATTTCCATTTTTTTGTAGGACATTTGAATGCTTTCCAACGATGACACTGACCCTGCCGGGCTTTATTTAATTTCATTGAGAAAGTGAAGAAAGAAAATAGAGGCTAAGAGACAAGATCAATGGTTGGAAAGAAAAGGATTGATCTGGATTGATCCACTATATTGAGGTGATCTCAATCCTACATGTAGTATGAAATTTGAACACATGTAATTGTTTTTTATTTTTTGCCCGGCCCGACATCTCACGGTTTTAGACACTAGCCACTATACAAACTCACCCATGGCCCCATCATGATTTTCAAGATTTTTGAGAAGGCTGTGCTGGATTTTGAGGTTCTCCTCAAGTCTGTTTAGGTGGTTCAGCCATTATAAGGGACTGGGCAAAGCTTTGCAAAATTGCAATTCAACTGTAGTTGAAAGCGAGTTGCAAACAGCTAAGCCACTGTTCAATAAATATGAAATTTCCCTATTTTTTTGGTAAGCTTTATGGCACTAAAAAATAGGGTGGCGCACAGGCATGACCCTCCCTAAGACAAGCTGTCTATTCAAAATTTCCCCCCCCCACCTCAGCCAAAAGCCTATGGCAGAACGCTTCTGGATAGCCCAATATACCTTTCACAGGTTGCTCTCGCTCTGGTTTTGGTGAAATCATCTGACAGTTGGGGATTTTGGGCTTGCAGGAGTAATCCTGACACCTCCTGTTTGCATAAATCACTTCGGTCGACTTCCAGGGGCTTCATGCGCTTATTGAGGTGGCTAAATCCTCTGTCAGTCAAAACCTCGCCCAGTCCCTATTGAGGCACTATTGTGATGAGATGAAAGTGATTTGATGAAGTATGAAATTTGAGTGGGTAACCTTGTGTAGCCAATTTCTGCCCATGTAAAATAACCTGTCTGACAAAACCCAAAAAAAAATTGGGTTGTCAGAGTCATGGGTTTTTGCCACATGTTTTTAGGTTATGTTGAGATGTTTGTGTACCACAATAATTCTGATATCTTGCAGTAACACTGGGCCAGTCATGCAAGGAAGTGCTGAGTCAATCTTATGATTCAGGTCACAAAGCACTAGAAAGCTAGTATATGTATCAAAGAAATTTTCTACTTGCATTGTTTATTGCAATGTACCCTACTATTGTTGGCTGTGAAGTACTTCCAGTATATTGAAGGCTTCTTGCTTTTTTAAAATCCCTGGCCAATGAGACCAGTACACAAGGTACATTCCTACTTACCCTGCTTTGCAAACAGAAAATGGAGCTTCACAACAAAGTAATGAGTGAATAGTATGAGGTCAGTTGGAGAAATGCAGCTAATATGTTTGGCCTTGTTAGTCCAATCAGCCAGTACAAAGTGGCTTTCAGTCATTTCATCACACAGTAGCAGATCTTGGAAGTCACATGTTGATTCTTCCTGACATTCCAAATAATGCTGTGGGTGTCACTTTTGCACGTGCAATCAGGCATACAGGTGTGCCAGAAACACCTGAAGTGCTCCACTTTGATTCACTTCTTTCTTTTTTCTTTTGTAACAGAGTGCAATCCCACTACACCCGCTCTTGCTCAGCTTACAAGAAAAACCTGCACAGCTTGTGCCCTACCACATGTTTTTTAGTCTTCAGGGTTGGGCTGATTGTTTATTCCATTGGTATTCTTCTCTGATTTTATTCAATAGGAATACAGGAAGAGTTATATACAAAATTGAGAAGGGCAAAACCAAACCATGAAGTATGAGGGGCAAAACAAACATTCATGGATAGATCAGCTGAATCAATCATGTTTGAACTTGATTGTTCAAGTGTTGCAAAATATTGACCACTATCAAAGAAGGCATGTTCTGATATTTGTCTCTTGACAGCTTTCAGCATCTATCAGATTGGCTTGCTGTGTATGTCATGCTAAACTTGAGAGCACAGAAAGACTTTCAAATGCTCTGCCAGAACTGCGCTCTGCTATATGAGATCAGAGAAGCTGGTAGCGCAGGCAGCGCAAGCCATCCCGCTACCACCCTGCTTTTGCTTTCTGTGGCAGGACACTTGAGGTATTGGTGCCAGAGGTATGCCCCCTACTAGGAGCACTAGGGTCTTGCACCCCCATCTGCAAGTGCAACACACCCACTTTTCTTCAAGCTGCAATCCTTGTCTTTTGTGTCTCTGTTTTGATAATCCAATCACACCATAGTTGCATAAGGAATTAAACAATGAGAACCTGAGAAACAAAATCAAAGACACAAAAACAGCAAGTCGGAATGAGCACCTACAAGCCATGTGGCATGAGAGTGTACATAATAGTAAAGAAAATAAGTTGGTTGGACAGTGTAGATATAATGGCCTTCTCAAAATACCATGGAGGGATTAAGTAATGATCATCAAATGTGGTTCTTCACCAAATTTCAATAGCCTCATACCTACCCAAAAACAATTTTGCTGAATTCCAGCAGGGGACCTTTCTAAGGTCTTGAATCAGAATACACCCCATGCAGCCCCTCATTCTCAAGCTGCTACGTCATGACTATCCTCGGATAAATAGAAGCAATGAAGAACAAATGTGCAAAGTGAGACTTTTTAGCAGAGCTCGCTAATGTCCCATAGACAATCCAGGTATGATCCAAAGGCCCTTTGAATTTACATCTCATTGATTTCAAAAAGAAGAATACATATAACAAAACCAAAAACTCAAGATTTTGGACGAGCTCCTTCTTCTTCTTCAGGTGCACCACCACCTAATAATAACAAAACCACAAGAGGTAAGATATACATCCAATATTTAGCTAACCAACCTTGTTCTTTAGGTGGGGGTTTGATTGAACCATCAGATAGGATTTCAGGAGTTTGACCAGTAGGATAATCTTTTAGAACTGGTTTTGGTAAACTTTCAGGTAATCGAACTGATATACGACTTTTCCATTTTCCTATTTTTGAAAATTGTTGATTGATACGATCTTGCATTTTTCCAACTTCATTGGAGGGTATTGGTACTGTAGAACATAATTTGTTAGTTGCCCAATTGATTCCTAATAGATCGTAATCTTCAGTTACGAAGGTAGTTGGTTTCTTTGCGGAGTTTATTGGTTTAGGTCTTAGCCAAAGATTGAAGTATTCTTGAACTTCTTGTCCTGGTTGTCCATTTGTATCAAGGGCGCACTGTGTATCATCAAATCGATTAATGCAAAAGGTCAGCATTTGAATCCAGAGACAACTTTTGTATGGAATGATTGAGTTGAGGCTAGTGAGATATGTACGAACAAGAGGTGCAGAA
Source organism: Melampsora larici-populina 98AG31 (assembly GCF_000204055.1). Taxonomy (NCBI): domain Eukaryota; kingdom Fungi; phylum Basidiomycota; class Pucciniomycetes; order Pucciniales; family Melampsoraceae; genus Melampsora; species Melampsora laricis-populina. Next base: position 142,434 of record NW_006768775.1, read on the forward strand.
GAGATTGTGCGAGTAGATGAGACGCCAATCTCTTCTGATGGTGGCCCGGATTGGCTTGGGACTACACTTAGCTGATAGTAAAGTGTCACATTCGCCTTGCTCAGAAGGGTGAGACTAAGTGGAGAGTTCAGTTTTGGGAAGGATAGAACGTTGATTTGACGGTCATCCAGGTCTCCTAAGGGGGTTTCTGTCGGAGTAAAGCCAAGTTGTAGAGTAGCTCGAGCCTCCCAAGGGAATTGATGGGAAACGATCTCGGGTTTCAACTCCAGCGGCGCCAGACGATGATATACCGTATAGGAGTCCAAATGTTCAGCTGATAGAATCACTTTCGGTAAACTGAGAAGCTAGGAAGCCAGAGTGATCGCAGATTTCGATGAGATGAGTTGATGATAACTTGAGGAGATTGAATCACAAAAGACAAACAGGTAAAACGAGGCAGGCCCATAAAAATGGACCTGGAACCAAATGAGAATGTGTCCGAACCATCTTAAGCTATGTTGATAATTTATGGGTCTCTTGCTCGAATGTATGTTTCCAAACGATGGCGAACTTTCCAGGAAGGTTGGTAAAGCGGAAGAAACAACTCGAGCTGTTGGTGCATACACAGAGCATCACATCCATGACGCAATTCGGGTCGGGGTGCAGAGCACTGGGTGCGCCGGGCCTGGTGTATGATGTACGCATGGCGGCTTGGCACGGGTCACGTAGGGCGCACCCTTGTGTCAAACTGTTCTCGCGCTAAACTCAACCGGCAAAGAAACGATTTGATGATCGAGTTATCAGGCCTCATGCAGAAATGTTCTTTATATTGATTCGGAATCAAGTGTGGCATCAAAAGATCCCCACAAGATCTATAGAGTTGCAAAGTCTTGCAGGACTCAAAACAAAGAAAACCAAAACTTTGTGAAATCTTTTGGGTACAAGATACTTTAGAATTTTTCTGAGCTCAATCAATGGTCAATAATAAAACATGTCCATCTTTAGTTCAATGAGTAAATTTGACCTGTTCACTCGATATACAAAGCTTTAGCTGAGTATAATTATATCTTACAAGCTTGACTCTTTTATAAGCGGTCAAAGACCTATACATGTCAAACAAAAAACATGGAACATCTTAAGGATAAAGATCAAAGCAATTCCATAGCATCAATTGGTCAATTTTTACTTTGGCACGCGTACTGGAGTAATTTACGGTGCCAGTTTCAAAGTGGATAGTTTAGATGCACAGATCGGCTGATTTTGTTTTGGGAAGCGTATTGAAGCAGTGTGACTCCTTAGCTGTTGATGAAATTTATCGAATGATCAAGGAGGAGAAGCAGCAGGTGTATTGGGCGTCATGAACTCGCCAGGGGGAACAACAGAAGTTGCTGGTATTGGTGCATCAGGCGCTACAGTGGCAGGAAGTGAAATATTCTGATTCTCGTTGGAAAGCGGCGCGTTCGATGGTTGAACCGACGTGTTCTTTCCCGGATAACTAGCATTGTAAAGATCTAGAAAAGGATCTCCAAAATCTAATTCCAAGATCCAAGAACATGTCAATTCGAGAACGTGAACTTAGATTGAGCTTTGATATAAAGAACAAAAGAATCAATAAAAACTTACCAAGTTGTCTCATCAAATCTTCATCTAATACTCTCATTCCTCTTCCATCATGATTTTCTCCAGAAGCAACCCAATCGTTCAACGATTGATTTCGATTTTGATTATGACGTCCTTCAGATCTTCTATTATTTCCATGCTGACTTTCAATATAACTTCCACCAACCATCATCCCCTTTCCTTTATTACCACGTGAAGGCGTCATTCTTGTTTTCATCGGTGAAGTTTGAACTTGATTAACTTTATTTAAAGGTTGATTGGAGGATTTGGACGGATCAGAAGATTGAGTTTCTACATTGATGGGTGATTGAGTATCTGATAATTCATGCATTTCGGTATCTTCAAGCAATTCATTTTGTCTTCCTTGTCCGTCGGCAGTAGTGATTGATGGTGTTATACTTCTGTTTGAACTTGCAGGACTGATTAAAACTCCGTCTGTTTCTGCATTCATTTCGAGTTCAAGTGACATTCTCTTGATGGGTTGATTGGATGTTTGAAAGGAGTGGAGAGAGTTGAGAGAGTGAAGTGAGAGATACTAGAATACTCAAACCTGTCTTAATCTGAAAGGGGTTCTCTGTAAACGTCTCTTCGTATTGCTTTTAGCCATAAATTGAATTTTCTGTATTCACATAGGTGATGAAGGCTGCATACTACATAGTGGCATATGTAGACAGAAATTCTTCCAAGAACACCAGAGCCTTGAATCAGCTTGCATGGTCAACTCTTTCAAGTATCACTTCCATATGCCAAAGCTAGGCTGTACAACTCTCCATCACCCCAGTCACCACCATCACAAAATACCAATTGCTTGTGGAAACCTCCAAGGCTTTGTAACAAAATATCCTGATCCTGATTCAAAGATCTTAAAAGAAAGCTACATACACATGAAGACAGAGTGGCTTGAACTACAAAAAGCCCATTCAGAAGAAATTCCATTGCCACAAAGAACGGGTGGACATCCCACGCTGTTGGAAGACCATAGTATTTTTTCTGAAAAAAGGAGGTGTTGCTGTATTGTCAAATCTAATGAGCTGCGATGCTCACTATTAGCATCATCCAGCAAGGCACACAAATGGCTACTGAGAACAAACTGCAAAGTTACAGGATAGTAAAGAATCACATAAACAAAACAGTTTAGATTGATCTCAATTACAAGATCAAACTAGATACAAAAGAAAGTAAAATGGGTCCTTGGGATCGTTAAGACAAAGTAGGATGAACTTTCGATCGACCAAAGGGTATCTTCAGATATCATCACCCATCTCGGCAGTAAGTTTGACTGCCTGACCCGGTTCGAATGCAGGCATACCTTTCAAATCAAAAAAAGATTATAACATCAGCTTATTTGATCTTAGATCAAAACGACCATGTCAAGCGAAAGGAACAGACGAATTTCGACTTACCTAGATAAGGACAACCTGAACACCTAAAAGCATCACCAAGATAACAACTACCACAGCTACTAGTAACAGTAGCAGCACCTTTAACACCTAGCTTTCCCTCCGTAAGAGGTTTAGTAGATCCATTAGCCTTCAAGTTGGATGGCAGATCATTTTCTTCCATTAATTCTAGTTCACGTAGACCACAACTACAATTCTTACAAGCCTTTTTAACTTTTTTGGGATTACATGCTACTTCTCCGTTTGTCGATGGTTTTATCAAGTCTTCTTCGGTTAGTAGGGTTGATTCATCTATTAGATCTGTATCGGATGTGGTTGTGAATGACCATAGAGATGCTTTGAGTGATTTCTTGGGGAGGTTTAGGGTTACTGCTGATGGTGTTGTATCGGATGAAGTTGTGACAGGTGCAGAAGCAGTAAAGAGCTAGAAATCGGAATAAAAAGAATGAATCAGTATGCAGTTTTTGAATGGTTATTGTAAGGACGAGAGATCGGGAAACGTACAATACATTCACCAGGAGAAGAACTAGAAGAGACATCGAGTAGCTGAAGAGAATTCAAAACAGATTCGACTTTGGTTTGATTGAAAGATTGAGTGATCCAAGAGAATTGACCAGAAGGTTTCAAAGAGGGAATAATTTGACTAAGGAAAGAAGTCGTAGTTTCATCATTTGAAGTGATGGAGTTTCCTTTTGTATTTAAATCTGCTGGATCTAGGATCAAGTGTATAGCATCGAAAGATGAAGTAGTGAGACTACTTCCTAAATTAACCAAAAGATGAAAGAATGATCAACCAATGGACTTCAAGTTCAAGAGACGAAAATGAACTGCTTACCACCATCTGTGATTCGATCTGGCATTTGTTTATCAAGATGAGCTGATGGATGATTAGTTTCTAGATTAGTGATAAGTGTTTGATATGAACCATTCTTCATTGTTCTGAGACATCCTACTACGAGAATGTTTTGATTTGAAGTCGATTGAGTCATTTTGATAAGCTGAAAATGTTGAGGTTGATGAAAATGCGAAGTTGAGAAGCGAAGTATCAGTTGAAGATGTTATCGTTGTTGAAAATTTCCAAAAACTTGAAAAACCCAAATTCAGTTCCCCGGCCCGAAACTCGGGAATAAGTTTCTGACCACAGTTTCTTCCAACTTCCCGGGTTTAATCATCCGATCGTAACCATCAAGCTGATCATGCGTAATTTATTACACTACGGATCAAAAGATTTGTAATCGTGACATGTTTTCCATCACCTGTTTCCAGCATGTTGTCCTCATATGTTGAAAACATCCCCAGTAAAAATGTAACGTAAACATACGTGATTAAGTTTCAAATATGTACGTTGTACATCAGGGAATCGTCGTGGAAATGTTTTTCTTACATTATAAAACCTTGACTGAACATACACTCAGTTCAAAAAGGAGTCGATCCGATGGGGTTATTTTTTTGAAAAATTGGTTACTGCACCCGCCTGCACGTTGGGGAACTGGGCTCGTCACGAGTTTGGGCTCAAGAACTCATCAAGGTGAGATGGTGATGAGGATGCATTACATCTTTGCATGCAAGGGAAGTGAGTGTACATACAACTTGTGGAGATCACAAACAAGACAAGAAATGAACCACAGCTTTTTATGGATTGGTGTATATAAAGGAGGCAGACTGAAAGGGTATCAATGAATGGAAGCTTGATTCACTAGCAATTGCGACGCGATTGATCGATTGATCCGATTCTAGGTGACTAAAAAATCAAAAATTGAAGTGATACTTAGAACTTCTATGTATGAGGTCGAGCTGAAGCAGGAGACAAGGTTTATTGACCAAAAGCGAACCAAACGCTGCAAACGAGAGCGATGGAAATGATTGAGCGAGATGGGAAATGTGAAATGGGGGACATGTCAGCATCCAATATTTCATGACTTCATCGACTTAACACAGGTCTGAATATGTGGAGAATGGTGATGAAGAGAAAGAGAGGTCTTACCTGAAGTCGTATAGAAAGAAAAAGGAGTCAAAGAGTGAACACATGTGAAAAGCAAGCTATGACTTTGCTGAAAGGTTAGTGATGCGAATTCAGCAAAGGTTTTCATCACTTGGTTTTTCAAAGTCAAGCCTCAGGTCTTGGTGCAGGCTTTTCAATCCGTTGGGGCAGTTTATGTTCTGGTGAGGTATTGAGATACCTCAAGAATATATGTTTTCAAATTATGATAAGAAATACATCAGCCTTACATATTTTCTACAAAAACACAAAATCCACATCACGATTACAAAACAGATTTGTCACTGCTAAGTAAGTCCCATGTTTCTCAAATGTCATTACTGGAGGTGTTTTGAAGACATATTTGCCCTTAAAGTTTGGACCGTAGTGTACTCATCGTTGCACAAATGAGTCATCCTTTAGCGGCAGGTCAATTGTAGACACTCCAACCATATTCATCAAATTGAACCCCACCCATTTGATAAGTTTTTCCTTTTGAGTTCCACAACTTTATCTTCTTGGCATCCCAATAACTTTGACAATTTTGTCTACAAGGCAATTGGTTTTGAGAAGCCCTAATCTTGTGGCATATCAAGGGAACCCCATTCAATCCAAAGCTCTCCAATTGAAGTTTATTATGGAGGATACCCATCACTGCTCACATGGACAACAGCGCTATCCTTCAATCTGTTGAAGGAGCTATCTACCATAGCTTTTGTAAATCATCATCACACAATCAACATAGCATTATGAGTTATCCCATGACCTATACAGTTAGTTTCACTCATTCTGGGCACATGAATATAGAATCAAGAAGTGTGTTGATTTTTTTATTGATATTAGCTTCAAGTTGTTAATAGGCCATCATCTAAAGTTCTCGTGGGGCAATCATGCTACCATAGTACCATAACACACAGTCTTTCTAGCAAAAAGCTCTCAGATTCTATACCACAGAAAACAAGATGTAAAAAGACTTACAGTCATTCTCAAAAAGGTTGCTTTATTTAAAAACAAATCGGACAGTTGAGGAATGTAAGGGTTATGCTTTACGTACTATTGCCCATGACAACTTGACAATACCAGCCACATATGATAATACCACAGCAAGCTACCCAGCCAATCTATCAATTTTCTAGTTCCCCATTCTCTCAGACTCTTTCCAATAATGATATTGGCTTGTTCTCAAGGTTGGTTTGGGATCTAAAATTGTCTGGGCCACTTGTTCTACTTTCTGATTCTTGTGATCATTTTTTCTCTCACAGGGTTGCTCCGTCACCACAATGGTTTTTGTCTTGGCTTGCCCAATATCAAACTCATTGGCATCCAAGCATCTCCACAGGGAGACACTTGACAAAATCAATCATGATCTTATGCTGACAGTCCCTAAAGACTCGAAAACTCTTTGTCATTCAATTGAATTGCTGGGATGGGTACAACCAGCCCGGGTTGTGTTGTTGGTTTAGTATGTCCAGCGGCAATAGACAAAGTCTTCAGTCCATGGGTCACCATGAGCGCAAGCTTATGACAAAAACATTTGACATGGCTTTTCTCAGGTGACCAGTGGACTGGATCGTCGGATGCTGCAAACAGCCGTGCCATCTCTCTAGCCATGGGCCCATTTGAAGACCCAGAGTCGGTGGTCTGGCCAATCATCTGGAATAGTCAAACGGTCAGAACCTAACCCAAGACACAAGAGCTGGATGAAAGAGACAGAAGAAGGACTTACCTTTTTATGTAGGCCATGTCGGATGAGGTTACGAGCCACCGGTCGAGCTAAAAGATCGCCGCAGTGATGCCAGGTAACCCACTTCAGGGTCAAGTGGACAGTCTGATAGTCCCAATTGTTGTCTATGTAGTTGACCATGACGCCGATGAAAGCCATTTGGTTTCCTTTGGTGGTCCAGCCGTCATGAGCTAACGAGAAAATGCTCGAGTTTGTCTAGGAGACATGAGAACATAACAAAATGAGGATAAGAATGTATAAAAATCAAGATTTATAATGAATGAAACAAAAAAAAGAAAAAGGAATCACCTTTATGCGGCTGATGACCACATTATACAATGAGTAAAACAATTCCTTGGCCGTGGTAGCTGCCCACTTAGGCGATTGAAGTTGGGCAGTACGATTACACAGTTTGAAAGCCGCTTGGAGTGTGGGGTCCTGAAAACGAAGCCAAGGTAGAGCGTGTCAAAGTATCCAGATTACCATAACTACATTTAAAAGTTCAATGCTGAAGGAAGATTGGGATAAGAATGATTTCATGTTATTTTGCTGATTAACCACTTCGGCTGGTTTGTTGATTTCTTTCCAAGTTGGTGGGAGTTCTACACCCAATTGGATTGCCCTTTGACGGCCGGTATGGTTTACGTTTTTTGTAACCATCTCGATGTCCATAAAGATTCAAGTTGCCATCGTTGCCTCTTGTAAAAGCACCATTGCACCATCTACATACATAGCTCCGTTTGATTCCTGTTTTCTGAACAAAAGTGAAAAAGAACCACAATCAGAATATGATAACCATTCATGCCAAAGATAAGACATACCTGCTTGCCTGGAACATACTTTGGCTCTTCAAAGTAAGATAACAATGCCTTCACTTCATTTCTCGTTTCCTTTCTAAAACTGGTCTTGGGTCCTTCGTCATCTGTAACTTGATCAACATCGACTCCATTTGGAACTGTGAAGTCCTGTTGAAATCGATAAAAATTACAGTATTAGAAAAACGATGAAATAGATGGAAGGTGTAAATCAATCTTACCTTGATGGCAGGTGCCCTCAATTTCTTTTTCTTGGCCTGAGTGTTGCTTGAGCTCAAAGTTGAAGTTTTGTTCTTTCTCTTCTTCAAAGGTGTTGAGTTTTTTGTGATAGATCTACCTTTATTTTTCAATATTTGTGCTTGACTCGGGGATTGTTCACCATCTGTGAGTTCAGTCTCTTTCTGATAATGGGGGTCTTCACCTTCATTGTCATCGGATGTATCAATGCCGATAGTAATAGTAGTAGGTTCTGTGGTTGAGGTTCTTGTCGACAAGGGCTTGGCCGACTCGATCGACGACTGGTTTGACTCTGAGGGGGGCGAAGTGTTCCTGCTGAGCCAGGTGGAGATTCTGGTGGACCCATGATAATAGAAGAAGTATGAAAAAAAGATAGTGAAGAGTGGAAGTTCAGTTGAAAGTAAGACTAAGATGACTTTATCAAAAGTGATGGAAGACAGAGTGTAGGAAAGAGGAACTTACTTATTAGATAATAATGAGTTAGTGAATCCTTAATCAAGGACAGATACATTGTTAGTCAAGCTTAATTGGGACTATCGATCCCTTGCGTCGAGAAGATGGACGGAAAGGGGTGGCCCAGGGTGTGGTACATCTGCTTTGAGCGACAAGTGAGGATGTTTGGTCAGTTATGGATTGTACCCGTAGTCATCCGTAACCACTACGGGTTTTGTTGCGGGTACCATGGCCGTACCGTGGTGTAATCGTAATATTGAACTGTCACCATGTTTGCCTCTTACACATATCGGTACGGTGGTACCGTAATGCTAAAAAGGCCACTATGGTACGGTGCGGCCCGTGCCGAACCGTACCGTACCCCGTAACCATCTCGCTGAGGTCCGAGCGTTGTCTGGAGTGAGTTGCTGTTAAGCAATTTCATCATCCACTTTGGGACTTGTTAATGTGAAAGATGGTATTCACTTGCAATACTTGCTTGAAGAAGTTGGTTTTTTACTAATTGATTGTGAATAATTGGACTTTGTTTTAGTTCTTGTCATCATTTATACTGGACTCATTTGTGACTTCAGGTGATTCAACACTTGGAGAGACTAATTCTGTGTATTCATTTTTCAAAGCTGTTGTTGAATTTGTTTTGGTCAAATACAGAGATTCTGAGTGTGCTTTTGGTTTGCAATACTCAACCCTCTATCAATCAATCTCACTTTCTAACAAACCATCTGATGGTTTTGATTTTCTTATTCAAGTTATCTTTTATACTTTCCTGTTTCCTCTAAGCCCCCCAGCCTACTCTCCTACCTGATCAAGCCCAAAAGGCATGGCCAGTGTACACATAGGTCATATTTTTGAGATTTATTTTACTTTTTTGGTCATTATTTGCCTGTCCCTATGCCATATCTTATACCAAAACTATATAGCACTATTGGGGCAGGAAACTGGAGTATCTGAATTTTATACAAAAATGAAACAACAACCAACTGTTAAGAACATTGGTATGGAGATTACCTGTACACACTCAGCTTGCCTTAGAGTTCTGAAGAAATCTATGGAACTACATTTACTGTGAGATTTGAGGTTCAATTTGGTAATGTGATATGAAAAGGTTCATTCGAATCTCATATGAATGATTTAATATTTTCTCTTCCCAATTCTTCGGAGGCTCCTAGCATAATCATTTGTCAATTTTTTTGGGAATCTTGTCCAGAAATCTTGACGTATTCCTGTTCCTGGCTGTTGTACAGAAAAATCATGTGAAAGAAAATTGCCAAACAATTTTACATTATATTCAGCTGATGAGCATAATCCAGTACTGGGGTGGCTTCTTTCTGAATAAGTTGATACAATATGATCAAAACCCAAGCAGTAGCATTCCAGATCTGAAACAGGAAGTTTCCGTGAGAATCTCTGGTTCATTGTGGAAGATAACATTGACTCAAAATTTGTTTTCCATTTTATTAGGAAGTCTCTCACTTCAACATTTTTTTCATTTTCAATGTCCCTTCCTACATCTTCATGAACCAGTAGGACAGGCTTTTCTGGTGATTTGTATAACAAATATTTTGGCCAGGACAACGTTCTCCCCACCTGCATTATCTCTCTTGACTTGGTATTCCATAATTTGGAAATAGATTCTTCTCCACTTGACAACAATCTTGCATCTGGATACCCCCTGAGAAAATCTGATTTCCAAGTGATTGAGAAATGATTGTAAATGAAAGAATTTGTATTTTTGTAACGCAGTAGATTCACATTATCTACTGGCTTATATACCAGTTTGAGAATTCGCGGAAGTGATGACATTCTTTTCACCATCAGGTCTCGAAATGTTTCATTTCCTCCCTCCTCAATTGATTTGCTTATAGAACGGTTTCTACAAATTTGATAAATCACATCTGTGTGCCACAAAAGAAACCTAGAAAGATGTTCTTGATTTAATTCTTGTTTATCATCCAGCAACCAAGAATGGTAGGCTCTGCATAAAATTCCGGTTATTCCCTTGATTCTATTCCACATGGCCAGACTTGGGTTCAAAGTCAATAAGAAATATACTTGAGGCAAAAGTATGTCAAATGTCCATATCTTTTTGCCCATCTCAATCATGTTGTCACCTGGATTTTGTCGATATGTGTATTTATGATGAATCACAGAAACAAGGTCCCAAGTAAAGTGAATAGCTGCAGATGAACAAATTATCATAGGTTTATGCTCTTTGAACCTTTGAATATCAATACCAATCTTGACCTGTCTATCATTCATCATGGGAGGTGACTGTGGTGAGAAGATATCATGCACTGACTGTGATGTATGTATTTGTCTTTGAAGATGAAAAAGTTCATCAACATCTCTATGTTTAGAATGTTCAGATGTGCTGCTTTCAGGGATGTGATTGTGTGATTCAGATTTCTTTGAAGTTTCTGGACTGTGTTGATCCCCCAAATCAGGAACAACTTCAGTATCTCCAGAACCTTTGGCTTCAAGTTCATTTTCTTGTTCTGAGATATTCAAATCAAAACCAAACAAGAACTTTGATGCTTTCTCTGCTGGGGGAGTCTTTGTACTTAAGGGTCTCTTGGCACTTTGCCTAAACATGTAATTCAGATTACCATTGGGACTAATTGTAGATTCATCTACAACTGAGGAGATAGATTGTTTGTCCTTGAGTTGAGTTGGGGCCACAATGTACCTCTTGCCTGTATCTGAACCTATGACCTTTTCCTTCTGTCTGTTATCGAAGCCTATGTTCAAATTTGCTGCATTACACCACCCATGAGAATCTTGAGAATTTTCATAATACCAGCAACTGTGAAGATCTTGTAGTTCTACATTCTTTGGATAGGTATTAACAGCTGATTCTTGCATCTTGGGATCTGAAGTGGTAATTTTTGTTTTTTTGCAAGAAACTTTGTCATGTTGATCACAATCGATTTTCATATGTTTAAACCAATTGGAACTACTTGAAGGTTTTGGAGATTTTATATTTGTACTTTCAAGCTCTGAACTGATGCCCAAGGAGAGTTCCAAACCATGTTCTCTGAATTTTTCCATACAAAGTGAGAAATTGCAAAGCCAAAAAAGCCATATCAGAATGGTGATTTCAAATTGTGACATTTTCAAGAACAATTGCTGTGAGTTTTGGATATGAGGTTTTGTGTGTATAAAATAAATGATAAGATAGAAAATGGGACAACCAAAGATCTCCAGGTCTCAGATGAAAAATTATGAGACAGATTTGATTTACTGCTCTCATTGATTATTACTCTGAGACCTGTCTGGAACAAACTCCAATCCAGTAAAATTTCTTCATACAGATGCTGGTCTTCCACCAAGATGTTTTATCCTTGATGTATTTACTGGGATCACCATCAGAATTTAGTGCCCAAGAACCAAAAGTACTCAGAGGATTTTTTTACTTTTTTACCTATATATGATCCACTTCTTTCACATCTACTAGGGAGTCATTTCAGTGGTTGAGAGATTGCTCAACCACTTAACCTCCAGCAGCAACCAACCACAGTGAAAATCAATTTCACAAAGTTTTGCATGCTGCAATATTGCTATCCAAAAGTTTTACCAAAGTTTATTGCATACTGTGCCTGAACTGTACAAACTTGAGACCAGAAATTTGTACTGTGATACTAATTGATTCCTTCAAGTGTAAGCCCCCCTAAAGTACATTGAACTACAAACACACCAAGAAACCACATTTTTAAAGCTGGTATTATCAGATATGTGTATACTCAATATTTCTTTACTTGACCCCCCTGTTGACCATTTGAATTCTGAGGCATAAAGCTTGAGAGCTCTGGCAACGCTTAGACAGCTACACTACAACACACTACCATGCATTTTGTATGTAGCGTAACTGTATGCAGTTAAAACAGATCTGACCTTTATGATAGTGTAACTTGTAAAGTTACGCTACACTACAAGCTACTGTAGCTGAGTTTTGTGCCTCTACGCTACGCTACAGGGCCAAAATCTGGTTAGCTGGAGATTTTCTGGGACTCTGCGTAGGGTAGCTGGGATTCATTTATGCTGATTCCTGCTAGCTGTAGCTTTGCGGCATGTTTCTAGCTACGCTATCTTGCGCTATCAGCTACGGATAGATTAGCTGTCTCAGTGTTGGCTCTGGACTGCACATCACAGCTCTTATACCTTGCACATTGTTGTTGAATATCAAAACACATGAGCTGATAGGGATGATTGAAAGTAAATGACAACATTAACATCTTCATTTATCTTTGAGGATAAGATCCTATTAATCAGTATTGATGTTTCTTCAAATCAGTTGCATAGTTCATGTCCTTTCATGAAACACCAAAATTAAGATATGTGCCTTTTTTATTTACAAATACAAGTCAGATATTTTTCCAGGGATTTCCAAGATCACTTGTGCTGTGCTTTGCAAGATAATATCATGGTATTATTGTGGTGTGCATGTTTTCAGGTTTTTATAAAAAAATTCACATGCTCTTTGTCTGTGCTTCTTTCTGTTTCAGAATTTGATTGTTGGTAGCCAAGCCCAAAGGAATGTGTCCATTTTTGGTTCTAGAACTGGCATGATATTGGTTTGAGCTTCAGAGAAGAGGTTGGTGGGGACTCAAATAATGACTTAGAATACTCATATGGAATTGTTCTCAAAGCAGCTTGATTTGACCCATGATTAGCTGGTCACAATTGAAAATCAAAATTTGAAGATGACACAAGATCCTGGGTATAAGTCTTCTGACTAGCATTAGGATCATAGCCTAAATTGTTCAAGTGTAGTCCAGATACTTGATCACTTATTACTAGGTTGCAACTTGAACTTACAATTTGAAGGTTTTAAACTCAATGGAAGTGAAGGTTGAACAAATTGTTTGAATTATGTTTGTGCCACCAAAATAGTGTGACAAAGGGCTTGTCTTACATATGTCCCATTTATTACAATTGGAATTGATGTTTGAGTGGTCCCTGTTTACATCTGAGGTAAAATTGGTCCCCGCTGAATTGAATTCCAGACCACACCCGGTAAGCAAAACTGCACACTTCAACGAACTCACCAAGTGCAGATTTGCTCTTTGAAAAAAACAGCATACATCCAAACCCACACGATTGCATACCTGTGCAACTGCATAATCTGCCATTTTGCATAGACCAGGACTTTCCCCAACTTGGGCCGGGCTAAAAGTTGAGTTTACTGCATAATTATGTCAAAAATTATACTGCATAGTTCAAAATCCAAAAAACAGGTTATGAAAGCCTAATTGCATGGCTTTTAGCCCAAATACAGGATAAGAATGCACTTAGCTATACATAAACCTTGAGCCCAAGTCTTAAAGCCTAACCTTAGCCTGTGAAAATGCATAATATTATGTATGTTGGCCTATTTCCGCATTTATGCATAACTTGATACATTTTGACCTACCATGTATTTTCCCTCACTTTGTATAACCCGTGAACTTGCATAGGCCAGATGTCCCCCCCAAATTATGCAATTGCGCGGGTTTGACTGTATCTCAAAAGCATGGTAGTGGAACACTTGCAACACAACAAGAGAAACACTACAGTTGCAAGTGTTGATCCGGTGTGCTACGCAGCAAGTGCAACACACAATGCAACATGCAAAATCAAATGTGTCCCAGAAAAAAGTTAATTAGAGTGTATCAACTGGTATCACTGATAGTGAAGAAATTATAAAATAGAAATGAATGGTAGTAATAAAAATAATGAAATAGAAGACAAAGTAAAATGAAGTGGGAAGTGAGAAACAAGGGTTTTAAATAGAAACAAATACACAAAAAAACATGTCATTGGTATTACCATGTAATTGGAAATCTTAAAATCTATGTAAGCTTTACACCCTCCCATAACCAAAGCCTGCGTGAGACAAGGTTTTAATAGTTCTTGAAATCAGGGTGCCTTTACTCCACAGACAAACATTGGATGCACAGTACAAGTTCCTCTCTGCCATGTGCAACAAACCTGTTGATCCTATTGGGGGCCTATTGAGTGTAGAATTACATTCAAGTTCAGTATCACATGAGGTCATCAAAAATTTATAAAAAAATTGCCTTCCACCAGAGTAGATTTGCATCATGATTTTTGATTTCATAGTCTTCTGTCCTTGTCTTGTCAGATCAGTTTAAATAGTTTCTTGTTGGCAATCATCAACTTCAAGTTTCTGTTCAGAGTTTGTTCTGGCTTTGGGGAAGAAATTCTTGGGTTTTTCAAAAAAGATTCCATTTTTGGTTTCAGATAGAGCTGGTTTTGTTATATGTGCAGACTGCTTGTACTCCTGGTGAATACGTCAAACTTTGGAGTTGGCTTGCATCTCCACCAAGGAAGTTTCTTCAAACCACTTCACAAACAATTTCAGTGTAAAGAAAGGGTTTGGGATGGTGTCCATGACTAGATTCTTGCATCCAACAGCTTTGTGGAGATAGTTGATGGCCTTCTCCTTCATCTTTGCCGGCATTGGGTAAATATTGTCTGTTGTAGCAAGGGGTGCAATCCTATTTTCAAGAGGGATACAAAGCTCTACATACTCAGGAATCGCCCTGCAAGCAGTTTTTCCATCACCCTAAATAAGGAGAGTGGTCTTCAAGAGAAAAGATTAATGTTAATATGTAATAAGAGAAGATCAAAACCAATTCCAAAACCACTTACTTCAAGTTCCTTGTTGATTCTGAAAACTTGTGCTCATTCCCTTGTGGTCATCTCCAGGTCATTAAAGTAGCCATATGGCTTTGTCTTGCGCAGGTTTCTATTTTTGGTGTGAACTACGTTTAAATTTCTTAAGCATAATTTATTGTTGATCCGGTGAAAAATATGCTGGTGAGGTTTGTTTGTTTAACCAAAAATCACATAGTAAAAGGAATGTACCTCTCTTGCAATCCATACTTTGTGGCCACTTTGGTAGTTGATATTCCATCAAATATCATACTCTGCAATGATTGAACCTTTGAAACCTTTATATTGAATAAGATCATGAAACTCCTTGCACCACACATATGATCATTTTATTTTCTGAGTGATAAATTCCACTATGATTGATGATGGAGGTTATAACAAAAAATTAGAAAAAGTGAACAATCTGACAAGGTGGGAAAAGTAGGAAAATATGTAATTTACCTGGAGCAATATGTGATCTGCATGGTTTGCTTCCCAAAGGTGAGTAGATTGGACTTTGTGGTCCTCAATAACCAAATATGGACACACCCTGTTTTTGGCATCCACAGCATCCCATTCACCTTCATCATCAGGTTCATGAACAACTT
The DNA here is from genome assembly GCF_000204055.1 of Melampsora larici-populina 98AG31. Taxonomy (NCBI): domain Eukaryota; kingdom Fungi; phylum Basidiomycota; class Pucciniomycetes; order Pucciniales; family Melampsoraceae; genus Melampsora; species Melampsora laricis-populina. The sequence continues at coordinate 157,901 of NW_006768775.1, forward strand.
ATGGAGTGGGTGGGGCATCCTGAATATCCTGAAAATCATCAATACTCACAATTGGGTCAGAAATAAAGAAACATACATCAGCTCTGGGTCTCATTGGTATGAACTGTGGTCATCCTGTTCAATAAACTGTCTGTGTGTCTTGCATGCCATGGTCTTCTTGTTGAAACCAGAAGTGGTAGTCTGACATAGCATGTATTCCACCCAATGAAAGATGTCAGTACATCTTGTTTTACATGAAATTAGACATAATAAGATCAACTTATCTTTTTGGATAATCCATGTTCGCCCAAGATATTCAACATTGGCTCTGCAATCCAAGGTCCATGATGGTGCCATGCAATAACTGCAAGAGTATGGTGTTGGGTTTTTCAATTGATTGTGGACAAAATTAACTGACACATCAACAAAATCATGTCAATTGCCCTTGGGTGTCCAGCCATTGCAGACTAAGTTGAATTTGGATATGAGAGACTGGAAGAATATTTAATCATGGAATACTGGGAAAATGATAAGTTTTTACATATATTGAGTTCTGCAAATACTTTCTCCTTGGGAGAGGGATCATTTGGCTGGGTCTGTCAGAAGCCCAGCAGAAACCATACAAATGGGAGTTCTTTTGAAGGTAATGTATCATTCCTCAAAGGATTGAATTCTCAATTCTACTCCATGGTTGAGCTTGACAGATCAGCCAACGCAGGCCATTTGATTAAATGAGAGATTAGAGAAAGAGACATTTGGGTATACTGAGTGAGCTTCTATGGTCTCTATTACTTTGAATTTCTTCTAGCTAACTTGGATTGCTCAAAAAGACAAATTATATTCCACTTTCAGTGGATGAAACTGCCCATATTTGTGAATAGAAATGTAAAGAATTGCTGAAGTCACCTACCTGCCAATATTAAATGTGCGGCCCTGTGGGTGTAATTGAGCTTATGTAAAAACTGAAGACTACTGGCATGATTGGTATCCAGAACTCAATCAATCAGAAAACAGTTGTCAATACAGTAACAGATAAAATCTTCTTGAACCAGATTCCAATCCTGTCTGCCAAAAAAGATCAACCAAGATGGGCTCTACATAGTGCAGAAACTGACCCAACACAACTCAATACCATTGATTGAATTGGCAGGCTCTCTGATAGAGCTTGACATACTTGATACTCTATTTTATCAGTCTCATCATTGGATGTTGTGAGTGTAGTGACTCTAGTTAAAAGACAATCAAGACTTTCAACGGGAATTTAGCTAACATGTGAAATTCTGTGATATCATCTGTGATTGCTCAATGTTGTTTTGTGACATCTTTTCTTTTTACTTTCCCAATCAATTTTTCTGCACATCAATGTTTTGCTAAAAGTCTTGGTTCATATGATATATGTATCTCTGTTTCATAGTTGCTCTCTTGCCCCATCTTTTGGAAATAGAGTATGTATTTCACTACCTTTTTGTTCTAGTAGTGATACTGATTTCTCGATACTGTTAAATTCCTATAGATCAAGCTTTACATTGAAGCTTTACCTGTACTTACTTTATCATTCTCATCTCTTGACTTTTCCTCCCAAAAACTTAGGTTAGTTTACCCAAGTCTGCACACTTGTGGTTGTGGAGAAGCTGCTTACCTTCAGCATATTATTATCAGGTGTTCCAAGGCATTTACAACTCTTTGGAATATACTCACAAGATGTGGTACTGGGAGTAGTTTTAAGAAGAAGTATAATAGAATATTATATTTAAATTCATAAACTAGGTACAATTGGAGAAGGATGAGATATGATAATAAGGGAGAAGGGCAGACAACTAAGAGTCTGCTAGGACAAATCATGGAAGACCACAGTTAGTTGACTCTTGCCAAAGAGATTTGAATACAAGTTAAATCAATGAGCAATTGAAGCTTGACACTTGACCTTCTCAGTGTCTTCTGTGTACAGAGATACAGATTGATTGAAGTCCATCAACTTGATTATCTCTGAGAGGTCACCAACCTATGGTTATTATCTCAGAGGTAACCAAACTGAAGCTTTCTGGATGATATTGCATCAGGATGAAGTAGTAATTACTTTACTCTAGTCAGAAAACTACAAGTGTTGAAGGAGTGAATCACTAGTATTATGTTGATAATACTCTTGATTGTGTACTTCCGGGAATGATTGATTGTTCTTTAGAAACGGGCATGTATAAACTCAGTTTTTCTTTCATGGATGAAACATGTTTTGATTTATATAGTTGATCTTCAACCCTAGAATTGTGGTATCCACAAGTGTTACAATGTTAGGTTTACATTTATTATTTTGTTACTTTTAAAATTGTGAACACTCAATAGGGCGGTTCAAGAAGAGAAACATGAGCCATGTGGTTGATGAGTTGCAATGAGTCTTTTTTGGGTTACTCAATCCTTGAAAAGCCTTATTTCAAAGTGATGAATGCTCTAAATTCATGTTTTACAGCTCTGTAAATTCAGGAACACTGTCCCAATGGGTTGTTTTATGGCTTCTTTTTCTTTTTCTTGTGTTTTTGTACAGACTTTTTGTTATTGAAAGCGGAAAACCTGGAGAAAGAAATTAAGAGGAAAAAGGTTCTTTTTTAACCAAAAATCATTTGAATCCAGGAACAAAAAGAACAAAGAATGGAAGTAATTTTTTTTGGCTCAATTGTCCCTGTCTTTTGAAAATTTAGGGACATGATTTGAAAATTTTGACGCTGACTACGAGATTTCAAAACCGTGAATCACCTCTAAAGGTGGTTCACAACCTTAAATTTACTTAAAATTTACCTGTAATCATCTAGTATTTTGTATATTATAAGCATATTGAACTCTTGATTGTATACTGAGGTATCAGATGTTACTAGTGTTTTTTGTAATTATCATATGTTACATCTCAGTCTTTGGAAACATTTGTATGTACCCTGTGCTTACAGAGGTCTATACTTATCGCCCTTGAACGTTTCACTCATGAGAAGACCTGGAAAATTATCAAGAATTTCACTGGCTTACTTGAAGGGAGACATCTATGATAATGGAGAGTCAACCAGTTGAAGGCACATTTGACATGATAATTAATTGTATTATGTTGTGGATAGATAATAGTAGCTACAGGCGCTACCTTGAAGAAGGAAAACAAGACAATCAAACAATCCAGGACAACTACTATGTGGTAATTTCTATACTTGCATCATATGAAGCACAAGTACAGGTTGAGAATGTGGATAAACAAAAGCAAAAATAGGAGGAGATTCAAAGATGAAAAGGATAGAAAACTTCACACTGGCAAGGCCATTAAAGAAACAAAAGAAACAAATCAAAATGGACAAACTTGAGGAGAAATCCCAGTAAGTAATCTTGTTTCTGTCCGCTTGGTTCATCCGCATTCAACCAAGTTCTGGCAATCTGATTCTACTCCTAAGAGGTTCCCACCCCAATTGAATCCACACGGACGTACTTGGAAGACATGTGGTTCAATGCCAAGAGGCGTGGAGTGCTTCACAAATGAAGTTTGCTCGCTTGCCTATGATGGAACATTTTTTTCCTGATGGATCATGATTTCTAGACCCTGACCTGGAAGTATCAAATACAGCTCACCTAATTTAAACTATTCTTCATCAACACCAGCTCTCTGACATATGATCATGCTTCATGTCAACTTCATCATCACTTATCAAACCCACACTAAGATCATCATCTTCTTCCACACACTTTTTTCTAATCCTGAATTCCTTCTTATTAACTTCCTTATAACAAAGTGTCCTAAATTTTGTATCACTTTGGCAACAAACCGTAAATTGTTTGTATCCTTGTTGAAAAAGGAATCCTTTCTGAAACTTTGATTTTTTTTACAAATCTGATTAATTTGTTTATCTTTTGATGTTTTAGGATTCAAATTAAGATCCTGTGCTACTTCCTTTCTTCTATAGTGCATTATTTTGCTTTTAATTTTTCTGAAATATATCTCTCTAACTTTTTCATCACTTAATGTGTTTGGGTTTATGTTCAGCTTTTCATTAATTACTTCTCTTCTGTATTGATATTTTTTTGTATATTGATATAAGGCTTTCTCATACAATCTGTCTCTCTCTTCCATGCTTTTAAGATCTGCAATATCCACCTTCAATTGATGTAAGATTAACTTTCTTTTCTCTTCCAAGTTTTCAATATCATTGGATGGTGTTTCAAGTTCAATTTTATTGTGTTGAAGAAATATAAAACAGGTTCTCTGGCTTGAGCTCTCCACTAGAGGAGATGGTTAATATTGAAAACTTGGAAGAGAAAAAAAGATTAATCTTATATCAATTGGGGGTGGATATTGCAGATCTCAAAAGCATGGAAGAGATAGACAGATTGTATGAGAAAGCCTTATATCAATATACAAAAAAATATCAAGAAAGAAGAGAAGTCATAAATGAAAAGCTGAACATAAACCCAAACACATTAAGTGACAAAAAAGTTAGAGAGATATATTTCAGAAAAATTAAAAGCAAAATAATGCACTATAGAAGAAAGAAAGTAGCACAGGATTTTAATTTAAATCCTAAAACATCAAAAGATAAACAAATCAATCAGATTTGTAAAAAAAACCATTAAAAGTTTCTTGTCAGAAAGAATTCCTTTTTCAACAAGGATATAAACAATCTATGGTTTGTTTCCTCAGTGATACAAAAGTTTGAAAACTTTATTTCAAGGAAATTAATAAGAAAGAATTCAAGATAAGAAAAAAGGGTGTGGCTGGAAATGATGATCTTATTTGATAAATGATGATGAAGTTAACATTAAACATGATCATATGTTGGAATTCAGGTGGGGAGAAAGAATGGTCTACATGACACATACCATCATGTAAGTTCTAAAGCGGGAAATGTTACATCCGCCCAGACTCCAGTCAGGGCCAGTCTCTTACAACTCAACCCAACATCATGTATGATCAACCTCGAGAAGTTACAACATCCATCCAGTCATCACCTTGGCGGTGGAATAGGTTGTGGTTCACCAATTTGTTGTGTCTAATAAAAGGATGATTTGAACATCAAACCATCAAAGACACTTTCTTTTTATTAAATTCAATGAAAAGATAGGATTTCAATCGATTGTTTGGCGCTTCGAGCATCAAGAATTTACAATCTTGGTAATCTTTCACCAGGGCCTTCCAAGCCCATGTCTTCACTTACATTGAACAAAAGTGATGAAGTTGAAAAAGCGCACCTCGAACATCTCATCATGAACCAGGATCTCGAGCAAAATCCTGGACTGTGTCCGATTCTTAACAGTTTTGCGGAATCAAAGAAACTTCTCCGTCATGTCACTCAACCAAACCATCAATATACTATCATGATCTACGCGACTTTTATGTCAGTGATGAACATGAAGAGAAATAACACAGGAATCTACTCGTAGTGAACAAGACAAATTTGCTATCAAGAGGTTGGCGGAGGAGGTGCTTGATAATGGTAAAGCCCAAGAGCCAAATCAGCAGGGATTGACAAGTCTGAAGAGGATAAACCAAGACCAAATCGGAGTTCGATAAGTCGGAAGAGGATAACCCAAGAACCAAATCAGAATTCGATAACTCTGAAGAGGATAATCCAAGAGTACAATAATTCTCAAGTGGATAAACCAAGAGCCAAATCAGATATTGATAAGTCTGAAGAGGATAACCCAAGTGCCAAATCAGATATTAATAAGTCTGAGTAGGATAAGGCAGGAGTCGAATCAGAGATTGATAAGTCGGAAGACGAAAACCGCAGAGCCAAATGAAATATTGATAGAGTCAAAGAGAAAAAAGAGCCGAATCAGAGAGAATGAGATGAAAGAGAAAAAGAAACAAGATGAAAGTCAGATATCAAGCTCATTGCATATGTTCAAGAACGGAGAAAACGCAATGACTAACCTCATGATCTCAATTTTCCGCTGCTACATCTTCATCAATGAATTCCTGGACCACTTTTCAAACTCTGCCATGGTCCTCACTCCCTTCATGTCCATCAGCATAAATCTAAAGAAGACAGAAGACCAAGATCCAAATCAGAGACCATTTCGATTCCATCCCATAGAAAGAGTGAAAACGTGAAAACTTACCACGTAATCTCAGCTGCGACTTCAATCGAGTACTTATCTTGACTCATCAGACTCTTGGCTTAACCTCATTACCTGATTCCACCAGCACAGATCTGAAGAAATTGAACCCATTACATTCATTCAAAAGCCAGGAAAGGTGATGACTTACCACATAATCGCGACTGCCAGCTGTTGCATATTGATCAATTGATTCCCGAAGTAATTTCCTAGATCCATCAAACTCTTCAAGTCCATTCTCAAATATGTTCTCTTATCGATGGTTATACACGAATGGAATCGCGTCCATGTGATCGATTACATTAATCGATGACATTATCTGATGTAGGTCGGAAGAGATAAGTCAGTTCATAGTGAACTAACAGAAGGGATACTTGTATGGATTGCTTACATCGATCCATCAACTCGATTTGCTGTTTAAACATAACGTGAATCTTTCGCTAAGGCTACTTGAATTGAAGCATGACCTCAGGATATCAAGTTTGTAAGATGTCGTTCACGTGTTTGTAAAAGGACCATTGAACCTTTAGTTCGGGTTGAAGAATCGAAAAGAAAAATCATAGATTTCCAAGAAGAAGAACGGTCGGTTGATCATTATCAAGATATAGGTCGGTCAATGTCAGAGACGAGGTATGAATTTTGAGATGATTTGATTCGGATCGAACTCACCTTGAAGGATATCAAGGATCGAAACAGTTGCACCAAACAGAGAACATTCGGTTCTTCGATTGTCTTTTCATCACATCTCAAACCGTAGACTTTCAAAGACTCTTTGCTTGTTCTACTCCATGTCGACCACTGGTAAAAAGGTGTGTAAGTGGTCATCACGAAATGATATCTAAGAGTGAGTATCGAACTTACAAACATTGTTACAAAATCGGTCTTCATATAAACCAGGACAGCTGATGTAGCAGTAGAAGTTGAGCTACCGATCGATCCGGTTCTTACCAAGTTGAACTAAATAGAGACGTATCATTTATTCGAAGCGATCCGTTCTATCTGAAACGATCGCTGAATCTGAATCAATGAGCGATTCGAAATATTAAAGAGAATGATGAAGTGAATCGATTAGATAGATACAAATTAGAAAGTCTTTGTTGTTGATAATAAAGTCAACTACTAACAGTTTATATTGTTTGATGATATTGGTCGAAGTGAGTTGTTTGATTAGGATTGGTTGGTGGTGGTGATGGTTCGGTCGATCAAGTGCTGATCTCGAAAAATGATGAGGGACTGTTACATACACTGTGTATGTATGTATGTCAAGCACGTGATATATTACAGACTGTCTGTGTATTTTATCAAACCACAAGTATGACTTAAAAATTCTGTTTGGTTCTGACTTGGATAAATTTTTTTAAATTCTAGGGTTTCAATTCAATTTTGAACTGATTCTTCATTACCCACAAAAACTTCGAAACCTTCGATTCACAAAAAAATCAAATCGAACATTCTCTCCCTCTCTCTAACAACAGAATCCTACAGACTTTACTTTGAGCTTCGATTGTTTCCTTCTTTTTAACTTTTCAAACAACAGACTATCTATCAATGGGTTTCGGTGACGGTGGTCGAGGTGGAGGTCGAGGTGGAGGTCGGGGTGGAGGCCGTGGAGGGTTCGGTGGTGATCGTGGTGGACGTGGTGGAGGACGTGGTGGATTTGGAGGAGACCGTGGTGGACGTGGTGGAGGAAGAGGTGGATTCGGAGGTGATCGTGGTGGAAGAGGTGGAGGTCGAGGTGGAGGAATCAGCTCTCGTGGTCGAGGTGGTGGAGGCCGAGGTGCACCTCGTGGACGTGGTGGACCTGCAAGAGGTGGTCGAGGTGGTCTTGGAGCTAAACGAGGTGGAGCACCTAAAGTGATCATTGAGAAACACAGGCACGATGGTGTCTTTATTGCAAAAGTAAGTTCTTCTTCACCTCGGCTCTTTGTTATCGTATTTTCTTCCTTGCTGACTAACATTGTGGTCGAACTTTTTAGGGAAAGGAACACCTTTTAGTCACCCGGAACTTGGTTCCAGGAGATTCAGTGTATGGTGAAAAACGAATCACGGTAGAATCCACACCTACTTCACCTGATACACCTGCCGAAAAGATTGAATATCGAGTATGGAATCCTTTCCGATCGAAATTAGCAGCTGGTATTCTAGGTGGTTTAGATGATATTTATATTGCTCCTGGAAAGAAAGTTCTTTATCTTGGTGCAGCAAGTGGAACGAGTGTTAGTCATGTGGCTGATGTAGTAGGACCTACTGGTACAGTTTATGCTGTTGAATTTTCTCATCGAAGTGGAAGAGATTTGATTAACATGGCTAAGAAACGAACAAATGTTATCCGTTAGTACTCTACTTTACCCTTCTCATTTCATACTTTGAATCGATCAGAAACTAATCGTTACCGGTATTTTGACATCTTCCGTACAATTAGCTATTGTTGAGGATGCCCGACACCCAAACAAGTACAGGATGCTCGTAGGAATGGTAGATGTCATCTTCGCCGATGTGGCACAACCAGATCAAGCAAGAATCATCTGTTTAAACGCTCATCATTTCCTCAAACACGGTGGTAACATTCTCATTTCGATCAAAGCCAATTGTATCGATTCAACCGCTCCCGCTGAAGCTGTCTTTGCAAGTGAGATTAAAAAGATGCAGAATGAGATGATCAAGCCTCATGAACAACTTACACTTGAACCTTATGAACGTGATCACGCTATGGTTGCTGGTACTTATTTACGTCATACTTGATCAAAACTCTTGACTTCTTTTTTTCTCAAAGACCTTACATTCAAATAGAATTCAAAACAAAAACAAGAAAAATAAATTGTACTTCAAAAAAAATGGGTTCAGTATCAAGGGGCGAAAACTTCATTAAATGGAATTCCATTCATGTTAAAAAAACCTCGATTTGTTCCATATATACTCACACTTGTTTTTTTTCTTGTTGTTGTTTGGTTTTGCATTGAAAAGGGTTTTTTTTCTTTTTTTTTTCTTTTTGTCTTAATATAAATCTCTTTTCTTTTCTTCTATTTTTTTACCTATTTGTGTTCTGTGTGAGTGATTGGTACTTTTTTACTTACTTTGATCCCTTTTAGTTTGCAAATTGGACATAACCCATCTTGCGGAGCATTTGCCTTGAGTGGAGATGAGTGATTCGGCTTTCTCAATGAAAAGGGACGTGCCTCAAACTTGCTTGACTCATCTCGGGCAGTTTTGCAAGTTTTTGGTGGTCGTGAGCGGAGTGCTTTAGAACCAGAGATAACTACCTCAATAACGCCCTCATCACTCACACACTCGCTCTATCAGTCTTGATTTATTCAGGAGTTGACATCTAGCATTTAAGCTGATTCTTTTACCGAAGTGGTAATGTGGCCTAGTCAGTTTTTGAAATCATTCATGACCCTGTTGTATGCGTGCTGTTTACCGAACAAGTTTTTGGTTTTTCAGTTTTTAGTTGGGTGGGCACGCTGGGTTACCAAAGAACTCATAGCTTATATCGCCATTGTTGGTATCTTGTGAGTGAACTGGCTCAGCTGGTGGTAGGATTCAAGACTTCTGCTGGATGTAGGCAGAGATCTTGAAAGATGAGGAAAGCATCTGAGGAGACCCTATTGATAGTAGATACCACATGTTGAAGTACGTGAAGCCTGCTTATTTTACAAAGTAAGCCTTTTGTTGTGGTATTGGTTGTCTATCCTCATCGAAATATGGTCAACTCATCAGGTCAGCTCCTCGTCGATCTTCGCTCTAACTTGCGGTTATGCTTTCTCAAGATGGCTGACAAGGAAACAGATACGATTTTCTCCTCAGTGTTTTCTTCCGTAACCAGAACTGCGATTGCCATTCAGGAGATCCTAGATGTACCACAGAAACTTCGCCATCCTCAGACGAGGTCGTGCTCAATCGCAGTTCTTGAGTAGCCTCAGTTGACCCCAAGTGGGATGGATGAGATTTTCGGAAGAAATATTCCTTCATGTCCTCAACCCTCAGCTATGCTCAGTATGCCATCAGTGTCTGCTGAGCTTCGTTCGATTTCAATATCAAGTAGGAGTATAAAAAGGTTAGAACCACAAGTCTTCAAACTCCAGACAAACACTTGAATCTTCAGTCATAGTTTTCTATTTACAAAGATGCCCATGCCATCCCAATTCCAAGATTCACCTGATCAAGCTCTTAGAGCTTCAATCTCTCGAATTTCTCAACTTTGCTATGATTTACAAAATACCTTTAATTTTCTCTCATCACTCGCGTCCCGTAATGAGGAGTCAACTTCTGTCTCACCGCCACCGATCCCACTTCATTCAAGGCCCGTCCAGACCTATCTTTCCACTACAGCTCCATCTAGTTCTTTCGGTCAAATCTCCCAGCCAGCATCCGAGAAAAGAACCTTCTTTAATTCACCCAAAGCCAATAGTAATCCGGAGGTATCAAATAATCTGGCCCGCGAGGATAGGATCTATCGACGGCCATACTCAAAGTCGATGCCAACAATTCTCTTGCACTCCAGCCATGTCTCTGATCTTTCACGAACCAAAACTCCATCTAGCCCGTCCCATGAGATTCCAGCTTCACCGGCTTCAGATACTTTGGAATCAGAACGTGATCTTCAGGAAAGCAATCGTAAGTCTGACATTGATAACTTGAGCTGCGAATCCAATTTTATTGAAAAACTTATACCACATTTCCTATAGCGCCCAGTATCATAATACACGACGTTGCAGAATCAGAACGTGATCTTCAGGAAAGCAATCGTAAGTCTGACGTTGATAACTTGATCTGCAAATTCAATTTTATTGAAAAACTTATACCACATTTCCTTTAGCGCCCAGTATCATAATACACGACGTTTCAATACCAACATCCTCTGGGCATTCGGATTTCAACTCGATTCGAGAAGGAATAGATTATTTCAATTATGTAGAAACTGATGAAATATCTGAGTTACACTTAGATAAGATTAGCGATGAGTCTAATGCTATTCGGGATCAGGCGTCATCCTCAACTTCTGCTATCCAATCGCGACCAGCTAATATAGATTCAACTCCGCCATCAATTCCGACTGTGTTGTCTAACTTCATCTTTGAATCGCCGCTAGCTTCGTCTCTTGAAACTCAACCCGGTATCATGTCTGTTCTTGATCAGGCAGCGACTTCATCTCTTCAATCGCCACCTGCTCCTTCAGCAGAAAACTCAAGCCAGAGAACTTCTCTTGTCCTTCTTCAACAAAACATTAATAATGATATTGAAACCTTGGAAGAGAAAAGAAGATTGATTTTACATCAATTGAAAATTGATATAGTAGATCTCAAAAGCATGGAAGAGATAGAAAGATTGTATGAGAAAGCCTCATATCAGTATACAAAAAAATATCAATACAGAAGAGAAGTCATAAATGAAAAGCTGAACATAAACCCAAACACTTTGAGCGATGAAAAAGTTAGGGAAATTTATTTCCGAAAAATTAAAAGCAAAATAATGCACTATAGAAGAAAGAAAGTAGCACAGGATTTTAATTTAAATCCTAAAACATTAAAAGATAAACAAATTAATCAAATTTGTAAAAAAAAAATTACAGTTTATCGACAGAAAGAATTTCTTTTTCATCAAGGATATAAACCATCTACTGTTCGTTACCTAACTGATACAAAAGTTCGAAAACTTTATTTTAAAGAAATCAATAAGAAAGAATTCAAGTTGAAGAAAAAGTGTGTGGCTGAAGATGATGATGTTAGTGTAGGTTTGATAAGTGATGATGAAGTTAATATTAAACATGATCATATGTTAGAAAGAAGGTGGGGATGAAGAAGCGGTTTACTTGATTGTTTTCTTTGATATTTTCTCTTCAAGTTCTTATCTTGTTTTAATTTTGAAATAATTTTACTTGTTGTTAGTTTTTTCAAGTTTTCTTTTGTAGAGTGAATATCAGTCATTCTAAAGAAGATACTTTTGGTAGACCGTAGTAGTTCTTGCAATCTTAATTTGTCCCTGTTATGTCTTTCAGCTATCATCAAGCTTGATGGATACATCGATCCATTTGGCGTATTTAATAGCACAACAGGTTTGCTTTTTAGCTTCAGCCTACTTATGTAGGCAATCGTTCAGTTGAGCATGAAGCAGGTGCAATACCCATTCTTTTTTTATCCTGATACCTATGGAGGTAAGTCTCTTGCCTCATATCGATTCATAGGCTAGGATTACCGTGCCTATGCTTAGCGAATGGTTATCCCACCATGCGGCATCGAAGAAATCTTCTCGATCATTTCATTTCGTTCATCTTGCCTTTACCAAACCATTGTATCGATTGATACAATTGAACTGTTGGTTCATCGGCCGTGCGTGGGCCCTGGGGAGCCAGTTATGCTTAAGTACATATTTCTCTAGATTTTGAGTCTATGCTCTAATGGGCTTAACCAAGCTTAACCTCGAGAGAGAACCATCCTCATCCTTCCTGAATCCTCATCCCAAATTGCCACTTCATCCAATATAATGGTCATTCATCCATTACAAATTTTCTTGAAGTCTGACTCGTGGTTCTCATGAAATAGTAATTTCTGTCTGAATGTTCAGAGACTTCAGCTCCTGAAAGTTGCACACGCCAGACGTGATCGCGTTAAGACAAAGTTCTGCTCGAATTGAGCATTTTAAAGTTTTTGTCCACCTCCAGTTGGATTCAGAGAAGTTGCCTCAGCTCCGTTCACTTTCACATCGGTTTAGAGTAGAAAGAGAAAAGGGCATCTATCAGATACTACAAAAGCAATGAAAGTTCATTTGATTTTTCAAACTTCTGGTTGGATTGTAACCTGGAAAGTCAGCAAATCATTTTGGTTCATACTTGAGTTGGTTTTGATGTTTGTACTCTGATGAAATTAGGCTTGCTTAATTTAAATACAACATTACAGTCACATCATTCATTTCAGCTAAATCAAGTATAGTCTAAGAAATAGGTGAAAAACATAGCAATGGAAAAGACCTCTGCCATATTAATATTGTGATGTGGCTCTGAGGAACAGGGAATGACTTGAGCTAAATGTGTGGGACACAGGCCTTTGCTTGAGGGAAGTGGAGGAATTCTACTCTTCATTTTGAAAACAAAGGTTGACACGATTGATAGGGAATGCGTATATCTGCCATTTTGGCCTCATTAATGACCATCTGATGAGCTCAGATCAAATGACTCGGGCGACAGGAAGTTCGGTAGAAGCACAGAGTGAATATCCTCCTTTCAAAACCTGAACATGATGAACACAGACCAGCGCGGAGTGAATTTTTGCCCGCAAGACTTCTCAAGACAAAGGTGTGTCTTTTGGAAACTTTGGGGCAGTTTCAATTACTTCAAAGGAGATGAAAGAAAGGGATGTCTCTGATCCTTTCTAGCGTAAACAGCTTATCTGATGATAAGCCTTCATGTCCCTTATACATACCTGTGTATAATTTTCTAAATAACATCCGATGACCAAGCATGTGTCCTTTCTTCCTTTGTATACGCAGCTCAGCTTTGCATACCTGAGAAATCATGAGTGTCTTCTGATCTATGTTCGACTTCCGACTGGCAACTCACTTACTTATAAAGAGCTGTGTTATATGTGGAAAGCAAGAAATCCCAACCTAATCATCATCTCGAGAAAGTAAACCTTTGGGAGCTTTGTTTTTCGTCAACGTCTCCTGTTTCTTGTTAAATCTCTACCTGAAAATATATCAACTACTATATTTAATACATACCTCAAGCCAGATTATAATTCCTCCTTTCCAAGGATGTCTTCTCCATCTCAATTCCAAAATATACCTGATCAATCTCTTACCGCTTCAATCACTCGAGTTTCTCGATCCTGCTATGATATTGTACATGAGGTCTTGCGGTATATCTCAGGACTCATGTGGACGCTAGTTGTGCTACCGCCATCACCAAGCCCAATCCATGTTTCCACTCCAGATCAATCCGAATCTGTCCCCGGTACCTCACCTCCAATCGAACCCGAGAAATCGAACTCTGACTCTCATTCAGCAAAAGATAGCAATGCTGAGCTAGACTCGGAGAATTGGGCCTACGGTTCTAATGTCAACCAGGACTCGTCTTCTAAGGCTATTGAAGATTCGGACAAAACGGAACCTGTGTCACCTGTTTCGCCTACTCAAATCGAATTTGAACTTCTACTTGAGCTTTCACTTTCAATGGGTCCGGAGGATTCCACACTCGATGTTGATCCATCAGCAAGCGACAGCAGATTCAAGCCGATATCAACAAAATCGAGCGATGAGACTAATACTGGTCGGGACGCGCATATTAAGAAACCTAGGTCGTCCCCAACACCTGTTCTTCAATTCCGACCAGCCAATCTAGATTTAAATCAACCTCCTTTCAGATTTACTTTCAATTTTTTAACGATAACTTCAGCTCAATTTGAAATGGATTCAGATGATTCAGATTCAGACTTTGATCCATCAGCAAGTGATGGCACCTCTGAGCCATACTCCGATAATTTGAGCTACGAGTCGGATGCTAGTCGGGACTCTCTTATCCCTGAACCTAGGTCATTCTCAACTCCTGTTCGATGGCGACCAATATTCGGAAATCTAGATTTGAATCTTTACAGATTTACTTTCAAACCACCTCCAGCTGAACCGTCTACATCTAACCTCAATTCGCCGCAAGCCGTTTCCCCTCAACCTGAAGTCAACATCACCTCGGCTCTCAGAGATGCAGGAGATGACACTATAGCATAATTGGAGCTTAGGTCGTCGAAGAACAGGATCCTGATGTTCAATTGTTAGGAAAAGTGATGATAAGCTATACAACGGAGGCAAGAGTTACAAAAAAAAATTACACAACAGATAATTGGAATCTTTCTGAACTTTTTATCTCGCTTCATTTCAACATGATTTGTCTTATTTTTCACTTTCTCTGCTTTTTGGTGACATACTCTTTTGTTTTTACTCGTTTTATGGTAGTGGATGTCTTTGTCAGCCTTGCTCACGTCTCTAGCTCTTTGATAGAGCACAAGTCATTCTTTCAATCCTCATTTTATTTTATGATGTCTTCTGGAAGTCTCGATTGTTTCGTAGTGATATTCCCCACTTTTGTCCGATCACAGCGAGCCTTTTGATTTGTAGAATTTGTTACTCATTTGATCAGAAACATCTCTACACATAACCGATAATACGCACGTTCATTGTCGATGAACATTTGTAATGAGCTTTCGTATTGAGGAGCCCATCTTGACGTCATCTGCTAAAGCAACTCAAGAGCCGCCAGGTAGAGTTGCAATATTTTTGCGATGCACTCGTAGGCCTTTGGCTCTTTGACTATACCCGTTGATCCATCAGTCCATCTCATCATATGGCACTTACTGGGGTAGAACGCGCCAAAAAGACCTCGAGGTTCCCCATCATGACTATTCGCCTTTTGAGTCAATAGACTGAAGCTCATGACTTATAGCCTTCATGAAATGGCACCATATCTCCCTGAAGTGATTAAACACAAAACTGTTGGCCTGAAAATGTACGAGGAATCCTTGCTCATCGAAATGACCCTCTCGTCTAACAAAAGTTTCTTGCCACAAGGATTTTGTTGAAGTTCTTATGTTTCTTTAAGCATAATGTTTATCTCTATTTTTTGTTCTAAGAGTGTTACGTATCACTGTGTGATTATCATATCAAAGAAAGTTAACTTTTCAAAAGCCACCCTTCAATCTAATAACTCAGAATTGCCTGAAACCTCAATACAATTATGACAAGTGGTAAATCCAACACAATGGCCATTGCAAACAAAATTATCATGATTCTCATCTGTACAAACTAAGACAAAAGACCCACATCACAAATTAATAAAAACAAGATCAGATCAGATCATTTTAAAGTCTTGAATTTTTTGAAAAACTTACTACTATCCATTCTTTCATTTGAAGTTTGAATACCTAAATGATAATCTGTTTCACAATTTACTTCATTGTAAGATAAGTCTGAAAGTTCTTCTTCATCATCAGAATTCACAACTATCTTTCTACATTCATGACAAGCTAGATATCAAGGTTGAATTCAAGCTTCATTAGAAATTTGAATATAGTGAGGTTATGAAGGATATAACTTACTACTTGAGTGATAACAACTCTGAGGAGTACATAAGGCTCCCTTTGGATTGTCAAATGCTTTGCAAGCAACAGAAGGAGCTTTATTGATAGAAAACATATGAGTTCATTGTCCAGTAAAACTGAATCCGGCTAGGTCATTGAGACTTACCATTGATAGTCACATCTGGACTTAAAGTCAAATAAGCTTGTGTACAATCCATTCGAATTTCACGACGCTCAGGCGTGACACTTATTGTTGAAGATGACTGACTCATTCCAATCCAAGAGCTAAAGGTTAAGCTGAGAGATACCAAGAGGGGTTTATTTTTTGTATACATTTCATAAGATTTAAATATGTAAAGACAGTGCTTGAGGAAGTAGAAAGATGGGTAAGAGCTTTGCAATAATCATGTAAAGTAATCAGAGAGACAAACTTACTTGATTCTAATCCCAATCCAATGGTTGGTCTTTGTACCTGCCCAAATATCAATAATAGGATCTACAAAATGGACTTGTGCTGAAAGTAATACAATACTCTTGATCAAGCTGTTGATCAAGCTTCAAGTACGATTTTGATCACAAGCCTGATCATTTATCGAGCAGCAATTGGAGATATAAATCTGCTGAAAAAACCGGTTATCAACCTCTGACACACGCAGTCATTTGAATTCCTGCGCATTTTTTTCTCTTTGAAACTCACTCAAACATAACATGAAAAGAACCTTGCTCAATAAAACATTGATTTTCTTGCTTGATACCATTATATAACATGATTCTTGTTGGATCCTGCGGTTTGGGATCTTGCTTCATAAGTATAATAATCAGAAAAAATGGGATTTTAGCTGATCACTCAGAAGCCTTTAGATTCGTGCATAATATTTCCTGTTTTATGATCATTCGCAGTTGGTTAAGATACCGTGAGGTCTAGCTCCATGTGCAGAATCGGCTACGGCTGCAAGTATACATCTTCATGACTGCAGGCTGCAGGATTATTTTAAGACAGAGATAAGCGAAGAACGTCTGGAAAGTGTAACACAAGTTGTCAATACGTAATTTTGAGTACTATAAAATCTTTGGATGATCCAGCGTTAATCGGGATAAATTTGAAAGATAATACCGCAAGGCATCAATAGAATAGATGGTAATATGTGGAGGCAGATATGTAGACACTGCAGAAAGGTGATGAATAAGACATAAGCTAAAGGGTATTCAAGCTTTGCATATACTCTCTATTGAGAAAATCACATCTTGTATATAAATAGGAGCAATTTTCTTCCTCGTTTTCCACCACCAGGAAGTATGCATCAATGCTCATCAAAGTATAAATGGCCATCAAAAGATTGACAAATTGTTCCAAGCCAAGAATAAGATCTTCAGAGAGAAGAGAGTTGTTTTCTTTGCAAGTTGAAAGGCATTGAAGAATGAAGCTAAATCCTCAAGAGCCTTCAACATTACATACTTGAAATTACTTTCTGTGAGCGCCAGAAGAAAACGCACGAATTGGCTTTACGCAGGTGTGAGGTGCGTCGGTGTGCTTGAATTCAAATTTCATGAGCTTCGATGAAGAAACTACGTCGAGAGGACTGCCGCAGTCGTACTAAAACAACACGTGATCAGGTCTTATTATTGGATCAGTTTCAAAGTTTGAGATTTGGTGTGGTGATTTGGCGCACACATTCTTTGCCCTTTCTGTTTGCCGTGGTCAGCTTCAGAGTTTATACAAAGTCATTCTCTTGAATACGAATAATACGAATTCATCTCATCGCCGTCTCATTGGCTTTGATCATGGTGGAAAACACTTCGAACCGATCTTCATCCAAACCGTCACTTGGAAACCTTACCATTGGTACTTCGATTGTTTTGGACATAAGTTCACCTACACCAATACAACCAAATCGTCCTTCACTCTTTGAAGATCGAGAGATATGTGTTGATCCAGAAGGTATAACAAAGGACTCAACCACGACTTCATTTGAACTTGATAGCCTTTCAACAGCGCTGCCAAGAGCACGTAAAGAATCGAGCCCATCTAGATTACGAAAAATCGCCAGTTCGATCTTCCTTCGTCCTTCACATGCCCGAACCCAAAGCGAGACTCTATTTGATAGCGAAGAGTCATCTGGAGGCGATGGTACGAGCACAATAGTAGATGAGGAGAATTTGTTTGGCGGTTATACCAGAGCGGATGGACGAGAGGCAAACCATGATCATTTAGACCATTCCCGCAAGAGTAGCTCTTCAAGTCTTTACCCCTCACCAGCCAATAGTCCTAGATTAAATGGACACAAGTCTATTGCGTCACTTGCGTCTGCAAGCCTTATGATGGGCGCTCTTCAACCTGCTATACCAACAGTGAAAATTGCAGCTTCTTTACAAATCGAAAATCAAACAGGTTGGACAATTCAAATGGTACAATGGCCAACCAAAACAAAACGTCGAGGAAAAACTAGTTATTTGTTATCACATTTTCGTACGTTTATCTTTTTCTTACAAAAATCTTCATAAGGGGTTGAAAAAAGTTAGCTGAACTAAATATATCATGGGGTCTGTATAGGTGGAAATTATTTCGACGAATCTTCAATTCCACCGATGTCTGAGAAGCTACAAGGACCGTTAATCGAAATTGGAATTATACCTCAATTGGGACGTCTAAAGTCTCGAAAGGCACCATCAGGATGGATTTACTTTGATATTATGAAGCCAGACGGATATGTTCTACATTTACAATGTTATATCAAACTTGATCGATCTGGTCATGTTATCACCGCATTGATTGGTCGATTTGACCTTGACTCTAGTACTGATAAACCAATGCCTTCAGGCTTATTAGGCACAGCTGAAGTCTCTGGGATCAATCCTGCTTTAGTGACATACCGTCTTACTACTGCAAACTTGATCAACGCAGAAAACACAGTGGACGATACACCTTTTAAGCCTTTGATTATGGTTCCTACCAAAGGAATCACTCTATCTTCCTACGTTTCTCATCCGTTTGTCACCGTTTCCTTCAGGGCTGGAAAGGATGGAAGATATCATGAAGGTCAGCGCAGTACACTCGGTATGCCTGATAATTGCGGGCAATTCACTCGCTCTGAACACAGTTTGGGAGGCATTGAGGGTCTCCCATCTTCTGTTTGCGTTCAACATCGTCATCATCCACAACCTGTCCTCAATCGTGAGTAAATTGTTGTTTTATGGCAAATCATATCCACGATTCGTATTTTCTTGGTACTCGTGCCTCAAATTTCTGATATGGGCGTGTTGTGATTTCAATATTGTTTCAGGATCGGTGACAATCAACCCCTTGAGGTCAGTCTCTCATTCTGATGCGCTATGCCAGAAATATGAACTCAAATTACTCTCCTTCCTTCGATCAGTGGCCTAGTGTAAGGTTTGATATTATCAAACTTCTTTGAGATGCGTTATATTTCATTGAACTAAACTCCACGGGTCTGGTAACACAAATAGTTCAGAAGGGGATAAACGACTACCTTTGGCTTCTACATCAGAATCGAAATCAATTTTCTTACCTGAGTTGAACCTATCACTGGCGTACGGGTTTCACGACTCTCGAATGGGAAAGCGGCATTCCGTGAGCCTTTCATAAATCTAAACTGCTGGCGTTTGGATACTAATGCTTCCTTTATCTATCACAAGATGTATGCCTACGTAACGCCTCATTATAGCACATGGCTTGGCGATTTAATCGCTAGCGATGCTCGGTAAGGTGTCTACTCTGTAGCCATTTTCTCGATGCGTATTCTAATCAAACATGTTGGGTATTCTACAGATGGCTAGAGGTTCCATTCTCACGTCTTGTCTTACAAGGGTCACATGATTCAGGAATGTTTACGCCTTTAAACCCGGGGTTCGTCTTGATACTTTGAATTTAGTCCAACTACTGCTGACTGTTATATGGCTATTTGAAACACGTATAGGTTTGTGGAGATGATTACGAGGATGAAGTTAGACTCAAGCATGTAAGAATGGCATTTTCATATATCTTCAGTAATATGACCATCTGTGATCTCAGCGATGAGGATCCTTACACAAGATTTATACTGATCAATTTTGCTTTCCAGTGGAAGTTTTATGGTTGATCATGGAATGACTTTCGTTCATGTCCTTACACGACTATTGAAGACTTTCAATATTGACTTGGAGAATGCGATTTGTAATGTTGCAAATACTCAAAAGGATCACTTCTATGATCAACTTCGTAGTGGGGCTAGGTTAGTGTCAATATCTTAGTGTCAAAAAAGAATTCACGAACTGACATCGATCGGAAGGACAGGTTCTTTGACTTCAGGTAAACATTTACGCTTTTTGATATGGCAGCACTGAATAAGAAACTTTGTTGACGTCTTTTGGTATATTACAGACCAGGATACTGTTTTCATGAATGCGTGAATGGCGAAAAAGGAAAGATTCATCATCAACATGCGTAAGTTTTTCAAGATACTATGTATTTCACACAATTCTGATCATCAACTTGACACGTATCTACAGATGCGTACCTGGTTATGAGTATGAATCAGCGCTCATTGAAACATTCAAATTCTTGGCGCTGCATCCCAAAGAGATTGTAGTATTTGAAGTAAGTAATAATGTTGAGCCTGGTTCCTGTTGTAAGCGACTTGTCGCGATCTTTCCATGTATCTGATGAACTGTTTGCTATTGTGATGAAATTGTGTGCCTGGATCATCGGACTAGCTCAAGAGTGATGGTAAGCCATACTGACAGCGCATCGTCTACTAAGGTAGTGTTTTTTTGGCTTCCGGCTGACTAAAGCTACATTACATTTAATTTTAGGTTTTATTGCGCGGAAGACTACATGGCGAAAAGATTCAATACCGGTTCCTTCAATGATCCCAACTCGACAAGCTTTATCGTTAGCAGTTGAAGAAGCTCGAGCTGAAGCTACTCTACTAGAACCTAAAGTAAAGCGAATCAAAGTCGGAGGCCCTTCTGATCTAGATAGACCGATTGGAAAACTCCTTACTGAAGGAGTCAGATTGATTATCATTCATCGAATGGGTGAAGAGCCTGAGCAAGGCTGGGATTGGATCAGAGATGATTCATATGGTGAGATTTTCTGTTGACTTCTTCAACAATGCTTCAGCATCCAACTTACGCTGTTGCTTTCAACTTGAAGATCATGTTTCATATGATACAGGTCTGTCGCATTCGAGCACCTGGCCACAAGCAAAAGTATACCGGGATACTTATGTCTCATTTTTCTTTGACATGTTTAGATCGACCTGAACCTATCCTCAATGCTCTTAGTAGAACTTATGTTAGGAATTCAGTTTCACAAAGCTCAGATAGATTAGACCAGAACAAACCTTTGCCAGGCACCATATATCAATTACAAGTTAAGCTCTCTTTTCTTATTCAGATGCCCCAGATCTTCACCATTCTCTTACCTCTACTTACTTTGATCTTGACTTTTAGGCTACGCCTACCAAGAGTTGAGTGTATATTCCTTAGGTTTTGTAGCGCTCTCTTTGAGGTTTAAAATACTTTCATGCAAGCTGATGAAAAAAATGATGCACAACATGATGAGAACAGGTATTTCAGATGATATTGCAACTTCTTTAACATACTCGAAAGCTTCTTCTTTGCTTGTTTACACTAAAGCTACTGTTGATCCTCATACATATCGTTGGATACGTGAACGACATTTTGTTGAACCTGGTATGTGTTGATATTTTGTTTTGTACTTTTATATGGTTTATCACTAATGTTTATAATCTTTGTGACAGGTCTCGTTGTTTTGGTGAGCTATTATGGGTTATGAGAAAATTGATGGGTTCACAACTGACTTTGCTTTTTGTTGACTTGATTTTTCAAAGTTGAACGATTTTGTTGATCCGGGTATGTGATTCCACTTTTCTTTAAACAACTTGACTTACCAAAAATTCAGTTCAGTCGTTGACCTTTTTCCACATCTACACCCTTTTTCCATCTTTTCGGGTATTGAATTTTTCTAGTCTTGACTGAACATGCGATTGAGAAATCAAAGATAAGAGCTGGATTATATACCTAAATCCTACATATAGATGTTTTTTGCGGGTAGAGTTTTTTTTTCATGTTTTCTTGATTCATCATTATTGTGATTGTTGTTTACACAAAAGGTTTAGAATATTGATAAGATTTAGGCTCGAGGAACTGATTATAGATGGAAATTCGGTTTCTTGTTTTTGGATGATAGTATAAGAAAAAAGGACTAGTTATAGATTTGTATTTAGGGTTTTTGTTTGATTTTTGGGAAATTGAATTCTTGATAGTTATTGGGATCCTTGGATATCCAAGAAATCTCTTGAAACAAAAAGAGCCAAGGAGATGACTTCCAAACAAGCAACCAACCATCCTTATGTATAAATTCTTTATGACTCCACAAAGTAGATGAATCTCTTTGATCGAGGCCTAAATGCACTCCTGTGTTCACTTTCGACTGCACCTCACCACGCTATCACAATTTGTTATCGGATAATTGTCCGACTCTAATTTTCCAACCTACTTGGTTTTGTGATTACAAGGATTTATATGGACTTCAAGATACATGGACCTTGAGTGACTGTTCCAATGCGAGTCACCAGAATACAATGGTTGTGAAGTCGTAGGCATAGATCACAAAGTGACAGAGACGCGAGTCTCGAGAAGGTTTCAAGAGCTCTGGTCATACGATACATAGCTATGGCTGCCATACCTGTGGGCCAATCAAATCCTTGGGGAATCTGGGATGCACGATCAAACTATGATCGCTGAATCGCAAGCTTAGTTGCAACCTCGCCAGTACACTTGCTCGTGGGAGCGAATGCCACACACCAGAGAGGCTTCAAAATTTCCCCATGACGCGGTCTTTCGGGGGCGCCAGCAACACGTCACAAATTTGTTGAGGATTCAAATATCTATCTGTGGTGTCCACCTCTCTGCCAAACCGATCGTGAAACAATCTTGCAGCAGACGAGCTGGAGATGTAATTTGCAAGATCCAGGACAAAGCTCCGGAAGGGTAGACTTGTTTATCACACAAGAAAGCTGCGAGGTCCCTGAGTGAACTCGAACCCGTCTCGGCAGAGCAAACCCTGAATCACTACTGACACACTTCGCGGTCGACCAGCAAGAATCAGGTGTCAAGAATATACCCCGATTTCTTGAATCATGTCCTTGAGGATGAAATAGGGTATGTCGGGCTTGACATCGCTTACTCCATACAGGTGATCATACCATTTTGGTTGAAAGGCAACAGCATCAGACAAGCGGGTCTTCATATTTTATCCGGATACGTGGGTCGATTCTTGACGCGTTTGATGCCTTGTCTGGGGGCCGAAGTCGTAACTAGGAGTCGGATAGCATCATCTTAGAGTGTAACGAGGGGTGCATTCTTCTAACTGAATGTAACCTCGCCGTAGAGCCACAGACGATTCTTCCCAATCTATCCAAGAAAGCTTGGTGACTAGGGATGCTAGCCTCAAACGCCGAAGATAGGCAGGGTAGTGCTCACTCAGTCTTCTTGGTACCTCTGCGTTTCCAACCGAAATGCGTTTCATGGCGATTCATAGATTCAGCGTCTATAAAAGTTTACCATTGCCGGCCCTTCGTTCTGGAAAACAACAAACCACTTCTCTGTTACATAAATTCGACCTGATTGCGATCCTCATTGCTTCATTCCTGCTCTCAACTCGACGATCTATTACTCCTGCAGTTATATTTTTTCAACCAATTCCTATTCCATCATGATGATCAACACTGTTGCTGCTGCAACCTCCTTCATTCTTTTAAACCTTGCTCTCACCGTCAGTGCCGATGCGGGACTCTCCATTCCACCCCCAGTGACTGAGGGGGCCAAGAATGCCACCAATTCCAGCTCCGGCACCCCCCCTCCACCCGGGCCCCCGACCAACAACACGCCCCCGGCCAACGGCACCGATCCCAAGATCATTTCCATGGCCTGCACTCAAGCATTCTTGTTGTTACCGGACGACAGCACTGGAGCTGACAATTCTACTGCTGGCAACACCGCTAACAGTGAGTAACTGCTCCCTTATCCAACTACACGTGCTCAACCCTACACGCTTTGGCACTGACAAGTCTTCCGATTAATTTATTTTAGTCACCGAGGCGGGTTGTAAGGCATTCGACACCCCCGAAGGAGCATATTGCCAAGCCGAAAGCTGCAGCGGGTTGCCCAGTAAGTACCACCAACCAACCCTCAACTAGATATTGTACTGGTGTCTCAGCTCCGGCGTCTTGCTTAACAATATTCTTCTACTCTTCACTTGCACCTCACCAGCATGTTCTAGTTGCAACCTTTTGATCCCCGACCCCAAATCAAACGACACTATCGTCTCAAACACCACTGTTCCCTCAGTGCAATGCGCAAGCGACTACTTCTTCCCAGACCACAACGACACTAACCGTCAATCACGTTAGTTCATATCATTAATTAACTCTCCAATCCAAACTAGCTTGCCCTTGGATATGACCTTTTGCTAACTTTGAACACAATCTCCGCTCTTTAGTCTGCACTGACGCCAAGGACCAGAGTTACAGCTGCACTGGTACCTGCACCGGATTTGCTAGTAAGTTTAGGTAGCATTTTACTGATGGCCGTGCCAGTTATCTGATTGCATTTCGATTTATATTTGAACTTCACAGCTTGCCAATTTTGTATCATGATGAATGACACTGCCCTCAACGACCCAGCAGCCGGTGCCCCACCTGCCGCTGCCAACAACGGCACTGGCAAGTAATCGATCATGTAGATAGACAAAGTATTCAAACTTTCTCCAAGCTTTGTCATCCCTAAAGATATTGCTGGATTTCCACAGTCTAAACATTAATCATGGTCAACGGTTCATACTCTTACTATTAAACTTGTGTATACGTTTTGGTCCTTCTCGTATCATAATTTGTTTCATTGGCCTCGTTATAGCTTTTTTTCTTATCTCTCGTTTTTTCTAAATTTTTGCGTGATTTATCTGTCTACTTCCTTTCATCCAGAAATCAAGAGACAAATTAGTAAATCTTTTGGTGTCGAGACACCCAGTGCCCCTAGCAGTTTAAAACCGAGCAAGCCGAGTGATCGCTAATTTGTGTGTCGTATCCTATTGTGAACCCGCCTATCTATGTTCTATGAAAGCTTGCGACACTCTTGAAACGTTTCTCATGTGACAACTTGGAACAAAACCCAAAATAAGCTCCTCATGTATCCACTTGACTGACCACCTGTCTCGAGGAGAGCTGATTGGGAGTTCATCAGATGAACCCCTTGAGGAATCCCACCATCTGAAATCAAACACAACTTTGATCTACAACCCTGATAGTACAGCCACCAGAGACATTCCCATATTTATGAGGAATTCCTACAATCATCCCATTTCACTCGTGCGCTCATTTGTATGAGGTACCCAAAACCCGACCGGAAAAATTCTAAACCTGAATGTCTGACACACATCCTTCTTTTGCTCCCAAAGACTGTCTATCGTTTCTCCAACATCAAGATCAATATCATTTGGTTCAAATAAATATCACTGCGCTTGATCCCGGAGCCTGCAATTGTTCATCTCCTCAAGTCTCAACTCTAACCAACTGAGATAAACATTTCATTGTCATGACACAAAAGCTGACAAAAGAAATGGGGATGAACTATGATCACATTGTGGTGGTGTGATCTCAACACGGTGGATAGCCGTGAAATGATGCCATTTCTTGTCACATAATGTATCCTGCTTGGATGATGTGCAATTGAGCTTGATCCATGCCATTGTTTCTGATTATCTATCTTATGATATACTCTTATTTTTTGGTATGAACATGTCTAGACCAGTTACCTAATCAACTGGTTCCTATTCAAGTGTTGGCTATTCCCTCCTGTTGTTGGTTCACAACGTCTATAATCTCCGCGGCTACAGTTTCTGTTTGTCTAGTCATGATCTTGTGGTTTAGTTTTGCCTCTGAGGGCTGTCTTTTCTTCTATTAGAGGGTTTGAAAGCTAGCTTTATGTTCACTTTAGCAATAAGAAAGCAGGACAAAGATGAAGCATTCCTCATAAAAAAACTGACCATATTGATCATCCCTTCCAGAGAACCACATGACACAGCATTCAAGAGAAGCCAATCAATAATCCTCAACTTGCAAAAATTGTGATCTCATCCATGTTCTAAACCCTGGGTCATCGCCTAGTATCAGGAGTTAAACAAGTTTTCATCTTATGATTGACGCCTCTGATCAATTTACAGTTTGACAATTGAAGAACTTAAGGTGGTTACAGTGACCTTTAAATGTTGGATTGTGGCCTGAACTGCCAGAGATTATCAAGGGGTCTACATAGATTCTTATGCCTTCAATAACTTTGATATTGCTTTGGCTAGGTTTTGCTATCATGCATTGTCACAGTCTATATCACTTCTCATCATAGCATTGTACATGGAGGTTGTGAATTTAAAGGACAATTAAACTGTGTCAGTAACAATGGAGGGAGGGAGGGAGCCATGGATGGATGGTCTTTGATGTAGCAATGTGCAAGACTCAATGCACCATGTCCTTCTTGCGCAAAAGTATCAAATTACATGTTGACTTTGACTTGAGGAACTCGCGATACCATGAAAGCAGATCCAGTGAAATGGTAACCATGTACATCAGTCCGTATTGTGGACTTTGAGGTTATGGGGTACTGACTGGGTCAATGGGCTATCAATAGCATATAGGCATCATATGTCTGACTTTGGAGTAGTCTCAGAGCTTGGTCAAACTGGACTTTCAACGGGATTCTGCTATCAAGTGCAAGGATAGAATGACACATTATGCGCAAGGATGCATATTTAGAGGACACAGGGTTAAAAAATAAACAACAGCGGTCAAAAAAGCCAAAAGTAAAAAACTGCACTCAAGTGGACAATGAGTGAGCAAAATCGGGGATATACACAGTTGCGCATATGTACAATCGGACAAAGGATAATGAAGTTTGAGGCATGAGCATGGACGGAATACGGCCACTTGTGTGAGATGACTCGCCCGGTGTTACAGAAGCTCTTTGTTTTATAAAGTGCCCTTAGGCCTTTACTTGCTCATCTCTTAAAAACTTGAGGAGGCTGTGGGGTATCTTATCATGCCTTCTTTGACGGAGGTGCAAGGGGCTTGCCGATGTCGCTTCCACGCAATTTGACTTTCAAGATACGTTCAAACTTAGCCAAGATCTGAGGATTAGGGACAGCACGACCGGCCTAAAGAATTGAGACAGCAGCATATGTCAGCAGCTACATTCATCGGTACGTTCGGCAAGAGAGTGGGATAGGTGATAGACCTCGTAATCATTGATGACACTGGGTTTCTCGTTAGTTTTGGTAGCGAGGTCCTTCTGGGTCATTTGCAAAGCAATTCGTGCCTGACTCATCGCTTTTCCTACCGAGGGTGAGACCTTTGGAGGTGGTGCGACTTCGTTGACTCGATCAAGCTTGGCGATACGTTGGTGATCAGGCCCGGCGTGACCGGCGTTAATAACCGCTACGAGATATATCAAGCGTAAGTCGCCTTCAAGTGTTCTATGTGGGCAATATCACTCCGATGATCACGCACTTTTCTTCTCAGTACCAACAGCCACTCCAGCTCGTCTAGCTGCATTCACAACGGACTCGTCTTTCACCACCCTCGGTCCTTTGGCTCGGTTGCCAATCACGACTTGAGAATCCCCTGTAGATAACAAAGGAATGGTTTGAGAAAGGAAAACAGATGCTTAGATGTGCCATTCCATCGGAGGTCGCTGGGCTGTGTCAGTCCAACCAATGGTGTTCGTCAAGAGTGGTAGAAATGGCAAGTTACGCACAATCAGTAGTGGAGCCCATGTTTGTTTGAAGGTATTAAAGCTTTTCGAAGGTAAGGGATAGATGAGTGCTCGAAGATTGAAAGGTGATGGATGGATGTTCGTTTGATGGATGAGTTGAGAATTGTCGTCAAGCACCAAAATACCTGGCTGCAGTTTCTATCAAGTTCTACCCGATGATCGGGTGGAAGACAATTACGGACCGCAGGGCCAATAAAAGCCACGGACGGAGTGCTCCGCCCTCGCTCACTTTTTTTTGGTTCAACTCGATCGCGGTTTATTTTCTACACAAGCAAAATAGAGAGAGCATTGAGGATCTGATAAGACACCGCATCCAATGTCTGAATCTCACATTCAGTTCTTTTTGTTGTTATGTCTAAATATGTATCCAAATCCTTTCGAAACGACATGCACGAGCAGTGAAGGTTTCTCATAGCAGATGATTACATAGCCTGACATGGCCAAGGAGGTTCATGAGCGCACGTAAAAAACATCCAGCGTGTTCAAAGTGTGAGTGTTCGCGATCATGACCTTGACCAGGGGCTTCGCTTGCCTGAAAGCCCCGGTATTAGGGAAATTGAACACAACACGTTCGTAATTTCCGGATATGAATCATGTACAACGTAGGGCAAGAACATCGATGATGAAGAAAGACGACTTGTCTCAAGGTGAAAGGTGCCCTCCACCACAAATCCTGTATGCTATCAGTAAAACAGGTTTCGCCCTCTTCTGCGTGGGTAAAAAATACCCACGATCATGCTCCGAGCAGAAGATATGAGAAGAGGTGAAAACAGCCAAGCACTTCTTAGACAGATGTAAGACACGATGAAAAATGCTCATTCAAGTCCCTGTCACCTGGACGTACTGCATCCTAGCATTGTATCATTGACCACACACAGCATCTCTCCGACGAGTTCTTTGCCTGTGACTTTGCACTTGCGAGGTAGGGAGTGGATGTTGCATGTTTCGTTTACATCTGTGGGGGTTTCATGGATTTGATTGTGGAATCACCTGATGAACAAAGCAAATGAATGTCACCTGATGCGGACAGATTCATTCCAGATTTCCGCTTGTTTTGCTTAATGGAATGGCTTGGGAAGGGATTGTTTTGAAACAATGTAAATGCCTCAAAGGCTCTTCGAAGTCCTCAAAAACGCGGCCATCGTCACTCAGCCCCTCTCAGCATTGTCCCACACACACACCTTCCTTTGACTTAACTTATCCGAACATTATGCTTTTCAAAACAATCTGTCTTTTGGCCCTTGCTACACCTTTACTGGCATTCAGCGTCATCTACACCGACTGCCAAGGTGAATCACTTCTATCATATTGTCAAACCACCTTGGAAACAGGATTCTCGTCTACAGAAAACAACAAATTCCATCATGCGAGTGGGGCCCATGAATATTATACTGTCGGACTTTGTAAAATCACCTTTTGGACGTAAGCTACTCTCTCGTCTTCAAGTGCAGAGAACATTCTACATTTTGATCAAAACTTGTTTGTACCTACGGTTCTCTAAAATAGTTCAGGGCCTCGTTTGCAATTTGATGATACCTTGGGCTTCACACGCGCTCTAACTGTAAGTGATCTTTAAATATTTCTGACCTACATGTGACTAAATATTGGAGTTGATGTTTTCTCAAATCTTCACTTTAGCAAATCGACCGAACATGTCGAGACAAAAAATCAAAGTCTGATAATGGAAATCTATTCTCCGGAGTCTTTGTAGGATACCTTGTCAGTAGATTGATTTTTGTTCTTTTATCCATAAGTTTTCTTGTAAATTAAAAAAATCGGAAATGTGTTGATTTCGGTCTATCAATGTTCTTCTTTTAAAATTACTCCAGGATCCTTACCCACAGACACCTGTTGTGATCCAAGTCAATGGATCTTAAGATTGTAACTTTAAAAACAAGCGTATCTCATTTCACAGATTGCTTCAAGTCTTTTGTTTTTACCCTTTCATTATCTTAACCATGTTTGTTTACAAGAGCCCAAAGAAGACGTTCATGTTCACCATTCACATCTGCTAGAAATCCACGCTTTTTAGTTGTAGGGGAGATTTAGACACTCTTCAGAATTCCTAGCCGCAGATCCTGAGTAGATTTGCTTACCATCTTGAAGCAAAAAGTAGAGATTTTATCATCCTATCTTACCAGGCCGAGAATCTATACATCGTTACATCATGTTACATCACAGGAGCTAAGGTAAGAAATTCTGCCTGATCACAAGGCCTCTGTGTTATTCACCAATTTTCATCACTACAAATCAGTATACTTACTATGTAGTTGATATTTGATTCATAAACAATGTTACTGTAATTGTCTCTGTCACAAAAATGTGAAGAGAATGAAAACATAGCCAAGAATGAACCTATGATCTTGTACTACTTACTTCAAACTTGTTAAACAACGCATTACAAATCTTGGATTTATCAGTCCGTTGGATGAAGTGATTGTATTGTTCATCTGGATTGGACTCAAGCTACTTGTATGTCGTAGGGAATAGGTGGACAGAACGGACGCTGATGATAATCGTGTGGGAGAAATTGGGTTTGCATATGGTGTTTGTGGATGAGTCTTCATTCTAATATGTAATTGTCACTTTGTTTTTCTTTTGTGCGTTCGCGGCCCGGTGTCCCCAGCCAAAAAGTGCGCTTCCCGGCGCGTCTGGTTCGAAATGGAACGGCGAAATGAGATGATGACCGATATACCAGAGCCTCAGAATTGAAAGGATGGCGCCTCAGCGGTCTTGAAGACTGCTTGCTTGAGGTCGGACGGATTTAAAGCTTTTTGAACAAAATGATTCGCGTGCCAGCTGAGCCAGGCTGAGTAGTTTAGTTCAAAATTCTGATTGTTGATCGACCTTCTTGCTCAAGGGTCTTCATTATCTATCACATCACTCATGGTGATTCAAATTGTTTTCAAACGATTTGTCTATTTCACAATTCTTATAGAGTGACGGAGAAAACCTGAATGATTGATGAAAGTGAACCTTCTCCGACCGACTGATGTCTTTTAATGCGTGAAATCGATTTGGACTAGTTCTCTGAGGATTGACGACCAGACAAGTAGAACTGATCGGATAAATCCCCTGTCTGATTCCAACCCATTATTTGACGCAATACAGAGCGGATCAGAAGACGATGGCTGATTAAGATTCGAGCCCCTTTCAGGCTACTTTTTCATTCGGAAGGCATTTAGGTGTGTGATGATTGATTCGTACCAGCTTTACCTGGCCTACATGGCGAGCTAGTTTGCGATTTGGACCAAAGGCCTAACTCCGAGTGTTAGCTGGCAGTGGTATGGAAGCCATCGCTTGGTCAGCTTCAGGGACCTTGGGTCAAGTGTGGTACAGAGGAAATGGTATAAAAGCTTCAATATGTTGTTCCATTCGATCTCTCATCCAAATACTCATCATACTTTCTAACCCATTTACCAAACTTAACATTTGACTCTTTTTGCAACTTTCAATCAACCAATCAATCAATCAACTAAACTCAAAAATGGATAACCCAGTTGAAGAAGTTAGTTCTTACCCAATCCGTGTCCATTTCAAGATTTCTCATAAATCGTTTGGTATTATTTATTCAGATCCGAGATGTTGTCCGATCCATCACTGAGCCATATGAGGCAAGTGTGATCGCAGCAAATGTCAGGAAGTAAGCTATATTCATTTATTTTCAAGCATCGTGTAGTTCATGGTCTAATTCTTTTTCAATTTCGTTGCATAGGTATTTTACTACTGATGCTACCATTGAACATCCAGTACTCAATCAACCCGCTTCTGTGAACGGTAGAGATGACTTGGAAGGAATTTACAAAATGCTGTTAGTGATAAAATTCATCATTTGTTTTCATATATTCATTCATCCATCGCAACTGACTTACACTGACTTGAGCTTTTTTCCTTAGACGAGTGATGACTGTGAACAATAAAATTGATTTCCATGCTGTGATGTTTAATGAAGATATGACACAAGGTGCCATAGGTTAGCATTCTTTTTCTTCTTCATTCAACTACAATGTATTTGCAAAGTTCTGAAACCGTATCTTACACATTTTCTTAGATCTTACCGAATGGATTAACTTTAGATGGAATCCATTCTTATCATCAACAAAACTCCCAGCACGACTTTTAGTACGTATAGATCTAAAGAAATGTGAAGATGGTAAATACCGAATCTGGAGGTAGGTCTATTCCTTAATAATGACTCATAATTCACCCATGCATGGTATCAGAAAAACTCATAAATTCCATTTCTCATCGTACATTCTAATAGACAACAAGACAATTTCCCAAGTGATTTAACTCAATCTGGTCAAGCTCAATTAATACCAGGTCTTTCTACCTTGAACACTATAGTGAAAACTACGGTAGCCATCATGACTGCAAAGATTGGTAGAGTATTGTTAAGTCGAGGTTGGCTTGGTCCTTGATGGATTTCAAAGTTGTGGATCTATTTTGTGATTTGTTATAAAGAAATTCCCTTTATCTTGCATGCAATCTCATATACCGTTCTTAATTTACTTCAACAGTATTTGTGCAGATAGTTGATGCACAAAGTCCCACAAATAACATGTTCAAATGACAAATGGATCATGACAGTTCTGAGTAACACAAGCGCTGAGATCAAAACAGAGACTGCTCAACACGAAAGCAACTACTTTCTTTCACGGATTTGGTGGATCAAAGAAAAAAGCTTTACATTATGTTCTTGGAATGTTTCATAATCAAATAAATCCAATTGAAAGCCCATTGCCCCGGAGTAAGGCCAAAAAATACCTTCATCTCACTTCATCTCATTCTTTCAACCATCATTCTTTTCCTATCAGTCAAAACTTCAAGAATTAATCCAAATCTCTTACACTTAATCTGTACCTTTGCACAGTCACAACGCTGAGACAGCTAATCTACCTGTAGCTGATAATCTAAGATAGCATAGCTAAAAACATGTGGCTAAGCTACAGCTAACATGAATCAGCATGAACAAATTCCAGTTACCCTACGCACAGTCCCAGGAAATGTCCAGCTAACCAAATTTTGGCCCTGTAGTGTAGTGTAGAGCCACAAAAATCAGCTACAGTAGCTTGTAGTGTAGCTTAACTTGACAAGCTACACTATCATGAAGGTCGGATTCTTGTTAACTACATACAGCTACGCTACACACAAAACATATGGTAGTGTGTTGTAGTCTAGCTGTCTCAGTGTTGACAGTGACCATCAATTCCAAGAAACCGTTGAATCTGATTTCAAGAAGTATGGAGTAGCATCAAGCATCATTTCTTTGAACTTATCAATAAACAATAAACCAAGTGACCAGCATACAAATTACCAACCATTCATAAAAAATCTCTTTCAAATATCAATCTTTTATCTCACATATTATGTCTTACATCTTTTCTATTTACTAAGCTTTGATATAGAAACTCCTCCTTGACACAAAACATTGAATTTCTTCAAATCAAGGTGTAAATAATACTCACACAACACAACACAACACAACATGGGCACTAGGAGGATACTTCTAGAGACAAGAAATGGTTACAGAGCCAAGTGACGTAGCTTGACGAAATGATGAAAAAGCCAACTCGCGTTGCGTTGATTGCTCTCACGTGCAATCTTACTAATTCCTCTCATTACCTTTCACAATAATGAGCTCTTTACCATCTCCGATTATGCTATATATAATCCTCCAAGTGGATCTTCGGACTCTTGTTCCCACTTTATTATCTCAAAGGTTTTTAGTATCCTCTGATTACTCGATCCCAATCTCCTTTAGTTGTTCATAGATTTTAGAACTCTTTGATTCATCTAAAACAATTTTTTCGACCCACCTCTCCTCTCCCTTTTTTATTGAGGCTTGTACTTTTTAGTTCCGCCCCATAGCGGACCTTTTTATTGCCTTTGAGTCAGTTGTACTTTCTAGGACACTATCCTGTATAGTTTTATCCTTTACATTGCAACTAGGGCTCCTGCCCCGATTCAAGCTAAAAACCTCTATCATGAGTTTTAGCTAGAATCACCCAGGCTCCATACCTATTCTCAACTCCAGAAAGTGTTCCAGTCTCATTAACCATTTTCCAAACCCAATCCAAACCCAACCTCAATTTCATGTAACCAGGTCCAACCCAACAACCCACCAACCCACACAAACCTCAAACTCCTTAGCATTAAAGTTAATTTGTCTTTAAACTTAATATTCCTTAATATCTTTAAAACCTCACTGACCCACTCTTGAACCATACCCATCTATAGACTATCACACCAAAGAAAATCCCATAAGTCCTCATGACCTTCATCCCAAACCTTACCAATAACCAATAACCTTATCCAAATCCTCAATGATTTTCCATACTAGCCAGACCCTCAATTCGAGTGGTGTAGTACTAGATCTTAAAGCACAGCTAGATGAGCTGTAAATTAAGGATAATAGAACCAGCTGAAACATTCACAAGATAAATCCTAAGCCAATCTACCTCAAAGTGAATTTTTTCTGGATAATTACTTGGGTATGTAGTACAAGTAGCCCAATCCAAGTCCTTTGATAATCTTAAGCTCAAACTCCAATTGTTCATAGTTGGTAATTCACTCACAAATGGGTCTACTGGATATTTTGCTTGGGTTCCAAAAGGTTTCAAGTCTCATGAAAATGCATCAAATCAATTCTTTTGTATTCCTTTAATTTCTTTCTCTTTAAATAATCAAACTTTCATACATGATCAATCAACCTTCAAACTGTTTTTTCTAAACCCTTGTTTTCTGTTTTCTGTTTCCATTACCTATCTATCTACCAATCTCTCTGTGACGTGCCTACAAGCAAAAAAGTCATCTCCTTCCATCATATGTCATCATATCACATATCACTTGCAATACATTCCAAACCTTCAATCATCACACAAACTCAACCACCAACCAAGTCATCCATTTCATCAATTTCATAAACCCTTAAACCCATCAACCAAATAACAAAAAAAACTCTCATTCATTCATTCATTCAAAAACACACATCTAGTCCAAAATTCAAAATTCAAAAGAAAAGTAAAAAAAATTCAATAAACAACAAAAAAAAAATTCTCATAACCAAAAAAAGAAAACAATCACAATCACAATTCAAGGAAAAAAAAACACATCCAAAAACACATTTTTTTTTCTTTCGTTCTTCAATAAACATTTCAACCTTTTTTTTCTCATATATAATATATCTAAAAAAAATAAAAAATCTCAACCCACCTTTCTTCAGTACAAACCTCACATTCACAATCAAAAAAAAGAAACCAAAAAAGTAAAAGAAATAATGAAATCAAAGTAAAAAAAAACAATTATATATATATATAAATTGAAAAGAAAATGTAAAAAAAAAGATATGTAAAGAAAAAAACTAGAAAAGAAAAAAAATGTAAAGATATGAAAAAAAAAAAGTTAAAAAAGAACACAAGAAACTTAATCTAAATTTGAGCAAAAACACATTTTCATTTTTTCTTCCCTTTTTATCTTCCTCTCTCTCCCTCTCGTTCGTTCATCATGTTTCAATTCAAGCAAAAATAAAACAATAAAAGAAACCTTTTTCCTTCGGTTCATCTACTTTCAAACTCATATATGATTATTACCATCATGATCATCAATGACGATCCCGGGATGGTTTCTAAACTTTCCAAATCCTTTAAACGTTCCACTTTCCGGTCCTTTAGGTTGTCTAATAATATGATGATTTTGTTGATGATTGAGCATGAGCGAATTAAAAGAATGTTCTAATTCAGGTGTGGTAGTTTGATGATGATGATGAGGTGTCGATCTCAAATTCACAGTTGACTTTCGACCTCCCAACGAATGTACCATCTTAGGTTCTCCACTTCTCATATCTGGCATCGATTTCTTCACTCGTAAGGATGACAAAGCATTCTTCGATGGTTTACTCACCACCACAAATCGTTCGTCTCCTACTCCTTCAGATCGATGTTCGAGTTCCAACTTTTTAGCAATCTGATGAACTATTCTTCTTTGAATGGACGTCAACGATTTCGCAAACGCAAATTCGTCTCGAAAGTTATCCTCCTTGAAAATCACAATCCTAGAAAACAATTCAAGCGTTTGTGGATCGTTCATATCTAATTCCTTGGCAACCGAGCTTTGTAAAGATTGACTTTGCGAAGGTGGTGGTTGTTGCAAGAATTCCGGAACAAAGGGTCGAGTGGGTAACATCTGATTAGGTTCCGAATCTTGTTGATGATAAGCAAAGGAAGAAGGCATAGGTGCTTGTTGATGATGATAAGGATCAAAGACAGTTTCCTTTTGTAACTGCATACTTCTCATCCGTTTGATCGCCTTTTCTTTTTCGATCCTTTCCTTTTCTCCTGCTTGTAAAACTTTCTTATATTCTACTCTCAATTTTCGTCCGGTAATATCAAATCCGTTAAGTCCTGCTACGGCTGCATCAGCCTCGGATGCAGATCGAAAGTTGGCGAATGCTAAACCTCGGAAGACACCATTATCAAAATGGTAATCTGTGATTCGATTCGAAAACATAAACATAAGCCATCTGCCAGAAACGTATTGAGAGGTCGAGTAGACTTACTGAAGGCATAGGGAGCTGGAATCATTAAATCATCTAATATAGCTAGTAATTGCTCTCGTCTGACACTGAAAGGAACTGTGAAAAGCAAAGAGCATGTCAGCAAGCTAACCAATGGTTAAACGATCCAAAGTTTTCACAACTCAACTGTTCTTAATCACAATTGCGGTTGGAATGACTTCATCATCAGATTCAGCACTACCTGGCACAAGACTACTGTTTCCAGTCAGAGGAGTACCGAGGGACTTGATAATCAACCAAATATCGAGTCAGAGATCAATAAGAATACGTGAGAGAACGCGGAAAAAAAGACACACGCTTGGGATATTTCCAGAATGATTGGTATTGGTACGCGAGACAGGAGCCGAGACACCAAAAGGGACAGTAGCAAACTGACCAGCTGAAGAGTTTGAAGAGGCTGACATGTAGGGAGGATGAACTAAATCCGAAGTAGGAGTATATTCCGAATCACTGACAGAAGAGATCGAAGGTGTTCGATGACGAATATATTGTTGTGATGATGGTGGTTGTGGTTGTTGTGGTTGTGGATGATTATGATGAGATAGATAACTAGGTGGTAAAGCAGGCACTGAAGGTTCAAGAGATGGTTGATTATGAGCTACGGTGAATCGTTGAGATTGTTTCTATAATCGAAAATGTCCAAAGCAAAAACAGTTGAAACAAAAAAAAGGAGTAAGTCAAAAGGTTGAAATCAGATTTGGTGAACGGATATAGATAGAAACTCAAAGATCGTATCATCATCAAAGAAAGATGTTAAGAAAAGGTTAAGATGACCGGAAATGGTAAACAGGTGGTCAAAAGGTAAAATGTTGAACCATCAATCAACATGTTTCAGAAAAAAAAAGCTACAAACTCGTCAAAAAAGACTTTTTTTGGAATTAGAAATACAATCGAAAACCGATAAGATCAGAAAAGGCAAAGGATCAATCAAAGATCAAAGTAAGAGGAGTTCGAATGATGATAGTAGATGAAAACGATCAGATGGATGTGATGGTGATCGACTTTGAAGTATAGATAAACAAAAAGACGATCGAAGAACAAAGTATAATATATCCAAACAAAGGAGTGAAAGGTAAGTTGAAGGGTGTATGTAGTGGTAGTAGTAGTAGTATTAGTAGGGTTTAGGTGTTAAAGAGGAAAGATGAAATGGTAAACAAAGATCTGAAGTTAGATTGAATTACCTTTCTTAAGCTAGGAGGACCTCTTTCCTTTTTAATCGAAAGATCATTAGGTTCATTGTTAAGTAAAGGATGATGATGGTTTAAAGGTTGAGTAGATTTAGTTAATTCAAGTTGATGATGATTAGTTGAAGTGATCGTGACTGAAGTAGGACTATCATGATGAGAAGTTGAATTATTAAACATTTTATTATTGGTTGATGATGAGGTTGGATGATGGCTTTGTTGCTGTGATGGCTGATTGTTATTAAATAATTCAAACTGATTGGAATTGGAAGTTGAACTTGGTTTATTAGAATTCGAATTCATGATTCTCTTTTTGATTTTTGATTTCTGATGGATGGATGGAGATGAGTCGATCGATGGCTTATGTAAGATTGGATGAAGTCTATTTTTATTTGAAATTTTATTTTATTTTATTTTAAAAAAGAAAAATGGAGAAAAAAAAAGAAAAAAGAAAAAAAAAGACAAGTCGATGGGGTGTGTAGATTTACAAATCGTGAAAGTCGATCTTGATTCGATCAAATTTACAACCAAAATCATCATTTGATTCTATTTTTCGATTTCAATTCGTGACAGATTCATTGACATCTTTATCAATTAAATCATTCAATCAAAATACACAACCAAACTTGACTTAATTTTTTAAGTCTCCATCCGGAGCGCTCATATGTAGAGGCACGCAAGGAAAGAAGCCCCTATGTAGTCAATGGAATCCCAAGTTGGATACATATCGCAGCGATCCAAGTTGGTAAAAAACAATATATCATATATTGCGGATACGTGACATATTTCATTATTACCAATTACATAGCTACTCTCATGATCCAAAGGATTTCCGGTAGTTGTGATATTGGAAAGATTCTTAAATATAAAGCAAGAAAACTTCAAAGCTAAACAGTCTGTCCTCTCCTCGTCATTTCCCTACAGATTCCGTTCTTCAACTTATTATGTATCAGCAATAAGTCGTAAGTAATAGACTCTGCTTATAACTTTTTCTCCTTCCTTACTCTATGGACTTCCCAATAAATAAGAAACACCGTGGTACGGGGTATATCATTCACCTGATATAGTTCTTCTTGAACCTCAACCAGTACCCTTGCAGAACTAGTTAAAGACATCCAATTTACGCTATCACCATTGAGGAAGACCCTCCATCCAAACACTTGTATCCATGTAAAAGCATACACTCAGCAAAACACAGTAGTAAACTTGGAAATCAAATTGTTCAATGGAATACCTATTTGAATGCATAACTTATCAGCTAAAATACTTATAAGTGACTCAGATAAAGTGAATAACCACCATACTAGAACAAACCCAGTAAAACCCTTAAAAGAGTCTACATTGCACTATCTAAAGAAGTGTAAGAAACAAACCTTTGAAATTGTAAAAACTCAAACTCTTATTCTCGGAGGAAGAAAGAGTGATCTCCAAAGTCGAATTTCTTCCCTTGGAATCACTCACACACTCACACACCCACTCACACACTCACACACCCACTCACACACTCACATACTTTCTTGCAAGATCTTTATTTGGTGATAACTTTGGAAACAAATGGTAAAAAATCTTCACACTCATTACAAACTTTAAAATCTTGTTTTTTGTTTGTAAATCGGAAATCGGAATTCATGGTCGACTATCGAAGCTTTCTGATCATTTAGAAAGGATGTGAAATTTAATTTGAAGAAGTTGAAGAATGGTTTGGTTTCCATTTCATTTCCGATCATGATGATGAGAATTCAAAACAAAACTTTACCCTGGAGTATGTAAATACAGATGGATTTTATCATTTCGGACATCGAGTTAATCTTTTGGAAAACCGACTTGAGAATGCACAAAAGAGACAGAAATCAAGTGTTTATATAGAGAAGTTTTTATGTTCTGGATTGTGGTTTAAAGGGTAATTAGATAACCAAGAAAAACTAAACTTGAGATACATAAGGCTAATAGGTTAAAGCATTTTATCATTAATTGAATTTCCACAAGAATGTTTTTACCATCAAGTTGAAGTACAATGTCGTTCTTGAATAACTGAAATTTGAGGTTTTTTGGTTCTCTGTTACTTCAACTTGAGCTCAAGGGTCCGGAATTGATGTTTGTATATATTCGAGATTTTTCTTGGAGGTGAAATTCATTAAACTTACAAGACTTTTGGGATCTTTAAAGAAGTTTATATTAGACTATCTAAAGGAATGGAATCTAATTAGTCAAAATGGGTTTTAAATGTTAAACCTTTTTGAAAGTACATCTGAGAATGAGAATCAATTTTTCTTCTTAAAAAGTAATGTGATTTATTCGTATATATGATGGTTTCTTTTTTGTAATCACCCTTTTTTAATTTCAAAGAACTCCTTTCACAAAAGAAGAGTTGTAATTCTTTCAAGATTATAATCACCCTTTCTTTAAGTATATGTTATTTTCAGTCTCATTTGATAGATCCCAGTTTGTTAAGATTAAAGAGAGAATAAAGATCAGATGAATAGATCCAAAGAAACGTATTTGTTTAATAAATTTCCCGATCAAACAAATCATTTAATCCATTCTTTTCTTGTAAAGCATTACCAACTTTCATGGTTCTCTTTGATTGATGGAATATGGATCCAGAAATGAAAAAAATCAAGATCGTTTTGAACAAACTATAAAAGATCTCAAGAGTGATACATAATGTAAATTCACACTTTTTCCATAAAGAAACAAATTTCAAAGTTAAGTACATTCCAGATTTCGATGACGAATTTTCTATTGAACAAATCATGTAAGAACTGGTTAAAGAATCATATATCAAATCCAATCGATTTCTTAAAATCTTATCATTTTTTTC
The DNA here is from genome assembly GCF_000204055.1 of Melampsora larici-populina 98AG31. NCBI lineage: Eukaryota > Fungi > Basidiomycota > Pucciniomycetes > Pucciniales > Melampsoraceae > Melampsora > Melampsora laricis-populina. The sequence goes on from NW_006768775.1 coordinate 198,446, forward strand.
AAACAAGATTTAAACCCTTTTCGTCATAAAGAATAGTTGATCATCAAATCATATTCAAAGTTAAAGATATTCCATCATTATAAACATTTTCTTTGAAAATTGTAAAAAAATTAAAGCGAACTGAAGGTTAATTAATATCATAATACAAGTCAAGTTTTCCACTTTATCAAGAAGTGGGTCTAATTGAATCAAAAAAAGTAAGAAGACAAAAAAAAGTTAATCGTCTTCAAGGATGTTATGTGATCTGTGATATGAAATCATTGATGTACAAGTATTTAGCGTATCCCACAAATTTCGGAACATAGTCTAGTAAAACGAATAAGAGCAGGTGATAAGGACCGATACTCTTTCACGAGAGATGATAGATATCAGATGATCTTAAAGAAAGCAGTCTATGATAAACTTTAACCCCTTTTCACGGGTCCAGTACGTTTCTTAAACTTAGATTTCCCATCAGCCTTTTCGGTTCGTTTTCGTTGTTTTTTAGCTCTTTCGATCTTTCTTGTAGCTTTACTTTCATAAGGTATCCTACCAGGTTTTTTCTTTTTAGTTGGTCCAGTGGAAGAATGATCAAAAGGTTTTTTAAATCCATCTCGGCTGGTTGATGTAGATGGTTTGGTAGGTTTGGAAAATGATGGATCAGTGGTTTGATGACTGCTGGATGGTTGGGATTCGGTTAGGACAGTATGATCAACGGAAAATGCTTCTACTGTGACTGTTGTTTGGGATTTCGATGCATCCTTGTTGGATTGACCTTTCGGTTCTTCTTCGTCTTCATATCTTTCTTCATCTTTTATTCTTTCTTCATCTTCATTCTCATATGTCTCTGTATGTTTCGGTAAGAGTTGATCCAGTTCAATAGTCGCAAAAGCATCATCTATGATCCACCCAAATCAACACAAATCAGATTTCGTTTCTTTCTATAAGATTAAGAAACGAGACAAAGATCTAAATTGGTATTGAACCTTACCTCCATAATACTCGGCTTGCATCTCAAGATTTTCTTTGACTTTAGCCAATCTAGTAGCCTTTAATTGTCGACGTAATTCAAGTCTTTCTTCTCTTTCACGACGAGTTGCACGTTGTTGAGCAGCTAACTTGGCAGCTTTTTTCCTTGTAGAGAAACCAGTAAGATATTCACTAAGAAAAAATCAATCAAAATCAAATCAATCACATTAGAGGAAAATAATGATCATTTCATTATTAGATTTTTGAAAAAAAATGACTTACTGTCTAGCTGTATCATCAAAGACGGCAGCTTTACGATCAGTTTTGAATGGGAATTGACTTGATGCACTTTTTGATCCTTTATGTTTTGTTCTTAATTCTGCTCGTCTTTTGTTTCTTTCTTTTGAATTGGTATGTGGCATTTTGCAAAAAATCGTTTGACTTTGTAAGTTTTGTTGCAATTTCAGTTTTCTTGGAAGATCAAAAATCTCAATACAGCTCAAAACCTTTCATTCGATTTCGGGTATTTTACCTTGGCCCTGGTCATCTCATACTCATGCGGTCCTGGGAATCAAAGCCCTGTGACCTGTCACCCTTCAGTGATCCGAGCCCGCAGCGGCGATCGAAGTGATCGAGAATCAGATGGCTGAAATCCATTTCCAGTGGATCAAGAAAGAAAAATGCAGTCAACAAAAGAGACCGTGCGGAAGCCTCGCAGGTCACTTATTCTTCACTCCGACTCCTATGAATGCACTCGTTGTTCTGATTCACTCTCAAGGAGCTCATTTATCTCATAACGAATTATGGATGTGGAGATTTGACTTTTAAGGATCTAACCCTCGGGACTTGAGTGAAATGATTTGAAAACCAAGCTTGAACCGGTTGATCATGTAAGATGACCTTCATCACATCATAAATATTTAGATACATCATCCAGCCTGAGCTGGGGTGATTGCATCCATTTGGAGGAGCTCAAATAAACTGATCTACAGCTCAATCTCGTGGCGAATTGCTTTTTGTCGTCACAATGGGATAATCTTTATGCTTGGAATTGATCACATAACATTTTCGGCTTGGAATGTGGTATACATTTCTTCAAGCCAAGTTAATGTAAAATACAACGAAGGCATCCGATTTTACCTAGAATCAAGTAAATGTATTTATCATCAACCAAAAATGCGCATAGAAAGGTAGTAACGCTTCAGTCTATTCAGATAATAAGGCGTTATTTTCAAAATCTCACTGGCCATTCTTGGGGTTCAAAATAAAGAGAGACACAATGAATGGCATGAAGGACAAGATTTTAGGAGAATCAATTCAACAATCAGTAGGATAAAGAAAGTATAATTCTTTGATAGATTTCTGAGAGCCTTGTATGTATCATGAAGGAGTAGTTATAAGTCAATGATGAAAATGTCTTTGAATTTGAAGATTCGAGATAAGTCTTTGTTTTAACAGATTGGCGGTAAGATCTCGCAAGGTGCAAAAACTTCCCAACTATGGTTCAGGATTCTATTTCAGATAAACATTTTTTTGAAGGAAAAACAAGTTAGTCTTTAGTAAGTTGACTTCAAATTGAAACACAAGAATTTCTTACGTGTTTGATTTATTGCAGCGCGAAGCTGTTTTGAGGAGTGCGCTTGAAGTCGATCTGAAAGATTCGCTCTCAGTGGCTCGTTGCCTGGGTCATCAAGATCATAACTATAAGCAATGGTGAAGAGACTACAAGGATGAGGAACATTTACCATGACGCCTTTTCGGCGCATCCCATGGACGCTCCCTTTTTGGAGATTCGAGGAACCTGAAAATCGAAGAGAAATGAGGCCAAGAAATAAGAAACACATGATCTTGTGCCATGGCAGATTGAGTTTCAACTTACGTCTCCCATCATGATACATGCGCCCTATTATTAAAATGTGAGATTAGTGAGGAAAACTGAGTAAGGGAAAGAAGGCGGTAACTCACAGCACTTCGAAGAGATTGAGAAACCTCCAAGATCTGGCGCAAGAGTTTCGCGTCCTCCTTCACGGATTTCACATGATCATCTGCGACAAAAAGACCTCCACGCAAAGCCGAAAGCATACCACCAGGAGAGTTGATGGGACTTGCAAAAGCAACCTTGACGTATGTTGTGATGAGGAGTTCTAAGGGGGAGGATTTTGGCATATTTCTTGCTTGCTATGATACACATAAATGCACGAGACCAAATCACAATCAAGAATCATTAGTTTCAAAAAAGGGACGGACAGGCCAAAGTGACTTACAGTGGATAAAGTAAGTCTTTCTTGCACTTCGTCAAACTGTCTTTTCTTCAGTTTGCTTGCCGACGGACTCGCCACTTTCAAAGGATAAAGAGGGATTAGCCTCCTTTATTTTGCACTGGGTCCGTACATCATATAATTGTACTTACCCGCTTTTGGCTCGCCAGTTACCTTTGCAGGCTCGATATTCCCTTGCAACCTTGTCATCTCAGCCTCTAATTTCGCCATTTCAGTCTGCAAGATATCTATCTGTGGCTGCTTGGATTTAGCAAGAATCTTAGCCTCTTTGGATTCGAGCTGTGTTTTCTGGTGCTTCTTCTGGTCGTGATCGAATTTGAGTTTAGCGAGACGTTTTTTATCCGCCTTGACCTCTCTCAAACGCTGCTGTTTCATTTTGCGAACAACACGGGCTTGTTCATCAATGACTGCCTGTACATTCTCTAATTTCAAGGCGGTGCTGTATTTCTGATTGAGTTCTCGCCATGATTTAGACGTATCCTTGATCATTTCGAGTCGTGCTTCGGTCAACGTCTTCAATTCCTCTCGCGGACTCAACCGTTCATAGAGCTCAGTCCATCCCTTTTGCAACAGATTCATCTCGTAGGCGAGATTTGCAGATTGGGTTGTAAGTAAGTCCGTTGGCGCAAATGAAATTCGAGGGGGTGGAATCTCGGGGATCTTGTTTTTTTCTCCGACAATTTTCATGGCTTCCGTAGCTGGATGTACACTACTTGAATCGACGTTGATATCCGGTAATAGAGGTTCTTCGGATACCACATCGGGAAAAACTTTCATTTTCATGGCTTTTTCAAACTTCTGATCAAGGATACTGAGTTTTTTGTCTGGTTTGTCTGATTTGGGCGTTTTGGGGTTTGTGAATATTTTTAATGAGGGAAAAGCCTTTGATTTAGAGGGGCTACCAGGGGTACGTTGAGTTGATCGAAAGATGAGATCGTCGATTTGTGCATTCTTGACTTGAACATTATCACGGAAATTCTGAATGATCGTTTTCGCATCACTTTCCAATTGAATCTTCATAGACTTGTACTGCTCAAGATCAATCTTATTCCAGTCTGACATTGCTTGGGACATTTTCGCGTGCATGGTGTCTAGATCGGCCGGTTCGTGTAGACCGCTGGAACGATGCAGCTTATTGTATTGTTGGAGCAACTCCCTTTCAATTTTTATCTTGTCATCCATAGGATTTGGATTGACCTTGACTGGGATTATTGATGGAAAGTCCGTTTTCGAATGCAGAGGGCTCGGGTAAATGCGCTTTTTGAGTCCAAACTTTCGCAATAAGTTTAAACCGTGCTCTCTGGTGATGCGTGTGAGCTCTTTGATGTATCTTGTGAAGCGAACAAAGACGTTTGGTGGAGGTGGAAGATCCAAGGCTCCGGGGATGAGGTTCTTCGCTACTGGGACATCTGATTCGGGCTTCCACAACAGCCAGGCTGGTTTCTCGGACTGTGATGCATGTTGTACGACTTCGGTAACTTCATCTATTTCTTTGGCTGAACCCGATCGTTTGACACGCTTATGCAAACGATAGCTGATGCTTCAAAACAATTATTCAGCTGATATAGTTCCTACTCTAATAAAGTCAAAACTGAAATATTCTCACCTGTGAGGATCACTTCGTTTGCCCCAAGCTAACAAATAGTGCAGAATCAAAGTTGATATGTCAGTCCGTATTCTACAGCGACAAATAATCAATAGGATGAATAAAAGCTTAGCATTACCTTCCGCACTTCGGGAGTGGTCGAGTCGCACTTCAGCCAGCAGGGCGTCTGAATATCGGACATAGTGATCTGCGGCCGCGAGGACCAACGAGTCTGTGAGATTGTGCTTATGTTGGCATGGTTCTCTTGATGTTTGAGACATGGACGAAACGTAATCCTGCGGGCAATAGTCCAAATTTAGCAAAGTGGCTCAGCAAAGTAAGATCAGGGCGTGCAGTCTTACCGTGAAAGAGATCGATAAGTTGCTCAGGTATTGATCCACTCCGGTTACGTTCCATGCTAGCGACGTGAACTCACGCGGATCAAGACCGTTGATTGAGTCAACGTTAGAATTAAACGAAGGAATTGTAAGGACGGTGGAGGTTAATGCAAAAAAACGCATTTCTTGAAATGATCTTTCTTGGTTTGTGTAAGATAGGTAACGAGTGACAATGACACAACTCTGCTATCGGCTGTGTTGCGCTGTGGGTGAAAGGGAGCGAAAGAATGAACGAAGTCGGCCGACGCGGTCCAGATAGACTTAAGGCTCCTGGAATATGGAACGAGCGCTGTTGAGGGCTGGGTAGAACTGAAAAGCCTTCACAAAAATCCCGTTGAAGAGATAAAGGGACTAATGCGAGTTATCAGCTTGTTACCATTATGGCTGTTCAAACACGCGGGGGAAATGATAGATGAACAAGGGGAATTAGGATGGTGAGACGCGGCATTGTGATAGAGGGAGTCTAGCGTTAGATCAAACGATGGTCAAGTTTTTCAGATCGAATCGTGTGATCCGCAATGCCACACCACTTTGAAAAACTGTTGACTCCGTTCAAGTAGTTTGTCTTACTGAATTTACCCCTGTTGGCGCTCAGCAACTCTAGATTACACCATTCATCCCGCTTGTCCGATCTGGTGTGATCAAACTCTTCATCGCCTCCACAGTTTCGTAAATCTCGGAGCGGTTGGAGGTATCAGGAAAATAATATGTACTCCGTGGGTTCCGAAACCGCACCTATCCACATTCGTCCAAGCTCAGTTCGTGAGGTTCTGTAGCAAGTAAAAAGCCCACAGAATTGCATCTGGCTATCTTGCTGACACTGCCCAGGCTTCGGGATTGGACATTGGATTTCTCGTCAATCGATCATCGATGATTGATTTGATGGGACTACTTTTTGTTCCCGAGAGTTGGTGCATGCGAAAGTGACGAAGTTTGTGGACGAGGAGATCACCGTCCAAGTTTTCTTGAATTGAAACTGTGTTTTGAACTGCATTAAAATTTCAAACACAGTGAGTGTGGCCGTGGCCCGTCTTGCAACCTATTCGAGACTCAGCAAATTTCATACTGGCCAGAGTGGCAACCCAGCAACAAAGGAAATCGCAGTGGCATAAACATGATGAAAAGAATATTCACGCTTGGTTTATTTGTGCACATGTCCTTCGCAATCAACCTAAAATGCATAAGAAGATCTGGGACAACTAGTTCCTAATGCCAGGATCTATCCAAGACTTGATCCAAGTTTTCTTCCAGTTCAAAGCATTTGTCTATAGCCATTTTCAGCTCATCTTCTTCACACCAATTTTTCATACTGATACCACCCACCTCTTTTTGGAACATTCAGCACCAACAATAATCAGCGTATCATTCCAGGGTCATCTTCACAATAGGACCAAAACCTCCTGCAATTGAAAATATATCTACATGATTTCAGAAATAAGTGAACACTCCCTTCAAACTGGAGAGTATTCTCTCAGGCTGAACTGCAGGTCAAGGAGATCAAGCCGAGCTCGCTCGATCATGACCAAGAATCCACACCTGCCAGCAGCCAAACTGACTCGTTTCAAACTGCTGCGCTGCTCCGCCGGATCCCAACCAAGTCAGTGTGAAAAATTTCTCGACGAGACCTTGACGAGACATTTCATAACATCCATTCGATTTGCGCAGGAAACAATCAATGCTTACTGGAGATATATATCAATCGAAAAGTTACATTTTTAGTTTCGCAGCCAGCCTCGAGCTCAGCAGACCTGTAGCAAGAACTGCATTCGTAGTCGTCTCATATCTTGACGAGTTTTAAAAAACCCATGTTGTGCTTGGAAAGATATATGCTGCGATTTACTCTTCTGTAACTTGCTCCAGATGAAAAGACCAGTTTTTTGATAGGAAGTCCCGCTGTCCAGCCTGGGACCAGCTACAAGAATAAAGTAAGAATAAAGAGTTCACCCCTTAACGTTCCACGCATATAGGTGATCACAGCTACCACTTTCATTATATAATTTCTCATAGGTTTGTTTCCACGCAAGGAAAAGAAAAGACAATCCTGATTTCTTGATCTTAATTCTTCATCCCTTTTTAAACCTTCGACAACCCAATCGGACGAAAAAAACTTGAAGTCGAAAAAGTTTTCTCAAGGAAGCCTGCAAGATGAAGCACTCGGAGCTCATTCTAATGCTCTCCTTCGGTCTATCAGTCTTTTCAAAACAATCAACATCGCCTGTTCCTTCTTCATCCTTACAAAAGCGCTCTCCAAAACTTAGCATTCTTAATGCGATGACAGGAGGTTCAGAGGGGGGTGGAACTAACCTCAATAGAAAACCGTGTGATCCTTTTGTGATCGATCCACAAACTTGGGTTGACTTGGATATAGATGGATACTTACAAAAGTATCCAAATGCTGATAGGATTACACTACAAGTGAGTCTTGATAGTGTTTGAATTGTGATTTTTTTGAAATTCTGTCTAGATTCATTTAGAAGTTGAAGATCTGACAGAAAAAAAAACTGAATTTATTAGGACTTTGCTAAAGATAATAATATGCCAAACTTCTTTTGTGGAGTTGGAATGGAGTGTAACGCTGGACAGGTAAGTCACGATTTTACAAACAATCAAACCTGATTTCCTAAAATCTGATCCAACATTGATTGAACATCGATTTTTCTTGGATAACAGCTTTGCCATCCAGCTCAAGGAATCAATTGGCTCATCTTATATGCTGCTCAGCAATGGAACAATTATATGAATTCGTTGTACAAGGCGGTTGAAATAGCTATTGACCTAGTTAGAGGTACGCGGTGATCTATACACTTTAAATTATCTATCTTTGTGAAGACTTCGGGTAGAGAAAAGTGACTTGACGTTTCCTTGGTCGACTAACAATTCAGATACGGCGTCTACAATAGTCTCTGATTTGTGAGTGACAATTATTTTCGGCGCTCGATCATGATGTCATAAGCTTACCAATCACTTCCAATTCCTAGTGCAACTACTGAGCCTATCGATACATCGATGTGGTGGTGGAGTTTAGGAAACGTTGTATGCGGTGTGATAGGTTCTATCACCGCTCTTGCCGTTCCAGCCTTTTTACCAGCAGATGCTATCATGGTATCTGCAGCTCTTGCATCCGCTGGACCTGCGGCCATGGCTTACAATGCAATGCCACAATCACATGGACCTAGTATACCACTTCTTCAGGAGGAAGGTAAACTATCCTTTGATGAAGCAAAGAAGGCAGCAAAACAAAGAAACTTTCATGAATTAGAGAAGCAAAGATCCGCACAAGATATTCAAACTATGAGACAATTTTTCTTAGATGATTCTTATAATAATCGACCACATAATCTTCATTATGAACCTTCACCACAAGTTATGGGTCAGTTTCAAAGGGTTCTATCTCCTCAAGATCCTTTCTTAGAAGGCGGTTTACGTGAAGTACATGAAGTAACACCAAGAAGTCCAGTATCGCCAAAGCCCCCAACTTCACTTCAACGTCGTAGCCATCTACAAAAACGAGGAAGACCAAGCTCATATGCATTTGTGAGCTCGAATCGAATCGAATCGAATCGAATCAGTAGTTTCATCAAAACTGATTATCGTTTTCCTTTATTGACCGCCAATAGACAAGATACTCGTACATTCAACCTCATTTAAATGCACTGCAGAACAGAATTCAAGGATTTGTTGCATTAACATTGAAGTTAGGAACTATGGCACCTATCTTAGCAGATGGAGGAATAGCTTCGATTCTTTATCAAGGTGCTTATCTAAGTCCTAATCCAAGTGAAGTTAAAATTCAAGAAGGTGCACAGAAATTAGCACAAATTTTGGTTCTGAGTCAATTCCTTAGAAGTTTGGTATGTGATTTTTATAAAACCTGATTGAGACTTTGGATGTGTTTCTTATTTAATATGTTTCTATCATTCTGGATATATGAAGAATATGTTTGTTACGATTGGAAGTGTGAGTGATATTTTTATAAAGACTACTATATAAGTCTTGATAAAACTTCCTTGAGGAGTAGTTAACCGTTGAAAATTGCATTTTTCTGTTATCTTAGGATCCTTGCAAGTACAAAGGGCCAAATGGAGCAAAAAACAAACCTGGAAACCTGTCCTACTGCACCCCTGATGGCTTGTAAATCGGATTTTCAACTTTATGAATTCCCTCATAAAAACATAAAAACTGATGAGCGATGATTTTATTAGGATGATGAACATTATTTTATCACATCAAGATAAAGCTATCAACGAGATCCGTAATGCGAATTTATTAAAAGACAAGTACGGTTACAGTGTAGAATTCTTGACTAAATCCGCTTGGGAATGTCAAAAGAAATATGGGATTTATACAACTGCAAAGTAAGTTTAGATTAATCTTTCATCAGAATTTGTTTAAAAGATTTATAAATTTGGTACATTTTTTTCGTTTTTTTAGGCCACCACCACCTTCTAGTATGAGATCTGATTGTATATTTCAACTTCCAGTATGTGATTGTACTTTACCAGGTAAGAGTCTTTTATGTTTTTAAATCTGTTTGTTTTTAATAAAGCCTGATTACTGAAGTTACTTGATCTTTTTCCAGAGGTAGCACATCTACGTTCTAAGAAGAAAAGTACAGTTGTGGCTTGTCGAACTGGTGCTGGCCTTCCAATTTAAGTAATAAGTATCACACTTTCAAATCCAACTGGAATGTGAAAGCTTGTGTTAATTCGTCAAAGATGATATCTCTTCTAGATTTTTTTAAGATATTTTATCTGGCATCATGAACGTTGTGGAGTCATGACATGTTTTGAAGTCTTTGGAAAGTTTAAAGTTTTAAGAATATTAGGATTCTACTTTTTTTGGGTTTTCACTTACATTATCTTGACTCATGATTATCAATATATCATCATCATAGAATCAGTCAGAAAAATACCAATCCGATTTGTTTCTCATTGTACACCGTGTCGTATTGTTCAATGAGTATCGTCAATGACCGAGTGGAAATTCTTCCCTTCTTTGAATTTGGGTATTGAGAGTATAAGAAAATAGGACATATGTCTGATCAACCATATAAGTTTGAAGAACGCAAATCACAGTATTTTCTTGGTTTTCTACGCTCTTTCATCATTTCTAACTACCACCACATGTAGATATGAAGTGAGAGATACCCAGGGACATCATGACTTGCGCTGAGTTTTGAAACATTTCTTCACCCCGAAAAAAGGCAGAATGAGAAAGATCTGAAAGATATTTTGATATCATACACTATCATTCCACATTGACACAAGTGATTGACAATCATTTGGGCCAATGCTGCAAATGCATCTGATTCTCAAAAGGACCCAAACTGATACTGAGGCTTAAGTGGGGGTCCCTAGTTAAGTATCCTCAGGCTTACATATGGATTACGAGTTATTTCTATGGGCTGGGTTAGGTTAAGCTGACCCACATCCTCAATTTTCAATTTTCAATTTTTTGTATTTCCCCCCGTTCGACTGAATTCACTCCAAACCCAAGGGAGCGCATATCAAACCGATTTCAAAGGTTAAATCGTTCATTACCTTTCTTCCCCAGAGCTTAACCAACGTCATCATGGCCACACATGTCTTATTCGAAAGCTCAGCGGGATACGCTTTGTTTGCTGTCAAGTTCAATGAACAAATCGCTGGTAAAACAAAAGCAGTTCAGGTTAGTTTTTATTTTTTTATTTTTATACTTTATTGGATCTGATCATTCGAATCGTTAACGAACTTGGATTCTTGACTATAGGAATCGATTCCCAACTTGAGTAAATTTGGAAAAATGATCGAATTGAAGAGTTTTTTACCTTTTAAAGATGCTGCACATGCATTGGAAAATGCTAATGATATCTCTGAAGGTAATCTTCTAGACAAAATCTTTTCGTATCAACTATCATTTATTCTCTTACTAATGAATTGAAATATTTTCAATGATGAATAGGTATTATGAATGAACATCTGCAATCACTTTTAGAACTTCATATCCCATCTAAAAAATCATCAATAGTTCTAGGAGTTTCAGAAAGAGGTTTAGCCGGTTCGATTAAATCAACATTAGGAATCGAATGTGATACATCAGATCAATCACTTGAATTAATTCGAGGAATCAGATTACATGCTGAAAAACTTTTAACCGGTCTTACAACGGGAGATTTAGATAAATCTCAATTAGGTCTTGGACATGCTTATTCTCGTGCAAAGGTTAAATTCAATGTCAACCGAAGTGATAACATGATCATTCAAGCTATCGCATTATTAGATCAACTTGATAAAGATGTGAATACGTTTGCGATGAGAGTAAGAGAATGGTATGGATGGCATTTTCCTGAACTTATCAAGGTGGTCACAGATACACATCTCTATGCACGTTTAGTTAAATTTATTGGTGATAAAAGTAAATTAACTGATGAAAGCCTAGAAGGAATTGAAGAAATCTTAGAAGGAAATGAAATCTTAGCAAGAAACGTATTAGATGCTGCAAGATCTTCTATGGGTACTGATATCTCTCCTATCGATTTGATTAACATTTTAAACTTTGCCGATCGAGTGATTCAATTATACGATTATCGAAAATCTTTACAAGCTTATTTACGTGAAAAGATGGAATTAGTGGCTCCTAACTTAGGTGCTCTTATTGGTGATACGGTCGCTGCTAGATTGATTTCGCATGCTGGTAGTCTTACTAATTTAAGTAAATATCCGGCTAGTACTGTTCAAATCCTTGGTGCTGAAAAAGCTCTATTCAGAGCTTTGAAAACTAAAGGTAACACACCTAAATATGGATTAATTTATCACGTTCGTTTTTTCGTCTAAGATATCCATGGTCAACATCAATATTGCGTTGTAAACTGACGTTTTGAACTTTCCGCGATCACTACAGAGTACATTCATTGGTCGAGCTGGTGCCAAAAACAAGGGACGAATCTCGCGTTTCTTGGCCAATAAATGTTCGATAGCCTCTAGGATCGATTGTTTTACTGATACGCCTAGTACTGCCTTTGGTACCGCTCTAAGGAATCAAGTTGAAGAACGTTTAGCATTCTATGAAACTGGTGCTAATCCTGTACGTTTCTCTTACACACCAAAGCACTAGATCCTCAATATTCTGATGCTGTCTTGTTTTCGGCGATTGCATCATAGACCAAGAATGCTACCGCAATGGAAGCTGTGTTACAAAAAATGCGTGCTGCTGAAGAAGAAATCGTCTTGAAAAAGAGTGAATCAGGTGAAAAGAAGAAGAAAAGGAAAAGTGAAGCTGCTGTACCCGAAGGTGATGCTGCGACTGACGGCACTTCAGAAGTGAAGCCTAAAAAGAAGAAACGCAAAGTAAGCTCTCGTGACCTTCCCTCATTAAAAATGAGCTTGTATGGATTACTGATAGGTTTGTTTTACATTTCTTTGTGATGATTTATGAACAGAGTGAAGCTTTAAGTGAAGTTGCTGAAGCTGATGACCAAGCTGGAGACGAATCTGTTTCACTTTCTAAAGAAGAAAGAAAGCGATTGAAAAAATTAGAAAAAAGCAAGGTAATTTATTTCATCATAAAACCTATATTGAAACAAAGAAAAATAACTAATGTCTGTAATGTATCATTTTTTTTCTAGAATGCTACTACTTCTGAAGTTCCAGATAGTACTGAAGTTAAGAAAATTAAAAAGAAAAAGAGTGGAACTGTTAAATCTACTTGAAAACAATTCTCTCCTTTTTTCTCTTTTAGTTATCCTTCAAGTTTCTCTTTTTCTTTCTCTCTCTCTCCTATTCTTTTACTGGTTATTTTTGTTTTCTCGAGTGTGTTGTTGATTAGTTTTTTTTCATGAATTTGATATGAAGTAGTCTAAACAAATCAAAGGTGTCAAATTAATTGTTCAAAGATTTCAGTTTGACTGTGATTGTTTATGCTGAAGTACATTGTTATGAAGGACAGCAATGAAGAAGAAGAAAAAATACAACTGGTGATGGGTGATTAAATATGATGTTTTGGTAGTTCGTAGCTTTGATGATTGTGAGCTATGAAGTCATCTTCATTGCCTATTATTTGATCCTTACGTATGTTGTCAGTACATAGGTTTGAGAGCTTGCAGCTTCCTGAATGAAAATCGCACTTGAGTACGAGATCGATGCCCATTTTCAACCATATTGATTCTTTTGACAGACTCAGGAATGCTCCTTTAGAAGTGTCTGATGTAAATTTCATTATTTTGTTGGCGGGGTTTTCAAGCATTGGATTACACTGTCTCAACACTTATAGTAGCTCAAAATGTGCGTGAGAATGAAGACTTTCATGTGCAATAACTCTCAACCCTGTAGCACCCATAGTTTATGTGATATTTTCAATTTAAATGATCGAGGCGAGTACTGATGCGCAGTGTGGAGCCCAAAGATTAAAATCGAGTTCACGGATGCATTCCTGGGTCCTGCACTGATCCATCATGTTGATGATGATATATCTGACCTTTGGGCCTCAAGAGGAGACTTGTATGCATGTACTGATGTCGATTGAATTTGAAGGCGTTGTGAAGACCCTGCTGTTCTCAGCCCAGAGATGTTGCTCATGCCGAGGGTCATCTTCGAGGGCACGGCAAACGCGCGAGGAGAGATTAGTTTGTTTACACTAGATCTTTGGCGCCCAGCCGCCCCGGAGCTCAAGGATGTGCCATAATCGAAGCTACTTACCAAGTCAGCATTGTGTCACACACCACGAGAACAGTCGGCATGATAGCGAGTGGCCGCAATCGAGCAGAGAGCGATGAGTCCATATTTATTAGGATGTATGGAGTGGGGATGTCCAGGCCGCGCTGGAATACCTACCGCGACGCGGCTTGAAATCAAAATGAGATGGTAGGCTTCAGTAGGCAAGGTGCAAATGCCAAGCGAGTCGTAACAAAAAGCTCAGGCGAGGTATCTTTCCAAGTGAAGGACCTTTTCCGTTATTATGAGAGTAGAAGCTCAGCATATGACTGACGAGAGGTCCAAAACATTTTCGATATTTAACTCTCCTCAGCATTTGTCTTCGAGAGATAACGAACTATCCATCAAAACCTACCAAAACTTCTTAACACTGCAAAAATAATGTGTTTTTCCATGGCGAAAAATGATTGATTCTAGCATTTAAAATGCCTTGCTTGATATTGGCCCAAAAAATCTGAAAAAATCTGGTAAGGCAAAATGTGCTATTTTCTTCCAGTTGGGAGATTTTGGTCATTGTAAAAAAATTCTAGCACTCAGTTTGGTGATGTTCAAATTTTTTGTGGAACAACACATAAATATGCAGCACCAAAGCACTAAATTCACCCTTCAATATTGCCAAGAAAAATCTGAAAAAAAAATTACAAGTGGAGGACAATATCCCCTTTGTTGAACGTTTTTTTCAGAATTTTTCTGGCTCAGTATGCAAGTCATCACATGTGTGTAATTTTTGGTACTCAAACGCTACTGCCATATGTACAAGGCTCCAAAACCACCCAAAAAAAAATTTGCAGCACAACAAAGGATGCAAGATCATCTGTACATGGTTTGGAGACAGCGTGTGGAATTTTGATGCCCCTGTGAACCAAAATGCATTTAAACTTTATTTGGCAGACTTTCAATGTTCTAACCTGCATGTATCCAAGACAAAGGCATCAAAAAATCTGAAAAAGACACCACACATCACAAAGGGGATTTCTGATCTCTCCTGATTTTTCCGGATTTTTTGGACTTCTTTGAGAGGGAAAAAGCTGGTAAAAACATTAAAAATTGCTTGCTGGGTTCATGCTGAGTATGAGGCTTTAAGCAACCCCAAAAAAATGTTGCAGGACAAAGAGCGTTGTATCTCTCTCCAGATCTTTTTCCAAGTGTTTTGGGCCACAACTGGGCCCACAATTCCAGGTACAATTTTTTGTCAATCATTTTTCCAAAAATGCAATCATTTTTCGCTGGGGAGAAACACATTATTTTCGCAGTGTAACTTCCTTTCCTACCTTGAGCCTTCTGACGATAGAACCGACTAGCTTCTCAAGAACATATATCAAGATGCTATCCTCCGGTTCTTCAGCTCAGCTTGCCCTTTGGCGCGACATCGTCTCGAAATATCATGAACAGACTAACCCAGTGGAACAACATCTTGATTCAATTCGAAAGTGTTTTGATGATCTTGACTCGGAAGGATTTATCTGGTCCAAGGAATCAATCCTTGCTACCTTTCTTCAACTTGGTCTATCAGAAAGCCCACATGGCT
This sequence comes from Melampsora larici-populina 98AG31, assembly GCF_000204055.1. Lineage (NCBI taxonomy): Eukaryota > Fungi > Basidiomycota > Pucciniomycetes > Pucciniales > Melampsoraceae > Melampsora > Melampsora laricis-populina. Next base: position 213,871 of record NW_006768775.1, read on the forward strand.
CTTTCTCATCTGGAAACCAAATAACTGAATCCCGTGCTCCTCAAGGATTCCAACCTCCATCCGATGAAGTCAAACAAGTTATACAAAATGAGGGCTTGCAACATACATCTCGTCCTCGAGGCCTTGATGATCTACCTTTCGAAATCCTTGAAAATATAATCAAAAGAATTGATTGCATGGCTAAGCTCGAAGCTGAAGCGATTTACGAAAAAAAATACTCTCGCAGGGTAGTGATCCCAGGTTCAGGTGACCGCAAGTCATACAAGATATATATCCCCCGAGAAAACTCACCAATCTTGAATAGTCTTCAGAGCTTTTCACTTACTTCACCTAGAATATATCGCCAATGTCAACCATGGCTATGGCGAGTGAGTGATATTCATATCAACTCTACAATGCAGGAGAGATTTCTAATCATAGATCATTCGAACTTAAATTTCAGAAACTACAGTTTCCTACTTCTCTTCCAGCACAAATGAGTCTTTGGACAGAACATATCCTTCCCAGGCAAGGAACTCATGTCCATTCTCTATCGGTCGGATTCTCCCCAATGCGCGGTGGCTCTCCTTATAATGAATACACAGAGAACGATCCCTTCTACGACAATCGCACCCTTGATTTTGCATATGATAGAAAAGAATTGATCTCTGCAAAGAATGCGAAACTTTTGATAGAGCGGTGTCCCAACATTTCTGCTCTAACTATCCTATGTGGATACGTGGATAACGACTTGGGTCGCACAGAATCTTCTCTATTGGATGTAGTTTCAATGTTATCAAGTCTCCAACAATTTCGACATTTGAAAGTGATAGCCGGTGGATTTCAAATAAAACTTATGAACGAATTCGCATTGAAAGCCGTTTCTAGTTTACCTTTGCTTGAAACGCTCATGTGTGGTGGAGCCAAAGCACCTGGAAATCAACAAAAGCTTGGTTATGGTTCTTTCGGATTGAGTTTATCTAAACTCAAATCCTTATCACGACTGCATCTATACCAATTTGAAGATATGAATGACAAATGGCGTCTTTTCAATTGGCCAAAGACACTCACTCATCTCACACTTCAACAATGTGGTGCTTTATTGCCGAGTTCAGTATGTCAGATCATCCCTCACATTGCACCTCACCTAACGTACCTTGAGCTGGACCTCGCCTACGAAAAATTTGATGACGCTTGGCATGTTGATCAAAGCTGGGATCCTCAAAGTTCTTTGATACTTCCATTCTTAACTAACTTGAAGCTTTCTACCCGGAACGCATTCTTACTGCTCAACTTTCGGGACTGTAAATCCCTGCGCTATCTTCAATGGACCTACAGGACATTGACACATTGCCAATCGCTGAATGAGATTCTGTTTAAAGCTTATTGGCCTCATCTGGGGAAAATCGACATAGCGCCTTGTTTTTATTTACACCCACTTCATGAATTTGGCTCTACAGCCTATGAGGACCAATTGGCAACACTGGAAAAGAATTGTAAACAAGCCAGTATAGAAGTAACCATACATTCAAGACCCTTGGTTGAAATACAAATCTTGGAATGAACTCCAGCATGGAATCCAGAAGTATTGCAGGAAAATCAAGATTAGGAATGATTTCTTTACCCTTTCATGTAACCGGATGATGTCTTGTTTCTGTCTTTCATACCATTTAGAATTTATGGCTACCTTGTAGATATTAGAGCTGTTCTCCACTCCCTTTTCTTTATTAAAACAGTTTGTCTTAGCTTGTAATGTAAATAATACATCTTTGGTTGTAGGAAAAACTTGATTGCCTCTCTGAAGTGTCCCACATCTATCATCCATGAAGTGTTTACAGATTTTCCAATATGCTGGATGGAAGATATAAGCTTCAGATATGCATTGTGATGTGGTTTGGTTTACATCTGAACCTCAACCAATCTGTTTTGATCTCTTCTAATTAAGAATTGATCTACTTTCAACTTTGAATTCTTGACTTGATACTGCTCTCTTTCTTGTATAATGCCTAACCGGCATTGATGAAAACTTGCCACTGGATCAAACTCTTTAACCCTAAATCTTCTTCATACATATCATTTCTACTGTTCATGATCTCCTCTTTGCCACTACAATTTTTGTTGTTACTATGATATTGATTGTGATACAAACCTATGAACCCACAGGCATTGCATAAAATTGTGTTCATGCTATGTGTTCAATCTCACAACCACCAGCTACCAGTCATGATGATCTCAACATGATATCACCATGCGGGTCATTTCATCATCATACTATCAAGATTCCAATGTCATCATATTTCACCATAAATTACTACACGCCTGCTCCTGTATTTGCAGATCAAGAATATACAGTTCATCAACCTTCATGTCATAAATTCAAGGAAAAAAGGTTACCAACACTTGCCATATGTTCTGGTCTAGCCCAATTGAGATGCCCTGTGACCATTTCAAGTGTCTCCTTGGTATGATAATATACATCATCATTCTTAACAAAGAAATACATTGACCTGTAACATTTTTCTGATCCATAAATCCCATTCCCACCATCCTACACTATGATACTTGCAGTGTTGTATGCCTTGAACCATAGCTACAGACAACCTCTGAGTTATCCTCACTTGAGGGAATTGCCAGGTGCATTATTTGAGTGGAAATTATATGGTACACTCATGGAACCTGGCTCAAAATTGAGTGCAAGAAGATGAGAATACTATGATGATGTGGTTGTAAAGCATTGTAAATCAGATACACATAAGGAATTGGAATGTCTCATGCCCATGTGGTGGCTTGGCACCAATGACCTAGTTTGTTCTATAAGTAAGAATCAAATTTTGAATGTCTTACACATATACAATTAGGGTACTCAAAGTAATGTATGTAGCGCTACATACTCTTTGCTATATACTTTTTCTGGCGGGGAAGACAAGGGCAAAAGTATATTTTTTCTTTTTCCCTGCCAAAAGAAAGTATGTAGCAAAAAGTATGTAGCGCTACATACTTACTTTGAGTACCCTTAATATAGTTGATATTTATTTTTCTTGTATTTTCATCCACATTCTTGGTCCCTACAGTGTCTGTATACACTGTGTAATTCTATATGCAATCATAAATTGTATATGTAGAATAGGGGTCTTGAAGATTTTTGACCTCTGGGAATGGTATGCACAAAAATATGGCCAAAATCTTTATCAATTTATTATCTCATCCATATAAATCAACTTTTGTAATAATTCCTGCCATATGTGTCTCCAGCATCTCTGAAGCTCAAGACAGATCTAGCTTCTCAGATGCAGTCAACAACTATATATACAATCACAGCTCATACAGGCAAGCTCTAAGAATAAAAATGTGCAATACCATATTGTATAAATGGTCATTGATTTTGTTTCCCATGTATATAAATGCATTTTGAAAATACTCAACATTTAAGTCTTGGATACATCACAAAAACCTTTTTTGGGATACGTGGTTTTGCCTTACAAGCTTGATAGCTTATGCAATTCATGTGATCAAGCTTGGTGAACTATAGATTCCTGATCTTTGAATGCAGGATAAGGTATGTACACATTCACATTGTGATATGATGACATTGGAATGGATGGTTGACATGAAAAGAATTTGCTTGTGATTATTTTGAGATTATTTTGAACTCCTTTTGAAGTCCGTGGTAGTCTCTAGCCTGCTTGTGCCTTGTAGCTGGGCAATGTGTCTATATACAAACCATTCTCACTTCACAAACCTGATTGTTCTTGTACCATGATATTTGAGATCAACACACTTGATTTCTAGTTGATCAGGCAAACAAACATGAAGACTTTTAAGTCTTCATCTGATAGTAACAAGCTTATCAAAAAATATTTGAATTGATCTCAAAGCCAAAGTTTTCAAATAAACCTTCTTCATGGTGCTGACTACATACTTTCTGAATTTCAAATATCAGAATCATATATGGGGGGTAGTGGCAAGAACCTTGTAGCATTAGGCCACACTGGATGTACTTGCCTGCTCTCAACACTTCTTCTTTGCAACATCCAAATATATTCTGACAATTGAGGGACTGTTGCAAGGGGGAATTTGGTGCAAAGTTTTTTTAAAAATGAGGAATATCTTCTGTGACAGCATCATTCATATTTTTGAAGTTAGAACAAAAAATAACCGGAAAATCTAGAAAGAAAATTGAAGTCAATTTTTTTGTTGCTGATGGTACTTGGTGAATAACAAATAAAGTGAATTCAATTTGATGAAGAGAGAACCAATAAACAAGAGGCACACACAAGGGAAAAGATGAAATAATCATTGGAGCATTGAAGAATATACCATCAGAGCATTGAAGAATATACCATCAGAGCATTGAAGAATATACCATCAGAGCATTGAAGAATATTTCTGTGTTTCTTTATCTGGTCATTTATGAGATCTTCTTAAAAAGATGAGCAGAATCAAAATGGACTATATTGCATTTTTTATTTTCAAACATTACTTAGCCAGCCCAAATCCTCCAAGTTTGAGTCACCAAAGGTTTCTGAAAAAAGAATTTTTACGGCGTTGTGCCAGTTGGAATTTGTCATTTTCCACAGCTACAAAACGAGCCCAAAACTCTGCATATAATTTGTCTTTTGAATCTTGATGAAGGAATTCAGAGAACATTGTGACTTGATATTTAGATGTTTTAGCAGGATTATTTTCCTTTAAGAATGCATGGATCCCACGAGAGAAGTCCTTGATTGATGTACGTGGAAAACCCAAGTTTTCTGATTGTGAAGCCTTTATGAATTCCATTGTTTTCTTGAATTGATTCTCCCATTGTTTGATGAAACCAGAAGCCCTGTGCTTTTTCTTTACACTCACATCATGATTGATGTCCCCATTTAAAAAAAGCATTGGCTCAGAATGATGCCTTAGGGGATTGATTAGCTTTGGCCATTGTACATCTTTAGCTCTTTCACTTATCTCATAAGATTTGTTTCTCCAGCTATCCCAAACTGAATCATGTTGTCTCTTGCTGTTCTTTTTGATTGGATATCCTTTTTGATAGTCACCCTCAAAAGTTTCAGAAACATGTCGCTTCAACATCTCATCTCTCTTTATGATATTCCTTGTGAAGCTTGTACAGGACTGATCAGTATGAATCACATTGAAGTTCTTAGCCAGTGTTGATAGTCTGGGAGCCATAAACTGTAGATTTGTTGATATCTCCATTTTGCCTCCTTGTGATGTTTGAATCTTTGGATCCACATTCACAATATGGTACATTACATCTGTATGCCACAAAAGAAATCGTGCTAGCTTCTCTTGATCATGACAAGTGTTTTCTTTAACACACCACTGATGATAAACCTTCAAGGTGTATGATGTCATTATTTTGATATTTTCCCAAATTCCCAAATTTGCATTGCATGTCACCACAAAATATACAAATGGCAATAATGTATCTAGTTTCCATATTTGTTTTCCTGCCTGCCAAGCAGGGTATTGTGATTCTTGGTCTGCTAGATTGTATTTACTTTCCAAATTTGTCATGAGGTCTAGTGTGAAATGGATTGCTGCAGCTGAGCACATTTTTTCTGGTGGGTGCAAGTGAAACTCCTGTATATTGATGCCTCTTTGTGAAGGAGTATCCTTGATTTCAGGAATATTGGTCAATGTCTGTTTGGCTTTAGAAAAAGAATCAGCATCTGCCTGAGTTGGTGATGCTACATGTTTAATAGGTCTGGAGGCCATGCGGAGAAGATCAGGTGGGAATCTAAAGTTGTCAATTCTAGAACCTGGTATTGGAGTCTGTTTTGTCCTTGCTTGCTTCAAAGGACTTGGCTTTGGGACAGGATGATCATCACTGATCTTGTGAAAATAAGAGCTTGATGACCCTGAACTCAGGCTACCTTCCCAGCTTGGATTTGCCATTCCCACTTCAGCTCTGGAATGGACTTCTTGATTTGGGATTGCAGAACTTGTTATGGGTGTTTTGTTTTTTGATCCAAGAGATTGATCTCTTCCAACAAACTTGGCTCTATCAGATAATGTATGAGACTGTTCCGACTGATATTCTTGGATCCCTGTGATTTTCTGACGCTTATTGGAACCCATCCTTGCATCTTTCACAGCATGACCAAGAGGCCTGTGCTTTTGCACATGGCATTCATCACTTATTCTTTGTATATGAGAGGTTGATCCTGGAGAGCTCAACAACTCCACAATGAGGCGGTCTCTTGAGCTTTGACTTTGCTTCCCTACTTCAGTTCTGTAAAGTTTTCCATGATCCCTCTTTAAGCCAACAGGTACATGTGGTTCAATGATTGGCCCAAAAGATGAATATCTTCCATGAAACTTTCCCCCATCATATGATCTATGAGGCTGTTTTAGAGGATCCTTGTTGTGTGATTCATTTACTAAAGCCAAATCATGTTGTTGTTTCTTGTGTCTTGCTATGGTTTCTGGATGTTTGCCTCTTGATTTATCTTGTTGTACATCTCTGGTGAGTGTGTGGGGTGACCAAACAGGATCTAGTGCAGTTCTTTCAGCCTTGAATTTTGGAATCTCTTTCAAACTTGTGTTCATAGATATTGCCATGGGATTTGTGATGCACAACATCACTATGCAAAGATTGCTGAGTTTTATCATCTTGCCGAGTTGTGTATTGAACTGCATTTTGAAGGTGGAACAATTTGAGTTGAAATTTTCCCTCAAGAGAAATCCTACAACTGAGATGTCAAAGGGAGATCAGGTAAGGAAGATTAATTATGAAACATTAGTCTTAATGCATTATCTGCAGGTGTTTAGGATTGATTACATCAGGAGTTGCAGTGGGGACAATATATGAGACATCAGTCTCAATACACCATATGCAGCAGTTTATGTAGATGAATGTATCTGCTACATGTCTGTAGATCAATTCCCATGTGTTCAATCAGTGTCACATGTTCTGCACTGCCTACTTCTCAATTTCAAAGTTTTCTGAAAGTATGTTGCTGATATGTGTCAGGTGTCATTTTGTCAAAAACCCGTAGTCATATCTTAAGAGTCTGAAATGCCAAAGATTTGCCCTGTCCAAGTTGGGACTCTTGCTCATACTGCACATTTAATTTGTACTGGATAACACATCTAATTCTGTTCTTTGAACACAATTTGAAGATATTCACAACTTGAATATTTATATAAATCTTGCTCTGGTACTTGTTGGATCATCTTTCCCTCAAGCCGGGGTGGACCTTGAGATTTTGTCTTGATCTTTGTGAAATAACATGTTTATATTGAATACTTGTTGTGTCTGTTCATCCCTGACTTCTAGAGCTGGACTCCCATTCCAACCTAAGAGCATCAAATGAGTCACAAGGATTGGTAGACAAATTTCTTCATTTGATTACCCATTCAGATGCTTTTCCAAAACTTGTGATACTCAGATTTCCACTGCAAAAAATCTTGTCTGCTTGCTATAGTGCCAGTTTTGTTTCCTCCTGATTTTTATTGCTGTAGTTTTGAATGTGGAGTTCAAGATATCAGGGCTTGGGAAGATTTCTGTACAGCTTTTTCAAATTGATGGTTCTCCCTTAGGTTGAAGTTAACTTGAATGAATCAAACTTGGAAGAAAATGATACTTTCAAATGGGAGTGATGATTCCTAGACTGTGACACAGTCCACAAGAATGTTCCAATTGTAAAGGAGAGTACCCAGAGGGTATTGTCCTTTAAAATTTGAAAGACAGATGCAAGTGGTTTTACACACTATTCTCTTTCTGGTTTGTGAAGCATACACTGGAAGAGAGATTTGGCCACTTGTGGGTGAGTGTGCACCGAGTTACTGAGAGTCACCAAATGCACACACATCCGCAGTGATTCCAGTGTGGCTGGCACTCTGTGACTCTGAGTAACGCATGTCACACTCTGGCTCAAGTATAATCTGTAGCAGTATTCAAAATCTTTTCAGAAAGTGAACAAACTCTATGATATTGGATTAAAATAAACCTGCGTTTGTGTGCATGGATATCATGATTGACAAGATCAGTACTTGCACCTTGAGCATTGAGTCCTGTTCAAGCACAGCTGCTGATTCAGTTTCAATCACACTACAAAATAGAACCCAACATACAAACATTTCACGGCTGGGGTCATCAATGATTGAAATCTAAATGAAAATACATTCTTTGAGCTCAGCAATTTCCATGCATTCATGAAAATGCAAGGATAACCGGGAGTAACAATTGGATGAATTGAAGTAGACTGCTACATGAAAACCTATTTGTCAACCCCTCCTCATCTTAACCCATAATTAGGTACAGGCCGGCTCTTTCATACTGTGATAACGTGGTACTTTGTGGTTTGTCAGTTTCGCCAGTGGTCACTTCCACCTCCAGTCTGAAGCTTTTACTCTCTTCCTTCAAAGTCAATACCCTTTGCAGAGAAATATTTACAAACAGGTGGGTTGGATGCACCATTGTACTCCGTATGATTTGTTATAGACCCGAAGCGCCTAAGAAGACAAGGCTTTCTCTGATCGACAGTACTTCATACACAGCTTGTCTGACTGAGTGTACTTCACTGTTCACAATTGATTAACTGACAACCCGAAGCAGAGAAAGGTTTGGTGTTGTCCATCCTGTTCACTGATCCTATTTGTTCAGATGGGATTAAGCCGATGTGGAGTGAAGTATTGGGGACCAGGGCTTACATGGAATATGGAGAACAAAGGGGTCTAGATGACGAAGCATATGGACATGAATTCATGAGGCGCTGGTTTTGATCTATACCCATACAATCACAAAATCAAAAATCAGAGATCCGAAATCCATTGAGAAGAGCAATAAAAAGGATTGGGAATGCACCTGAAGGCCATGTAATGATTTGATTTCATCCGAAAGAGTCTGATTAATCAGTCTATGTTGCTTGAGAGTTGATAGGCCAGCAAAATCAGGATGGGTAACTTGAATGGCAAAAAACTGGCCACATCCGCCTTGATAATCACCATCCGGCCAAGAATAACAAACCAATTAACACAAGTCACAAAGCCAACCAAATGGAGACCACATTCAAGTACATAACGGAAGTGAAGAAGGCTGAGGAAGCCAAGATTTGGAACACACCGGAAACGTCTTGAACTGCGATCTTTCCATCCGAAAACCGTTGCTTTAGCTTAATGAACAGCTTTTTTTCTTCATCACTCATAGGTTGGCTATCTGCTGTAGACGAATCTCCATCTTGAGATTTGGAATAGAGGCGATTGGTTGGGCGGAATGCTCGGGTATTTTCAATGAGTGATGGTGAAGGTCTTGTGCTGGGATTCAGACCAGAAAGCATCAATCTCCTCGAATGAACCGACCGAAAGACTGAAGAGGTGAGATAGGTGGACCTCATCATCGCTCTTGAGTGTTGTTGAAAGACAAAGTGGGAATTTACCTCGTCCTCTGAAGTTTGTCCGCTGCGCCAAGTTTGACCGGCTCGGCTCGGTTCCGAAATGATCCGGGACCGTCCGATGACATCTCCCGAAGGTGGCGAAAAAGTTAAAACCAAATTTCATTTAACAACACCAAAAGTCAATCAGCATTGATCCTTGAACAAAAATACTCATCCAAAATCAATTCATCATGCCTTCAACTAGCTCCTTAGAAACTTACCAAACCCCGCTATCATCCAGATATGCCTCAGCAGGTATAAATTTCCCTCCAAAGCCTTTCTAGATCAAGAACTCAGCTCATTGGATGATTATCTTTGTTTTTAGAAATGTCAAAGTTATTCTCGAGCCAAACTAGGTTCGGAACATGGAGACAACTTTGGTTATCGCTTGCTCAAGCAGAGAAAGAATTAGGAATTCCAATTTCAGATGAGGCTATTGAAGAAATGACAGCCAATCTAGTGCGTTCATGTTTTGTGTCTTGTTGAGTTCACCAGTTTCGAATTTGACATTGATAATTGTGATTTTAGACTCTTGATCATAAGCAAATGGAGATGGCTGCAGTCGAGGAGCGTAAGCGAAGACACGATGTAATGGCTCATGTGCATGTCTTTGGATTGGTGAGTGATTTCTCTACACAATCGGTTTTTTGCGATTTGTAACTCACTAAGCTTCTCGTGAATTGATTCCACAGATCTGCCCAAAAGCTGCACCGATCATCCATCTAGGTGCAACATCGTGCTACGTAACCGATAACGCGGACTTGATCTTCTTACGCAGAGGATTCGAGATCCTTATCCCCAAACTGGCTCTCGTCATATCTCGACTCTCTAAATTTGCCAATCAACATCGAGATTTACCTACTTTAGGATGGACTCATTATCAACCTGCTCAACTTACTACCGTTGGAAAGAGAGCCACACTCTGGATCCAAGAATTACTCATGGATTTACGAAACATGGTCCGCGCTAATGAAGATATCGGATTTCGAGGTGTCAAAGGCACTACTGGAACCCAAGCTTCTTTTCTTGCACTCTTTGAAGGAGATCATGAAAAGGTTGAAAAACTTGATCAATTGGTCACTAAGATGTCTGGTTTCAAATTCGCATATCCTGTTTCAGGTCAAACTTATACTAGAAAGATCGATATCGATTGTTTATCGCCTTTAGGATCATTTGGAGCTACAGCTCATAAGATTGCTACAGATATTCGTCTATTGGCTAATTTGAAGGAGGTTGAAGAGCCTTTTGAAGCTGGACAAATTGGAAGTAGTGCAATGGCTTACAAGAGGAATCCTATGCGATGCGAGCGTATCTGCTCATTGGCTCGTCACTTGATGACTCTACAGGTATGTTAGCGAGACTCGAACCTTCCATGCTTTGCGTTTTGGAACATCTATATATACAACCTGACGACTGTTATGAATACCAAATTAGCAAAACGCATTGATGACAGCCTCGGTACAATGGTTTGAGCGAACTTTGGACGATTCAGCGAACAGAAGAGTCACAATTCCAGAAGCTTTCCTTACCACTGATATAGTCTTAACAATCCTTCAAAACGTAAGCGAAGGCTTAGTAGTTTATCCTGCCATCATTCGTCGACATATCAATGCCGAATTACCTTTTATGGCCACCGAGAACATTATCATGGAAATGGTAAAGTTAGGTGGAGATAGACAAATTTGTCATGAGAAGATTAGAGTACTTAGTCATGAAGCTGGAAAAGTCGTTAAAGTTGATGGAGGAGAGAATGATTTAATTGAACGAATCAAACGTGATGATTATTTTGCATCAGTTCATTCTAAATTAGATCAATTATTAGATCCTAAAACTTTTGTTGGACGAGCACCTGAACAAGTCGATAGCTTTCTTCGTGGTGAGTTTTTTTATCTTTTAGTTCATGTTTAGTAGCTAGATATTCATGGCTTGTTTGTCGTCTTCCTTACGCTTTAACAGATTGGGTCGAACCTGCATTACAACCTTACAAGAGTTTTGTAGAGTCTGCTAATAAGGCTGAATTACAAGTATGATTCAAAGGTGAAGAAGCCATTGTAAATATGTTTCTAGTAGCATATAGTACATACAACCTCTTTTTAAGTATCTGCCTCGACCTCCTCATTGCTCGTGTATTCAAGAAACCAAGTGTGGTTTCCAAAAAATGCAATGAGCTCTTCATGTCAACATGTTTTATGACTTCAGCTAATGAAGTGATGACCTTTGTATAGTGTCTGAAATGACATTCTATAGTTGCATTTTGCAAAGTTTGAATTACCTATATGTGCGCATATGTGAATATGCATCCAATCAAACCTATCATTTTCAGAAGTGAAGACATTTTTCAACACATTCTCAGTGTCACACAAGAAAAGGACCACCAAAACATAGGTCGATTGCCAACAGGAAAAGTACATATTGAAGGACAACAAAAGACATCAGTTTGTCCAAAGGATGCTGCTCGAATTTTCGCCCAGAGAACCAGATGATATATACCAGGTATTTCAATAAAGTGTTTGAGATAGATAGCAAATACTTGGGCCAATATGTGAAAATGGGCTTATAGACTATGAACACATATGCTGGATTTTTTCATCCAAGCTTGTGCCATTTGCCCACCTTGTAACTCGTTGCTGAAACTTCATTACACAAAATCTCTTCAGATTACCTCAATCCATTTTCCCAGACCACCATGGATCAACCAAACCTCAAACCTGGGTATCATTTATATCTAATTTGTCAAGAAAAGCTTGAAGCAGGTCTTTCTACACGAAGATAACTGGATAGACTGTACCAAGTTGATAAAGTACGCTTATGTCGAGTGCTGAGCCTTATATTGAGATGTACAGACCGTACCAGAGTGACGCGAACTCTGTATTTGGTCAGTACCGGTCTTAGCCGGAGCAGAGGGGTAAAGAATAATTTAGCCACTCATTCAAACATTTCCACTCCAGTTCGTTTGAACCCAAGACTTCACCTACCACATTCTCGATACGAGATCTTACAAACCACTTCAAATTTCATCCAGGATGAGCGCCGATCGTAGGAAAGTAGATGTTATTCTCGGATCACAATGGTACGGGTTTTTCTCAAGGTTTTTCATCAATGTTAAAAGCCTTGATTTCAGTGCTGATAAATTTTTTATAATACAGGGGAGACGAAGGAAAAGGAAAACTATGCGATATTCTATCTGCTCAAGTCGATGTATGCGCTAGGTAAAAAAATACAACCTTTTCCTGATCATCAGTCATGACCGAAATTTCTTTGTTGGATCGAGAATTTTGACAATAATTATGCTCGGTTATGATACTTTACAGGAGTGCAGGTGGTAATAATGCAGGTCATACGATTGTAGCAGATATGCCAGTTGGACAAGGTGTGGATGGGAAAGGAGGAAAGACGACATTTGATTTTCATCTTTTGCCTAGTGGTAAGTTCTTGATGGACTCCTTTTATCAACTAAAGTAACGTGTCAACCTTTTTGACTCATTTTTGTTTGACAACGCGTTCGCTTCTAGGCCTTGTCAATCCAAATTGTATTGGTCTCCTTGGTTCAGGTGTGGTGATGCATGTACCCAGCTTCTTTGAAGAACTAGCCGCATTAGAATCCAAAGGTTAGTAAGACCATGAGAACCACAAAGTCTAGTGACGTGTTTGATAATCATTCTTTTGTATCAATCTTTCGCACTTCTCAGGTCTCAAATGTGCCGATCGAGTCTTGATTTCGGATCGAGCTCACCTTGTTTTCGATTTTCATCAAATCGTTGATGGTCTTAAAGAAATTGAACTAGGTGGTTCATCAATCGGTACCACCAAGAAGGGTATCGGACCAGCTTATTCTTCAAAAGCTTCTAGATCAGGTCTCCGAGTACATCATTTGATCGGAGACTTTGAGCATTTCTCAAGTCGATTTCGTACATTAGTCGAAGGTCGATTCAAAAGATATGGTCATTTCGAATACAACATTGAAGCTGAATTATCACGCTATGCCGAATATGCTACTCGTTTGAAACCTCATGTTGTAGATGGAGTTCAATATATTCATCGAGCCCTTAGTACTGGTCAAAAGAGAATCTTGGTCGAAGGCGCCAACGCTCTTATGCTGGATCTTGACTTTGGAACATATCCTTACGTAACCTCATCATCCGCGTCTATCGGTGGTGTACTTACCGGTCTTGGTCTCCCACCTCAATCTATCGGCAATATCTATGGTGTAGTGAAAGCCTACACTACCAGGGTTGGCGCCGGACCTTTCCCTACTGAACTCACTGGTACGCTTGGTGAACATTTGCAAGAAGTAGGAGCCGAATGGGGTACAACGACAGGTCGTCGAAGACGTTGCGGTTGGCTAGATGTAGTAGTCCTTAATCATTCACGTTTGGTCAATGGGTATACTTCTTGGAACTTGACTAAATTAGATGTCTTGGATGACTTGGAGGAATTAAAGATTGGTGTGGCTTACGAATTGAATGGGCAGGAGATGGATTATTTTCCAGGTGAAAAGTTGATGACTTATGATTGATGGAAGATATCAAACTGATTGAAGTGTTTTTTTTCTTTTTAGCCGATTTGGACGTGTTGGAAAAGGTAAAGGTACGTTACGTGACCCTACCTGGATGGAAACAGCCGATCAAGAACTGTAAGACGTTTGAAGAGCTTCCGGCTGAGTGCCGAGCTTATGTGGAGACAGTAGAACAACTAACTGGCATTAAAGTGAGGTGGATCGGCGTAGGGCCTGGACGAGCAGCCATGATTGACCGAGTCTAGATCAATCACAATATTCTTGACCCAAAATGAAAGTAAACGTGCGAGTGATATTGGCAAAGAAAAAGGCTACCAACAGTTGGCTTTCTGTTTCTTGCACTTCTATATTTGATGAGGCTCTTGTTTATAAACTATCAACACCAATTCCAATATCAAGTAGTCGAGCTGATTGGGTTCAGGTGCAGATGTGCTCTTTCTCAAAGTCATTTCAAAGTCATCTTTCTTTCAAAGCATTTGATGCAATCAGTCATCAATCTTTCAATTCTTTCTGACTCACTCATTTACTATCTTTCATCTCATTTGTTCTCATGTTGTTCTATTGGGCTTGTTGTGACAACGCTAAAACTAAATAGATGTTGATCTTGTCCTATAGTACTTTGAGTTTGTTCATAAAGTTTGTTTAGAAAAACAAATGTTGAGTATTATCTTTGAAATCATTTTTCTTGTATATGGATCAGCCTTCCAATCTGGACTTTGGCTGCGTCAATTTTATGGCGGAGAAGCTAATGGCAGAGTGAACAAGAGGGAATGAAAAGAAAGGTGAAAACAGAAACAATCAACTTGTAAGGCCGCATTCTAAGGTTCCCAGCACGTCTCTGTCCCACTCAGACCTGTCGTAGGAACTATGTGCTGCCGTAGCCGTCTGATCAGATTCTCGATGTGCTTGAAAGCCCATAAGAGAAGCTGCGACTTATTCTTCTGTAACTTGCTACGTATGCGAGCGCTATTTTGTGACAAAAAGTGGTGGCGCCCAGCCTGCGGTAGTCACAAGGGTGAAGTGATCCGGTATGTGAATCATACATATCATGAGTGATCCCAGCGACCATACCTTTCCATCTTTGGGTTTCTCCTAATATTTTGCTCTACATGATACAAGAAAAAGTGAATCCCAATTGTATATCCTTCGACTCGCGATTCTTCAGCCCTTTTCATATCTCTGGCAACTGAATCACTTTCATGGGTTTGGCTTCAGCCAAGCATTCAAACAAAAGTCGCAAAACAAGCACAATGAAGATTCGATTGAGGATGTTTGGGATGTCCTTACCTTTACTAGTCCCTGTTCTCGGTATGGAGCACCCACAAAGCACCTTGGGGTTGGAAAATCATCCCCTATACGGACAGGACCTGGTAAACATATACAGCTTTCGACCTCAGCCGCCTGTGTTGAGTTGGGACAGCCCTAGGGATGATATATTCAAACATTCTGCTCCATCATTTATTTTGAAGTCAACCCCATTTGCAGACTTTTTTAGGACAACAAAATCAGTCCACCTTCAAGCTGAAGGTGAAAAGATTAAGCA
Source organism: Melampsora larici-populina 98AG31 (assembly GCF_000204055.1). Taxonomy (NCBI): domain Eukaryota; kingdom Fungi; phylum Basidiomycota; class Pucciniomycetes; order Pucciniales; family Melampsoraceae; genus Melampsora; species Melampsora laricis-populina. Next base: position 229,292 of record NW_006768775.1, read on the forward strand.
ACTGGCTTTCGAGGTGCTTAGTTTGATAAACACCTTGGGACCCGGGTGGGAGCCATGGAGTATGTGGCTACAGCGAAATGAGGATCTTGTTACTAGTATTATGTGGCTTGCTGAAGATGCCTTGAAATCGTCAAACAAGTGTAGTGAAGGAGAGAGACTTTGGGCTGTGGGAATATTGGCAGCAATCCTCAAGTACCAACCACCGAATGTTGATGGAATCACATCCCATAGAAAATTCAGCTTTCATGATTGGAGTGCTCAAGTCTGGATTGAGGTAGAGGCAAGTAGAGGTGAGTGAAATTCAAGTGTGGCAACTTTGAAAAGAAAATCCAAAATCACTGATATTCTGAAGTTGGATGGTGCGCTCAGAATTTGAACCACTCATGACAAAACACTTCATGTCAGTTTGGTTGGACAATATATCCAGTAAAGAAGTTCATACTGGTAAGAGGAATTCTCACTCTCAAAAAGATAACTGTGAGACTGATTCAGTGATGCATTCAAAAGATTTGAAAGAGTGCCTGACAAGAGCACATATATTTGGTGAAGAACTTCATGGAACACTTGCAAACAATATTCTTATCCCAAGGGCACTATTGAAGGTTCAACTCCCTGTATCAGAAGAAGAATTTGTGGCTTTGGTCAAGTACTTTCAAGGTTCCCTCAAGGAAATTAATTTTCTGGATGGGGAGACAGGTATTAATAGTTTATTTATCCATCTACTACATCACTCACCACAATTCAAACAAGTGGTAGTGAAGTATCTTCAAGATCATTCATTTTTTAGGGATATAAATAGACCCGCTGCCCAATTGGAACTATCAATATTTCTACAAGAGGCAAAGAACTTCAATATCATTGAACCCCATCTTGGTGATCAAATCTTGGCTTGTGCAAAAGGAACAACTTCATCAGAATTATTGCTTGAAACTGTTGACATCCTGACAAAGAAACTGGAAGAAGCTGCAATTGTGGAAACCAACAAGCTTAACCACATATATCAAATTTTGGTTTCTATGTGCTTCATTAATCCATCTGCAGAATATTATTTCAAGTTAAGATACATTGAAAAAGATGCCAATGTTCCTTACTTCCTAGCAAAGACATGGTTTACATGTGGTGTAAATTTGAAGGTGTCCAAAGCTGGACTTGGCGACTTTTCTGATCTGCTATTAATACAAAGTAGGTCATTTTTTGCATGTACCAAATATGAAATGAAACTTAGTTTGAGCAAAATTACCAGATCCAAGCTATCTTCAAGATGCAAGACGGCAATTATCAGCTATCAATATGCAACAGTCAAAATCACAGCACATACAGGAGATGGGAGACTTCCTGAAACGTCTTCCACGAGTTACAGGAAGAGACCATGTGTTGGATGATACTCTAGACAAACAAATATCATATCAATATGAGAAACTGGTGCATATACTGAAATCAACATTTGACACACCTTCAGTTGAACCAGTTCAAGAGATGGCCTTTGAGTTTCTTTTCTACTTGAAAGAATACAAAGCAGATTGGAGTGTATTGCTCCTGGAAAGAATAGATCAAGTTCAGGAATTTCAAGAGACTATCATGAATAGTGCAATAAGTGTTATCAAACGAGATCTGGATATTTGGAAAGAACAACCTGAAAAATTTCACTTACCAAGATCAGAGCTTCATGGATTTATCAAAAGACTTGTAAATGTAAGTCACAAGATTTAATCTTGCTAGTACTCGTTTTGGAATAAAAAATATTGATGCCTCACAAATTTGCATCCAAGATATACCATGGTTGCTGGAAAGGAATCTCTCAAAATGAAAACTTCAACCCACGTAAAAGGGGTTCGGAATGGCTCAAGCAAGATGAAGATACAATCACACTTTGTCTTTTTGATGACATTCCCTTTTTGATTAATTCCAAGCGCTTAAGAAGTGTGAGGGTTGGGTACTCAGTTGAGGACTCAAGGCTCACTAGATGGCTATGAAAGGTTTGTAATTTTCAATAATTATCTTTTATATTTCAACTATAAAGTAATTACAATTGGAAATTTAAGAAAGAAAAGAAAGGGGGGAGAGAAGACTGGTCTGTTTGGATAAATCCAGACAGACTACAGTTAAATGACTCCTTAGAAGGAGATTTTAAATATAATTATAATTAATTATAACTGAAAACTGGATCCAAGGTTTTCCTTCAAACCTCTAGTGACAGAATGAAGAGTGAGGTCTAGATCACTACACTGGTTGTTCTTATGGTCACCAACCTTGGGTTGTTCTTATGGTCACCAACCTAAGTACTTATATATAGGCCACTACCCTGTGAGTTGTTGAAGGTCACTAACCTAGTAAATAATCTACTTGGGGAAAGTAGAGGATCCAGAGAATAGTTGAAGGGTGTATTACTTACTTTTAGTCAGGAACTGTTTAAAGTAGAGAAGTAAATCACTAGTCTTAATTTATAAGACCCTTGATTATGAACTTCTATATTACTTTAAAGATGTTCTTTAAAAGTGATGTGTAATAAAAAGCTTGGGGATCCCTCTCTGAAGGCTGAGAGAGGAGGAGTTTATATACTCTCCTCTCCAGACCTAACTGTAGTGATATTTGTTTATATCACTGCAGTGGTTTAGGGTTTAATTATTACTGTTAGTTATGATTATTATTAATACTACATAATTACATATACCTGTTATGTAATTTATGTAGTATAAGCATTTTTAACTCTTGACACTGAGTTATGAGGTGTTATTAGTGTTTTATTACATATTACATATGATTTTAAATGTATATGTATATGTAATTAGGTTGTATATACGGTTTATTACAAGTTACATATGTTTTGTAGGGTTTATGTACATGTAATTAGTTGTCTAAAGGTGGTTATCTATGTTACAAGTTAGTCTTTGGGTACATACATATGTATCCAGGGCTGACAAGAAGATACTGGCCAACTATTTCCTGATAGAAATCTGCTTTTATGGATCTATCCCACCTTTTGCAAGTTCATTCTTCCTAAGGTACCACCACCAACATAGATGCCTCAAATTGAAAAATCTGAAGCCTTGTCGGATATAAACCCTTGGACAGATCTTGTCCAAGGTTTTCAGTCCGATGATACCTTGGATTTTTCAATCTGAGGCATCTATGCTGACTGTGTACTTGATCAAACTGATGTATTGCTCTTCTCATCTTCATCTCATCTTTAGCACCTCCACCATGTTCATAAATTGAGCCTCAGATAGTGTGTATATTATAATTATGAGTTAGTTTGAATATCTTTCCCTATGACTGCTTCTGCAAACATCAATTTGGATACATGCCATGTCTTTAGAAAAGGATCATGGTGAATTTCCATTCAGAACTCTTGGGTTGTGGTGTGTTTTGCAGTTTTTTGTTGATTATCATTGTTTTGCTGAAATAATGCAACTATCAGAACCTGAGCGTATGTCATTTTATAGTTTCAAAAAAAGATTATGAAGATTTGATTGCTAGGATGGGCAATACCAGCAAGAATGGACTGGTTTTGGGCAGAGGTGAGCTCATACAGTGATCAGTTGGAATTGTGCTGCACACTGCACTCATATGGTGGGCACGAGCCTAAGGGAAAAACAAGGGTGTGCACATATTCTGTGCGCAGTCTCTGGCACTCTAAAGTTTACAATTGTACATGGTACATGCACTGTCTGAGTAGTTTACTGTTGGAGTAGTTTCAAGGCCCATTGAGATTGTGTTGTTATATTTCACAGTGTTGATTGATAAGGACTCAGTCCTGAATTGGGGTGTAAGCTTTTGAGAAGGCCTTCTTCTTTATGTTGTCACTTCAACAGCCTATTCACAGTCATCAATAGGTTAACCAAGATGTCTCATTTCAATCATGTAGTCAAACCATGAAAGCTGGCTGATATTATGCTCAGGCATGTATGGCTGCTCCATGGAACCTCTAAGCCCATTTTGTCAGATAGGGGAAGCTTATTTATATACCAAACCATAAGGCAATTAGACAGACACCTTCAAACATGACTACAGCTGGTATATAAAAATATGCTCAAACCTGCATGATTTCATATTTTGGGTGGAAGAATTTTGTATAGAATTCTAAATTCTTATGCAATTCAGACATCATATTTGGCAGTAAATATGTTCAGGATCAGGTATTTTTTGAATCAATCAACACAGGTTATGCAGCTCATGTGCAGCTATGAAATTGACACAGGTTTGGCTGTAGATACCTGATAAATTAAATTACAGTCATTTAATGCAAAAAGAGACATAGAGTTGAACAATTAACCTGGTAACATCAATACTTTATCCAATTTTGTCATTTTGGATGTTGTTAGCATTGAGAAGGAGTATAAAATAGCTAAATAAGACAGGAGTGATGAAGATTGAAATGTGGCAGAGCATGGGTATTGTGAATTTTTGATAAGCACATCACAACACATATCTATTCTATTACTAATTTTGAATGTTTCTTGCTGCCCACTAAAATGGGTGCACTTGCCTCATCTTCAAGCACCCTTAGGTTCCTTTTTTTCCAGAACTCGTGTTCACTTCTTGTAGTAAGAAATTCTGACCAAACAGGTTGATTGTGATTGGTTTGTCTTGGTTCAGCCATCTTGGATTTTTTATAAGATGAGAAGGATGGCCATTCCATGGAGTGGTTTCCTCCCAGAGCTGATTACAGTACTGATGTATTAGAGAGTGGTTATATTTGATCAGTAGATGTCAATCACCTGAAGACAAATTAGAAACTTACAAATAGTATTCTCCTCACAAAAGCATGGAGGATGTCCTTGTTTACATGATAGCTCTTGGGTGTCTGCTTCCAAGATTCACGGTTTGTGGTAAGTAGCTTCCTTGCTCCAGACACCATTACCTCTCTAAACTCAAGTTTGTCATGAATCCTATTCAAGAGGATCTCTTTCCATATCTCCTTGTGTTCTGTCAAATGGAAAAGAAACTCAAAACACATTTCCAAATGTGCTTCAACCATATGAGCAGTTCCAAGAACCTTTTGTAAAGTACTTTCAACCTTATCATATTCTTTGTAAATTGATTGATGAAGTTGATTATCTAAGTAGATCTCTCTTCCTGAACTTCTTGGCAAAAGTTTTAAAAATGAACCCATCTCTTTTACAAGATCAGATTTGGATTGAAGCATGTTTTGTGCTGATAGTTGACATCTTGCATCTTTAAGATAACTTGGATCTGATGATTAGGAAAAGATTATTTATCATGATCAGTGGCTGGCATATAATTCAAATAAATCTTTAAACTAAGAAGAAATTCTGTGCTCACTTCTGATAAAAAAAAGGCATGAGTAATCAGAAATCAAACCTCTTGAGGAACACTTTATTTGTTCATATTCCACCCACACATGAGTCAGGTACTCTGGGACATTAGCTTCTTTTTCAATAAAATGGTCAATGAGATATTCTTCCGCAGATGGTACCATGAAACAAAAAGCTAGCAAGACTTTATGTGATAGTTGAATCTGTTCTTTTTCATAAACCGATTCCCCTTTTGCAAAGATGTCCAAGATAGTATAAACAATGAACTCAATAGAATGAATTTTATTCAAGTTCATTCCCATTACAACCTGTCTTAAAATTTCAGAGAAATTTAGTATAGACTTTGGGCTTGCAGGATTTTTTAAAACATCCAAAAGATCTTTCTGTGCATAAGGTCTATTGATATCCTTAAAGAAATCGTAATCTTGAATGTGTTGTTGAATTGTTGCACGGATTTGAGATGAATGTTCCAATAAATGTTGAAATAATGAACCTAGAACAAACACATTCCGATCCAAGACTGTACCATTTTTAAAATTAGATCTAAAGTGGTTTATCATCTTTTCGATCTCTGACTGGTTTGTAGGAAGCTCGAGTTTTAAAAGTTGAATGTGTATGATTTTTGCTGGAATTTTTTGAGAACTTCCTTTCATTAATTTCCCAAATAATTCGGCCCTTTTCAGACCCTCATTCAACTCTGTAGATATTCAATACAAATCAAACTCGGTTCGCCATCGTGTTAACATATACTCACTCACCTTCATTATCCCTTGGAAGTGGTTTTCCATCAAGCCAGATTGACATAAATTTGGCTGTCATAAATGGCTCATATCCTAGACTCAAAAGATTTTTTAAAAAGATCAAACGTCAACATTTTCCGTGTATATGACCAATTGATTACAAGAAACTCACTTTGTGTGGCTTGGATCTCGAGGAAGACCTGTGGACTCCAATGATAAAAACCAATAGACCTTTCAGAGATGGTTCCTTTGAGATGGTCTGGTAAAGAGAGTGCCGCCACGATTCCGACGACCCAGAGTCTCTCACTTTCATTAAAATCATTATTGGATTGCAAAGCTTTTTCAGCAAGCTCAAGACAATCGGTCACCAAAAGTTCATTCCTTTCAAAGAAAATCTCCCATGACTCCAAAGATGGTACAAGAGATTTTGTCAGCTCTACAATCTTTTGAGCCAGTTTTGTTATTCGAGAATTTTTGGAAAAAATTGAGATTGAATGGCTAGTGGTAAAAAATTCTAAATATGGTCTTTGTCTTAATTCCGATGATGAACTGCAATGGTCATTAATACCGTTTGGATCAGAAAAAGGCCCTTTTGTCGCAAGACTTGTTGACCCTTCCAATAACTCAGGTTGAGATTGATGATGAGTTATAGTCTGAAACTTTTGCTCTAAACCCAGTACGAAAAGTGATAAGCCGAAGATGAAAGGATTTGTAACTAAAATCAGTGTGAAGTTCATCTTCTTCTTGCTAATTGATTTACAAAAATCTGATGAGTACTATACGAGTCGGTTTAGTGAGGTCGAACGCCAATAAAACATCTGCGCTGACGGCGACGCAGTGTATCAATTTTTCAGACGGTATAACAGCTTTCAAAAGGCAAGTATAGACCTCTGACACAAGAAGCTTGATTCAAACTTCTGCGCTGGTCCACCGGATCTCAACTAATTGCGTGAACACATCTGCGTGAGCCTTTATGAAGGGGTATTTGATCAGGTGGGAGAATTTCACATTCACTTTTAGGATTGAACACTAATTGGAATTATTTTTTATTTCTTCGGGATGATTAATGATTGTCATATAAATGCCAATTAATTATGGCAAAAAAATACATTATTCCATTTGGGAGAGTGTTTAAATCCTGACAGTGACTGAGTCATTCACATTTGGTGTAAGTAGGATTCAAAGGTGGTGTATCTTTGAATTTTACCAATGTTTCCATTTTACTTCAACTGTGTAAAAAATACCGGTGTAAAAAAACTAAATGTATGAATCAAAAAAAAAAGGATCCCGGTATCCCCACCGCCCCCTCCCTTTCACAGCTAGTGAAAGCATTACTTACCAGTGACACAAGCTGTGACAGTATTGTCCAGCCGCACTGAAAGGTCTCTGGATTTTGTTTTCTCAAGTTTGCTCGGTATGAATAGCACTTAAAACAAGGATCCCGGTATCCCCACCACCCCCCCTTGGTAGCCCCACCACCCCCTCCCTATCACAGCTAGTGAAAGCCTTACTTACCAGTGAAACAAGCTGTGACAGTAATGTCCAGTCGCACTGAAGGGTCTCTGGATTTTGTTTTCTCAAGTTTGCTCACAAAAGATCCTCTTGGCTCAGCGATTCCATCATTCAATTAGAATCAAGTATTGAATATGAATAACTGGATGACTTGAATCAATATTACTCCAACCAATTGAAAAAGACGACCAATTGAAAACCAAGATTGAAGATCAGTGAGTCAGACCAATTCAAAATCAATGTACCAGAACAATCGATTTTTTTAGTGTCATCAACTGTGTATTTGAAGGATCAATAGCTCTTTTTAGCTGGCAAAGGTTTATTATCTTCAATGACTCAATCACAACATTCATTATCAGAGA
>NW_006768775.1:237313-328335 GCF_000204055.1 Melampsora larici-populina 98AG31
ACCAAGGAAATTAGTAACCCAAACTAGTAGTCGCATCAAATTCTCTAGAAGTTGGTATCAAAATTTTGATTCATGAGGAGGTAGTGAACCAGTAGAAGCTAAATGCTTTTGGGAAGGTTGATTAGCTGATGTGTGCTTTAAAATTGTTTTAAGTGCTATTCATACCGAGCAAACTTGAGAAAACAAAATCCAGAGACCTTTCAGTGCGGCTGGACAATACTGTCACAGCTTGTGTCACTGGTAAGTAATGCTTTCACTAGCTGTGATAGGGAGGGGGTGGTGGGGATACCGGGATCCAAAAAAAACTTGATCACTTGGAAATTGGAAATTAGAAATTATACTCTAGAACTTAAATGATGAAGATTCCATTTTCCCAAACTGTTGAACCACACACACAATCTCCACTTTCCATTCCAATTCACACTAATTGCGAGTTGGCTAAAAAGCTGAGGGAATGCTAATGTTAGCTAAAGAAGAGATAACAATCTCTATGACCGATGAGAGCAGTAAATACCTGCTCGAAGTAAAGGTAGAAATCGGTGAAGAAAGAGAAACAAAAAGTAGAGCAAAGCAACACCAATTTATACCAACAAACGGTCAACAAGGAAACATAGCATAACCATAACGAAAACAAAGATGATATCATAAGATGATTAAGATGATGACATCATTGATTTGAGATGAGTAATGAATCAGTAAAGGATCACATCTTAAGAATAGATAACCCAAATAACACTACTTCAATTACACTGATCTTCCCAATACCCTTTATGATTTTCAAACCCAAGGGAATGGGTTTGGCGCGGTGTGGCAAGGTGCAAGAGTGGCTACCAAAGTGGGCCTGGGCCCGGAATTCATTTCCCCCACAAACGCAACCAGATAAGCAGGGAGAAAAAGGAAAAAAGACAACACATGAGGGCGGTTTATGACTATTTCTACATTTTGTTGCTAAGGGTGTAGGCGGGCGGGCAATAATTTTTTTTTTCAGTATTAGATGTATTGAAGAACTTGGATGAAACTTCTGCTATACTGTATTTAGACGTATTTTTTGAGTGGAAATTTGAAGAGGAAAGTTGAAACAATTTTTTGTAAAAAGATTTGTTAATTTTCTGGGACAAACGGAATCGAGACTGGATCAAAAGAGAGAGGGGGTTTGAAAGAACCCCATCGGAGCTGCGTCCCAAATTCTAATGGAGCTCATTTGCGAGTCGTGACACGATCCCGCTGTTTCCTTGGTGGAGCCAATTGCACTTCTTGCTTGGATGACCCACGCCTTCACCCATTCCCTTTAGTCAACTCTGTGAGCCAACTTCCAAGGAATGGGTTTGGCGCGGTGTGGCAAGGTGCAAGAGTGGCTACCAAAGTGGGCCTGGGCCCGGAATTCATTTCCCCCACAAACGCAACCAGATAGGCAGGGAGAAAAAGGAAAAAAGACGGCACGACCACCCTTGTATATAAAGGGTGATGGTGATGGTAGAGATAAGATTTTGATGAGCGACAAAGTCGCAGTGGTCGGACGTCTCTCTTTGGTTGTTTTTTGAAAAGGATCATCCTGCGACAATTGGATGTAATACTTGTCAGCGATTAGTTATACCCTTTTCCACTGGAATTGGGCTCACTAGTGTATGGATAACCTGCTGTAGGGCTTCCAGGGCGGCGCACGGCGCTTGAACTGAAACTGTTCCTGTAGGATCAGAATCGTCAGCCGGTGTGGCTACTACCGTCAAAGACTGTAGGCTTACCTGGGCTGGAAGCATGAGGTCGCCTGTGGCGTCTCGTGAACTTGATGGGAACGTGTTCGAGGAGACTGTGTTCGAAGAACAAGACTCGTTAGCTGCTGACGACGTGCTTTTGTGGAGCAGTTACGTACCTGAGCTGACTACGGCTGGTGCCACCGTGTGTCTGCGTGCGTGTGATTGAAACTGTTCTAACATTGACTGTGTAGATTGGTTACGAGTCAGGACGCATACTGACGAGGAATGAATCATAGATTTGATTTGGACTTACGGGAGCAACCCCTGGGAAGATTAACTGCTCCCCCAACGTCTCGCCGATCACAGGCATGTGGGTTTCGCGAACTTGCATGTTCAGCGCTGGGTGGCACCTGATGTAAAGCTTGAAAGCCTCCAAGGACCACCTTCCCATTGCTTGAATCGAATCCAGCGGCATGCCGGCTTGAGATAGCGCCGTCGCTCCACCGGCTCATAGCGAATGTCCTGAGCGCGTGGTGTTGAAGACGGATTGCATTTGTGATATGAACCAGGAGCGTGCTGGCAGAGATCCGTTGGCTCGCACGAGCAGGAACAGGTGTGATGGAAAGCGTTTGTCGCGGTTGACGACGTACGTAGTCAGGGCGGAAATTGGGCAGATGGCGCTGTTTTCGCAGCGGATGATGACCACTGGGCTGCCTTTGTAAAGTGGGTTGCCTTTGTGATACGGGAGGTTATATGAGGCAGCTCTGCCGCACGTCGATATGATAAGGGAAGAGCGTCTGATCACTTTCTTGGATTTCTAAGCAATATTTGATCTGGGACTACCAATTTGCCAAGATGATGCAGGCCGAAAAATCCAAGGCCGAGGATGGCTCGGAAGAGTAAGTCATTGAAGGATGAGTCGAATGATTGGTAAGCGAGGTGCATGTTGATTAAGGTGAAAGCTGGGGCTTGTTTGGTCGCGACTGAAAACATTTTTTTGACTCCTCGCACGGTGCTTTTAATTTGTTCGGATGAGCGTGCGATGTCGACCATTGGGAACTGTTTACGATAAACGTATGAAATTCCGGTCAAGTATTTTTTAACGGTACCGGGTTTGATTTTTCTGGCTGTGACGGTGATAACATGTGCTAAGTTTTCTTCATTTGGGTCGAGGGGTCTATTGTGATCTTTGCAGAATTGTGCAAATTTTTTAGTGCCACATTCGTATTTCTTTTTGGAAGCGGGTTCGAGGTGGTTGCTAATGTCTTCGGCGTTCAAAGCTTCGCAATTTTCAAAGGATCTGAAAGTTTCTGTGGTTTTTGGTTTCGGCGGCATGTTGGATGAAAGACAAGATGAAAGAAAAACGAAAGAAAATTTTTTTTGTGCGATTTTTGAGAAGATTAATTTTTTACTCCTTCATCGAGGTGTTGAGGGATGGATGGGAGGTTAATGTGAGATGACTTTGGGAGGAGTTTTCTGATGCCCTTTAGAGAGGCCCGCGATAGAGCGTCGGTGATGACGTTTCTGTCGCCTGAGACATGTCTCACCTTGACATCGATGGAGTTCTTGAGCAGGGCCGTAACCACGTGCTTGAAGAGTGGTCTTATTGAACTAATTGCGTTATGCAAAGAGAAAAAGTAGCAAACTGATTCCGAGTCCGTGAAGATCAGCACCCTTCTGGGTTTGTGTTGGATTGATAGGTCTATTGCTGTGAGAACCGCGAGAAGCTCTGCCCAATAGATTGCTCGAGCGGGTGGCGGAATTTTGAGACTCCACATTTGACCCGCGAACGGTTCCCAAACTCCAATGCCGGTCGTGCAGGCATCACAGAAATAAGTCCTGTCGGCTGAGCCCAGTTCCCAATGTAATGAGTTTAGTATCATCCTGCCGTCCCAGTGTTGAAAAGCTTCCGCGAGCCAAAGAAGGTCATCTTTGGTTGATTTATTCAGAGGGACTCCGGCGTTTCTCAGATTTTTTCCCGTGATCTTGTCCCACGACGACTGTAATGACCATCTGCCCAAGGGGAACACATTTAGCGCCCAGTTGGCCCAGCCCGTTAGGCGCTGCCACTCGACTAGCGGCTGTGATCTGCTGCTCGCGAAATATTGTAGTTCAGCTACCAATGTCGAGTGTTTTTCTTCTGAAAGGGAGATGCTGAGTTGGTCGCAGTGAATTACGTGTCTGATGACTTCTAGTTTCAATCCCCATAGCTGCTCCTCCCTATGAGTCAATCACGGTAAAAGCAATATGTCGTAAGTAAGAGATTGCTTTAGTGATGAAGAAAGGGTTTGAAAACATCTTTATTTCTGACAGCACAAACATGAAAACAACACACATAACATGTACAGTGAAGATAGAAATGATGATGAGAGAAAACTACAAAAGAGAAAAGCTTACCTAAGAGTCAATCACGGTAAAAGCAATACATCGTAAGTAAGAGATTGCTTTAGTGATGAAGAAAGGGTTTGAAAACATGAGGATCAAACCCTTGTGAAGACTCATAGGTGCTTTTAAAGACAGAAAAACAAGACACTGCTAAGAGTTAAGAGAAACATACGAGTAACTGTAAGAGAGAAAATCAAATATTGAAAGAGGAAATACAAATGCTAAGATCAGCAGATCTATCAGGAACAACATGACAAATTGAGATATTTCATCTCTCAAATGCTCATCCTACTACAACCAACATTCCCCCCTAACTTGTGCAGTCACACACAGAAACCTGCCCACAGCATCGCTCAAAAACATCAATTGATAAAGGTTTAGTTAGAAAATCGGCCGGCGTAGCAGTTGTTGAAACATGAGTAGTCACGATGTTCTTCAATTTGATGTGGTCACAAATGAAATGATATCTAACGTCAATGTGCTTAGATCTTTCATTTATTACGGGTTCTTTTGATAATAATACAGTGCCGCGATTGTCGTTGAAGAGTTGAATAGCATCACCGACAGACGATATGCTAACCGCTGAAACAGGAATGTTGAGGTCTTGAAACAACAATTTGAACCAAATAGCTTGTCGCGCCCAATCAGAGACTGACATATATTCTGCCTCGGTAGTAGAGAGGGCAGTGGATTTTTGTCGACGACTTCTCCAAGAGATGATAGCGTTACCAAATGTGAACAAATAACCAGTGACGGATCGACGATCATTGATGTCATTGGCGTAATCGGCATCCGCAAATGTTATGATTATGTCAAATCACCGTTGCTATGATTCGATCATTGATGTACTGACCTGACCTGATTAAATGCTGTGTTGCTGTGTGTCCTGAATTTGTGTGCTGCTGACTGATGTTGCTGACCGAATGATGTACAATTACGTCACTGATATGTTTCTACTTATAATATGATTGTGTTCGACTCAGAAGGTTTTCTTCTTCCTCACCAAAAAGATCTCATCAATCATATTTATCTTTTTCTCTGTCATCAGTTTCTTTTGATCGTCTAAACGTTGTGACCTTTTCGATTAAGTCCTAACAAGCTCAATACTACACGACAATCCCCTTCAACTACAAAACCAAATCTAAATCAAACTTGAACAATTCGCCAAAAGGAAGGAGGTATAATCAATTTCAATTATGTTCTTATAATTACAAATCGTTATCATTGAGGTTTCTTCTTATCTAACTCTAAATTTCACTCTATCAATGTAGACTCCTTTTTGGCTACTTTGTTTGATTTAAATCTCGTGTTATAAGTTGAATCTCTACCTGTGTAGTTTTTGTTAAGGTACTCAATTTCTCTTTTTCATTTATCAAATGTTTCGTTCTATTTTTACTTTTAAGAAATTAAATATATACATTTGACCTAAATAAAGAGAGATCTCACCATTTACTACATGGTAGCAAGAGACTCCTCTTGGCAAATTATATTTTAATTCTTAACATTCGTAGTTTCTAGGACTAAATCGAAATGTCGCAGCCGACTTTCTCAAGCAAACAGACTGAGAAAGCCGATAAAGATGAAGATTCTTCGTCCGATTCCGATACTCATCATTCTTCAAAAGTCAAAATAACCAAGTTGACTCGAAAGAACTGGCATGAGTGGCAGATTTGTTTTGAAAACATTCTCGTCGCCAAAGGCTATGACGATCTTTTGGATGAAAAATGGATCAAATCCAACACCGACAAACCCGCTTTCAAACGCAAAAACGCTTGGGCAATCAACAAACTCTTCGAAACTGTTTCACTCGAACTTCGCTCAATTTTGCTTAAAAACAGCAAAAGTTTTCACGACGCCTACGTTGCGTTATCCAAATCCTGTGGTGTATCCTCCATTCTAATGATCGGAATGAAGGTGCAAAATTGGATGGCTGTTTGCTATATTCCTGGAGGTTCCATCCAAGAACATTGTGATCTATTCTCTGGAATATATACTTCCATCTCTGCCTCATTGGCTTCCACTACTCCTCAAGTCTTAACTATTTCGACTGAACTTGCTGCGATTTTCTTCTTATTAAGTTTTAATGACGACGAAAGCTTAACTCCTCTAATTCAAAATTTTTGGGATCTTAAACCTTTCAGCTTTGAAACCTGTTACGACAAAATGATTATGGAACATAATCGTCGCGACTCACAAGAAACAGATGTCATCAATTTTTCTCGTGTTAAAGGCAAGAAGGTCGATAAGCCCAGTACATCTACTCCACCCTATAAATCTCCTTCTCAATCCTTTAACCCTAAAAGTATAGTGACAACAAAAAAGCCTTTTGTGAAGAACTTTGAATCTATCGATGAAAAAGTCGCCCGACTCGTTGCTCAACACTTATCTCAACACAAATCATCTGAAGCACATCACGTTCAAGATTCCTCTGATTCCGATGAACACGCTGATCACATTTGAGACTCTCATGATGAAGATGTTGAAGATACTGGTTTCATGCTCACTGACACTGTCAACTATCTCGGTGCAGAAAAACTTCAACTTGTTTACGATTCTGGTGCCACCAAATCCACTGTCAACAATCTCGAACTACTTATTGACCCAGTTCCAATCACCAAATCCCTCAATACCTATGGAGGAGCCGTTTCGATTTCACACGTTGGAAAGCTTAATTTTGGAGGAACTATCATTCATCCGGTATATTACTCTGAAAGCGGACCAAGGAATCTGATCTCAACAACTCAACTCGAAGATCATGGAATGAACGTTATTCATTCTCATCGAAAAGTTCAAATCCGACTTGGCGAAAAAATCATCTTTAGATTTTACCGCGAAGGTGACTTGTATGTTTCAAGAACCACATCGTCTTTGAACATGGCTCAAGAAATAAATCTGGCCGAGCCAAAGGATTGGCACATCATATTAGGCCATCCTTTGGACATCTACTTAAAAAATTTTCTCAAACTGAACAACATCAACTCGTCAGCCGTCATAGACAGTACGGGATGTCTCATTTGTCTCCGTTGTAAAATGAAACGCTCTCCTCATTCCAATCCTATTCCTAGTGCATCCAAACCTTTTGAAAAAATTCATTCTGATATCCTTCAAATCACTCCAATTACCGGTCAAGGCTTCAAGTATATTCTTGTCTTGATCGATGATTTCTCAAGGTTCAATCGGATCTATTTGCTAAAAAAGAAGTCCGAAGCTCCTAACCGTATCCTACACTACGTGGCTGAAATAAAATCAAAAACCGGCTCCAACCCCGCGTACTTTCACTCTGATCGTGGCGGTGAATTCACTTCAACATTTCTCATTAATGAATTCGCTAGGTTGGGTATATCAATTGAACAAGGACCGGCTAACTCACCAGAAACAAATGGTCTTGCCAAACGATTTAACCAGACTTTACTAGTTAAGATGAGATGTATCTTGGCTCAGTCATCAGTTCCAACTAACTTCTGGGACGAAGCTGCAAGATATGCATCACAACTTATTAATATACTTCCCTCTAAACCTTTGAAATGGGTTTCTCCGGTCAGTGTACTTAATGATCTTAACCTCAGTATTGAACCGGTTCGCAAGCTTACCAATTTAATTCCGTTCGGTTTAAAAGTTTTTGTTCGACAACAAAATGAGTCAAAAATTCAACCCCCATCTGTGTCCATGTTGTTTCTCGGCTACGAGCCATTCTCAGACGCCGCTCGATTTCTAAACCTCAAAAATTGCCATATAGTGATAAGTCGGGATTACTCGCCTTCACCCATGAATTTTCCTTACACTTCAGAATCATCAGTAAAAAAACCTGTGGAAACATTACCAGATCGAAAAATAACTTACAAATCTGAAAATGTGGTCATAAATCTCAAACCTTTGAAGCAAATTACCGCTACTGCTACCAGTACCCCGGCAATGCCTTCACCCGCCCAGTCCCCGATCATTCCACCACTCGATAAGCCAACTGAAGCCCCTTCGAAAAAATCACATCACACTTACATCCCTTATGAAGACAAAGCGCCGAAAGACATTTCATCAAAGATTGACACTTCCAACATTTTGAAATCAACTCGCCGTCAAAAACCTGAACCTCCTGAAGAACTCGAAGAAGAACTCGAAGTACATCTAGCAATCGATGTAAGTCTGAGAAACGCCTTGAACAATCCTGATGAAGCTCCAAAATGGAAAGAAGCTATGCAGAGTGAATTCAACTCTTTAATCTCAAAAGAAACTGGTACTCTTGTCCCGCCGCCATCACACGACAAAATCATTGGAGGTATGTGGCGCCTGAAGAAAAAGCTGAATGAATTTGGCGAAACTTCTCGTTTCAAAGCAAGATGGGTGTGTTTAGGAAATGATCAAGACGAAGGAATCCATTACTTCCGAACCTACGCATCAGTAGCTCGTAATGAATCTTTTAAACTCCTACTCGTTCTGACCGTTCAAAACAGGTACTATGCTTTTCAATTTGATATTGAAACAGCATTCTTAGAAGGTCTTATCGACGCTCCCATTTACGTCTCTCAAGTAAGTGGATTTGAAGAAATTGGACGAGAACATTTTGTCTGGTTGTTGTACAAATCGCTCTACGGAACTAAACAAGCTCCTCGACGATGGAAAGCCAAGCTAGTAGAGGTGCTACTTACCGCTGGTATGGTATCGTCCCAGGGTGACGAATCTCTCTTTGTAAACAACGACAAAACGATGTTTCTTCATATTCACGTTGATGACGGATTTGTTGTAAGCAAAGACAAAAGCCTAATTCAACAACTTTTCACCGATTTGAAAAAAGCGTTCACCATGAAGATCAAAGAGAAGCCAACTCAACATCTCGGATACAGTCTTGACTGGAAGAAGGATGGATCCATTCTACTTCATCAAACCGACTTCGCTAAGAAGACTCTTGACCGTTTCGAAATGAGCGACTGCAATTCGATCAAAACCCCTGCTCCAATGAATATTCACGCTCTTGTTGCAAGTCAAGGAGATTCAGTGAAAGTACTCACCTGCCAACAGGCTCTCGGCATGTTCAATCATCTAGCTCTTCATACTCGACCAGATCTAACCTTCACTGTCAATTTACTCACTCAGTTTGCTACTAACCCCAACACATTTCACTGGTCCGCAATCTGTCATCTATTCAGGTATTTGAAAGGAACATTATCAATGGGTTTACACTACACTGCATCGACTGATAATCAACCAGAATTGTGCGGTTGGGCAGATGCCGATTACGCCACGTCATTTGTTACCAAAAAGTCAACCTCCGGATTCACTCTCACACTATACAACAATCCTATCTGCTGGACTACTAAGAAACAATCCGTCGTCGCACAATCAACAACTGAAGCCGAATACATTTCCTCCAACAAATGTGCTAAGCAACTACGCTGGATGTCAATTCTGATGACGAGTTTGAATCTGAAAATTTCGAAACCACCACTACTCATCAATGACAACACCGGTGCCGTAACAATTAGTCAAGAAGCTCAATTAAATCCCAACTCTAAACATATCGAAGTACGCTACCAATATCTCAGAGATCTCATTATGAAGAATCTTATGTCAATTCATCAAGTCGCTTCTGAAGATATGATAGCCGATGTTTTAACTAAACCATTAGGGAGTGTCAAACATCAAGCTGCTTTAACTCAACTACATATGACGCGTTGTGATTTAGGGGGAGTGTTATGATTATGTCAAATCACCGTTGCTATGATTCGATCATTGATGTACTGACCTGACCTGATTAAATGCTGTGTTGCTGTGTGTCCTGAATTTGTGTGCTGCTGACTGATGTTGCTGACCAAATGATGTACAATTACGTCACTGATATGTTTCTACTTATAATATGATTGTGTTCGACTCAGAAGGTTTTCTTCTTCCTCACCAAAAAGATCTCATCAATCATATTTACTAGCACAACTGGGCGGCGGGCGCCGCATCAACAGCTCACATCCGCCTGATGCATCATTATTCCTGCCTATGTAGATACCAGTGCCTGAAACAGTGGTCTTTGTCCATCACTGATGGTACAGTGGCTTACAAAATTAGACAACCACCTTATTATACTTGAATGAACACATTGTGGATGGACCATCTTTGTATAGTCACCATCAATTGAATGCTGTATATGGCAACCAAATGACTTACAAACACGGCACTCATCAAGAAACACAACAACGTGTGCATACCAATTGGGTTAAAGGATTCTACATTCAAAATCAATAATAACCATCAAGAGTCTGTCATTGTCCTTGTAACTTCACCAGAATAAATTTACAGCTCACTGCTGGCAAAGATACCTCGGATTGGAAATCTGAGGTATATCCAAGGTATACTCAGATGTGAATTCCCTTGGACTGTGTATCCAAGCAATCAATGCAAAGCTTCCTTTGGCTCAAAGTTTGCCAAGACCACTTACTTGGAACCTGTGTCTGAGGCTGATGCCATCTGAAGATTCTCCAATCCGAGGCATCTTTGTTGGCAGTGACTTGTATCTACATTTTTTCCTTTGATGCAGTGACTCCTGTACTAACTGGTCCTCTGCTACCTGGTAGCCTGCTAAACCTGATACCAAGTGCTCCCACCAAGCGTACCAGATAGTACAGGGTTTACTGTACTTTTAGTTATCTTTTTTCCTTTTTCTGCTTCTTCTTCAACTTAGGTATATAACATGTATCAAATCTTTTTAGTCACAAAACCAAAAAGAATCCCAGCAATGAATAATCAGAATTCAAAAAGTTAATAAACTCTTCCAAACTTTACATAAAAACTTGATAATCATACATAGAAACTAATCTTTGTTTTTTCTAAATTATCACCAATACCCAACTCAATTTTTAGAACCCGCACAAACTTCATCTTTACTCAACCCATTCCCATCAATTCCCAACTCTTTTCCCATAATTTCATGATCCTTGATTCTTTCTTCATCAAAACACATTTTACAAACTTTGATAATATCCATTTCTTTTCACTATTATTATTTAAACCATTTTCTACAGATAAAAGTTTAATAGCATTAAATAATCTTTTCCAGCCAAAATTCACAAAGCTTGGGCTTTTATTTCATTGTATTAGTCCGACAATTTTCAACATCACACTTTGATTGATGACCTTCACTCACAGTTATAGATCTAATTCCGACCCCATTGAGTGTAGTTTTATTTAAAGTGAGATCAAATAGTTATTGACCCACTTTCAAATAGAATTTTTGTTTTGAAGTAGCATATACATAGACTCCAGATGAAGTCACAAGTTCACTATTGAAATGTAACTGAGTCACCCCGACTTTTCTGCTACTAAAAAGTGATCTAGAATCACCCAATCAATTCTGATTTTTCTTGGAAATTCTTGAAATATGTGAAGAGGAAATGAGACATTCCAATTTAATGTTATATTTGGAGGCGATTGGTTTGGAATCAAGGCAATTTTAATGACATAACTGATCTGAAGATTCT
Source organism: Melampsora larici-populina 98AG31 (assembly GCF_000204055.1). Classification (NCBI taxonomy): domain Eukaryota; kingdom Fungi; phylum Basidiomycota; class Pucciniomycetes; order Pucciniales; family Melampsoraceae; genus Melampsora; species Melampsora laricis-populina. The sequence continues at coordinate 248,853 of NW_006768775.1, forward strand.
ACGGAGATTGAAAATCAATCAGAAGGTATTGTAAGTTTTTTTTAGCAAAAGCTAGACAGTCAATGAATATGAAAGAACATACCTTCCCCAATCAGATGTTCTGATCAATTTGTTCAAGACAAATGGATGAAAGTGACTGTTCAAAGTTGAGGATAGTGATTGACTATGATGTGACATAGATTTTGGAATAAAACCTCAAGATCAAGCATACTTGAGATCACCATCAGTTGTGAGTCAAACTTTAAAATCAATACATTATCTTGCAATGAAAGAATACAGGTGAGTGATTTGAATCCAGGTGACTCCAATTGGAAAATTAACAAAAAATGTAATCATGAATCTGAAGACAGTAGAAATTCAATAATCATCTGCAAACAGTTTCTGTGATGGATCAACTGAAGTACTTAGAAAGCCTTCAAGAAAATTGGATTGCTTGATTAAACCCAGCTGAAAGATGATACTTACCTTTTTTAATTTCTCCAAAAAAACAATCAACATCAACTGTGATCTTGAGTCAAATCAAAAGCTTTGAAGGGTGCTGTTTTATTTTCAGGTTTACAAATTGATTTCATTGCTTTACTCAAATTCTTTAAATTATTGTGAACGCTGACATTCTTCAACACCAATAGTTGTGTAGGTCTTTTTGTTGTAGATGGCTTTTTAATGGGTCTCTTCAACCTGCAATTTGAACGTTCTTCAATTTCAATATTAGCTAAGCTTTGCATCTGGTGAAGTTGATGATGGCAGTGGCGTACTGGTAGTAGCCTTTGGAGGAGTAGGTCATGATTTAAATCACCTCAAATTTTGACTTTCCACAACCATAGTACTATCATGCCAAACCAGATTTGCTGACTTCATTGCATGCCATTCGCCATTTGCTGTATCCAGTTGGTTAGGTGATGTCAAACTACGCGATAAGTAGATGATTGAATCTGAGAAGGACGGGGCATGTGATTTGATCCACAGTAGTAAAACAGCAAGGGGTTTGCCAGGATTTGCCATTGCGGTAGGTTTATGACCAGGTCCAAAACTCGAAAATCACACCGGTGATGCATTTTTTCGAGTTTTGTAAGCAGAACATCTTCCTGGTTAAACGTTGATGTTATGATGATTTTAGATCCGATGAGCGGAAATTGGAAGGTAACAGGCAGTGGCGAAGCGTGAAACGTCTCGATCGAGGTAGGGGTTATCTGAGCATTGATTTGGATTGAGACGACATGAAACACAACAAAAACAGAACAGTCAGAAAAGTAAAAGAGAATCAAAAGCAACTCAATAAAAGTATCAAGAAGAGAGAAGCAATAAAATCAAAAGAGAAACTTAAATAGGTTTCTGATCAGTTTGAGTAGAGGGGAGGCTTTCTGCAGGAAGGAGGATTTTGTTTTCTTTTGCTCATCTTATTCTACTTGTATTCGTGTTTTTTGGGAAGGTTATTGTTTTGTTAGAGTGATATCAAGTTAGTCTGTTAGTCAGTGCTAAAATAAAGAGAATTAAAAGAAAGTGTTATCAGGGTTTAGCTTTTTTCTTGCTTAATGTTATGATTGTTCAAAAGTCTCGAGTGTTTGCAGTGAGTTGCGCGATAAAGGATTTAAAAGGTTTGGGTCCTAGATGATAAACCGTTATAAAATATGGTAACAAGTTGAAAAGCTGTCAGTTTTCTTTCTTTGCGTCGGTTTCAATTGATGAGTGCGTGAACAGTCTTTTCAGAAGACTCGCGTACGTGGTACTGGATCATCCCCAAGTCCAGTTTTCTGAGCCTTATCGAAGTCGGTGAAGAAGGTGTGGTGAAGTTAGGAAGTCATCCGTGATTTTCAGGGTCGAAGTAGGCTTTACAAGAAGCTTTTCCGAGATGAGTGATCAGTTCTTCTTGCCTGTCACAGTAATGAGTCCGATGCATCGTGGTCCATATGAGATGAGTGCGCTGGAACGGAATGGTAAACTGGATGGTTAGCTCAAGATTGCTATTCAGTCATCATTTTATGGAGAATTACAAAACAGTCATATTGATATGATACATTGTCTGTCTGCATGTTAAATCACAGATGATGATGCATACGAGGGGGTGGATATAGGTCCTACATATAGTCGATCCAAAAAAATCATGAAGAGGAACAATTTGATTTTGAAAAGAGAGGTAAACAGACCTTTGGAAGATCAACAGTTGCACTTTTACCAATCTGATGATCCAAACAAGCTTGCAAATTCAATTGAACCCAAACAGCATGTTCAGGTAAAGGAGCCATCTGCCAAGCTCTTGGATGTTGTTTGAGTGAAGCATCAAGTGGTAAAGAAGCTGTTGGAGAATACCGTTCACCACTACTTGTGCCATCTGAAGCATGTTTTAGTTCAGTTATATGGTGAGCTAAGTTAGATAACCAAAGTGAAGCTGAAGTAATTGGCCACATGCATGACCATTTGTAAGAAGAGGTTGGGGTTGATTGATCATTCAAAGATACAATGATTTGATCGGATTGTTCATGTTCTTTGATTGGTTGAAATGAGGAAGTGATCGAGAGTTGATAAAGAAGGTAAAGCATCAAGATTGAAGTGAGTTCCTGATTGTAGTCGATGATTGAAGTTGAATTTGAAGTAGGTTGAAGTGAATTGAAGGATGGGCTTGAATTGAGATGATTGTATGATGAGGTGCTTTGATGGGAGCTTGACGATCAAGATGAGGTGAGCGCGTGAGCTAGGGATTTTATTCAAAGAACGCGTAAACCTCCAATTTGAAAGTACTGATTGGGAGTTTTGTCAAGTTTTGCCGGCAAACACGGTTTGCCTTTAACTTGAATGATCTTTTTCTCTGTCATCAGTTTCTTTTGATCGTCTAAACGTTGTGACCTTTTCGATTAAGTCCTAACAAGCTCAATACTACACGACAATCCCCTTCAACTACAAAACCGAATCTAAATCAAACTTGAACAATTAGCCAAAAGGAAGGAGGTATAATCAATTTCAATTATGTTCTTATAATTACAAATCGTTATCATTGAGGTTTCTTCTTATCTAACTCTAAATTTCACTCTATCAATGTAGACTCCTTTTTGGCTACTTTGTTTGATTTAAATCTTGTGTTATAAGTTGAATCTCTACCTGTGTAGTTTTTGTTAAGGTACTCAATTTCTCTTTTTCAATTATCAAATGTTTTGTTCTATTTTTACTTACTTAAATGTTATTTTGTTAAGAAATTAAATATATACATTTGACCTAAATAAAGAGAGATCTCACCATTTACTACAGCAAATCCTTTCAAATCCGCAGGCATATTCCCATTGAATAAGATACCTCTGGAGAGAGATCCGGCAAGATATCTGACCAAGTGCTTGGCCGCGTTCCAATGCTCAAACGTATAACAAGAGTTGTAACAAGCCAATTGACTTACGGCATACGCGATATTGGGGCGGGTGCTGACAGATGCCCAGTTGAGCGAGCCAATGAGTGACTGATAAGGAAGGTGAGCCGCCGCTTGAACGTCATCGGAAGAACCAGCACATAACTTTAAACCAAGAGGAAAAGGGATCTTGACCGAATTCACATCTTCCATACCAAATTTTTCTAGAACGTCTTGGAGGTAGTGAGACTGATCCAAGAAAATACCGCCATTGTCAAGATAGGTTATTCTCATACCGAGGTGTAAGGTGGGTTTAGGCTTCCATTTAACTTCGTGAGACAAGAGTAAATGGCGACAAAACTCCTCAATGAGATTGTCGGAGTTTGAAATGAGAAAGCCATCATCTACGTGAACATGAAGATATAGAAAATGATCACCCCTTTGGTAGATGAAAAGACAATTGTCCGCTTGCGATGTTACAAATCCAAAGGCCAATAACACACTTTGTAGATGATCACTAAAATCTCTAGCTCCTTGTCGAGTACCATAGAGTGATTTGACCAATTCCCAGACCATTCCCTCACATCCGGGTTTGATAAAACCTTTGACTTGTTGGATGTATACTCGTTCCTTAATTAAACCATGCAAAAAAGCTGTAATAATGTCAAACTGAACAACCGAGCACTTGAGATAGGCAGCAATAGAAACCAGTAAACAAAAAGTATCAGACTTCCCAACAGCAGAGTATGTGTTGTTGAAATCAATTCCTTCGATCTGATGATTTCCGAAGCACACCCATCTTGCTTTATACTTAATAACATCTCCTTTTTCATTTCGTTTCTTTTTCAATACCCACATACCCCCTATCAATCTAGCACCTATCGGTTTAGCCACCAACTTTCCTACTTGATGAGATTTAAGTGAGTCAAACTCCGCTTGCATAGCTTTGATCCATTCAACAGCATCCGGAGCAGCCATTGCCTGTTTATACGTAGGTTCATCATCTGTATTTGTTCCTACATGAAAACCTTTGAAATCTCCTAATCAACTTGGCTTACTTTTATTATGTTCGGATCGTCGCACAGGTACAGCTTTCTTCCCTCCAGAAGGAAGTACGATCCTTGGTTAGGCAGCGATTGAAGTGGCATCTGAGATAGTTGTAGCAGAAGGCGTAATAGATGATGACTTCGAGGATGATTTAGCGGGTGAAGCAGAAGACAATAAGACTAGAGGACGAAGATTATAAGTTGAAGCAGGTAATTCAACAATAGAAGAAGATAAAGGCGAATCAGGAGATCGAGTGGCAGCAGGAATTGAAGTATTAGATGAAACAGATAAAATTGGAGCATGAGATGTAGAAGGAAACTGAGAGGGAGAAGAATCGATGTCTGATCCAGGGTCTTCAAGTATTAAAATTTTTGGTGATTCCGCCATCGAAGGTGAGTTCTCAAAAGGTAAGATATCCTCATTAAAAATGACAACCCGAGTAATTACCACCTTTCTTTCCTCTAGATCCCAAATGCAATATGCCTTTGCGCCTAATTCATAACCAATTAAGACACCTTCACGACCTTTCAGGCCTAGTTTACCAGAAGTCTTATTTGCGAGAAAGATCACAGAGCATCCAAGTGTCCTTAAAAACGAGGGATCAGGATCATGAGATCCTGTACTTGGTAGATGATCATTCCATTTGCTCAAAGGAGAATGAAACTTAAGGAATGCATGTGGCGAATGATTCAAGGTGAATGTTACAGCTAGGGCTATTTCCGCCCATAGATGTACAGGGATATATCCATGCGCTAACACACATCTTACTCTTTCAATTAATGATCTATTGTACCTTTCTGCAATAGAATTATGTTGAGGTGTCTCCGCGGGGCCTTGCTCAAGACCGATTCCATGTTCTTCTAAGTATGATATGAAATTGTTCGAGCGGTATTCACCTCCTCTATCGCTGTGCAAATTCTTGATTTTTGAATTAAACAATAATTCCACACGGGATTTGTATTGGAGGAAACATTTAAAAACATCTGACTTGAATTTGATAGGAAAAATAGTTGTGTGGCGAGAAAAATCATTGATGAAGGTTATGTTGGACTATCGGAGTAATTCACTCATTTGATTATTAGTTATTTGATTTATATTTGATATGTTTCTTTTGGTTACTGAAGTGTCTGTACATCCTGCGTGATGATTGGTTATGTTTCTTATTATTTAATTTACTCTGATGGATATGTTCTTTAACTCTCTCATCCAATTACTTTACTATCTATAAAGATCTCTATGTGTCTGCACCAAAGCTAGAACTTCATCTGTTCAAGCTTATTCTTTTATTCACAAACTAACTATTGGTGTGTTTGTGAATCTGTGTATGACTCATAGGTATGTTTCTCACTTTTACATTAGTTCTATTATTTCTTTCTCTTATCTGCATATGTGTATATTTGTTGTGTTCATGAAATAAAGAACTTCATCTGTTCAAGCTTATTCTTTTATTCACAAACTAACTATTGGCGTGTTTGTGAATCTGTGTATGACTCATAGGTTATGAGCCTTTTTACCGAGTAAACACGATACACCATACGTCATCAGCAATTCTTATCAATTTTTTTTTTTTGTGAATTATCCTTCCGTCATGGCTTCTTCACCCATCGATTCTGGATCTCCGTTGTCTCTATCCGACGTATCCGATTTGCTTGATTCTTCATCTCGTCAGGTTTCCGACATTATTGTACCTGCGTCTACTACTCATCATCGGTCTTCAAGTTCTTCTTCGACCAACACTGTTCTCCCTTCTATCGAAATGACCGATAATGTCACCTTGGGTTCTGATAACAAAATCAAAATTCCGATTCTTAGCGATGGCTTGTTTCCTCATTGGAATAAGCGTTTACACTTTGCTTTGATGACTCGTGGTTTGATTGGATTTCTTACCGACAATACTCCGCCAACTTCTGCTGCCGAACTGACCATCTACAAACGCCAACAAGGGTGTGTGATGGAATTAATCGTAAATTCTTTGGATGCTGCGAACGACGCACTTGTTCAAATCACCGATACGCCTAAGCTTGCATACGAAAAACTATCTAAGGCTCACGGTAGTAGTGGTGGTGTTCTCGCGGCTGCAACCATCTGTGAGATTGCGACTGCTAAACTTGAACCTGGTCAACCCCTTTCCGAATTCATCACCAAGATTCGTAAACTCCACAATCAATTGGCTCAATATTTGGCTGAGGATAAGGACATTGCATTATCTTCAAAATTGCTTGCTATTTTTCTCTGCAACGGTCTGGGAAAGGATTACGAATTCATCACTGCGCCTTTCTTTGCCGACTTATCCAAGTTAACGGTTCAATCTGTCATGGATCGCCTGGTTCTTGAGACGGCGAAACAGTCTTCTGCGGGAAATTCGTCTGGCAACTCCTCTGTCGCGGCTTACAAAGCATTGGTTCCTCCCTCCAACGTTCGTGGCTCGCGTCGAATCGGTCCAGGTTTGAACGATTTATGCCAATTACCAAACCATAGGGGTCTTCCTCATTCTAATCGTCAATGTCATGCTCAAAACGGTACAAAGAAGATCTTACCTGCTTCGACTGGTCCAGCCTCGTCTTCAAATGGGTTGTCTCAATCCGAAATGGCTCAACGTTATCTATCAATAGAAGCCGCTCACGCAGCTAAGAAGACTGCTCCTTCAGCTTCTGCTTTTAACGTCACCACCTCGAACGCTTTCAGCGCTTTAGAATTAGCTGATGATTTCCCGGATGAGGGTTTCGCAGCTCATGCCTACATGGCTGCATCTGGTCAAACTTCTTTGGGTACTATCTTGGCTGATACGGCAGCTACTCGCAACATCGTCAGCAAGAAATCACTATTTTTTCAATTAAAGAAGATACAACCTGTCAAGATTACCGGTATATCAAATGTCCCTCAATATGCGACTCATGTCGGGACCATTGTGGTGCCTGGTTTCTTGGAAGAGACTCATCTTCCTGTCGACATCCTAATTCCAGAAGTCCTTTACATACCAACTATGACAGTAAATCTTCTGTCTCTAAGTCAACTTTGCACCAACGGAGCATCTTTTTCTGGCTCAGATGACAGTTTGACAGTTGCTGGGTTAGCTGGAAATTTGTATTTTGTGTGTGGAAAGACTTCTGATAATCAATTATGGGAGTGTAAGGTTCGTATGTCACCTTCAGTATCAGCTTTTTCCGCATCAGCTGAATGTTGGCATCGACGTTTAGGTCACCTACATTACGAATCAATTCAACGTTTAGCTGCAAATGGGAAAATCAGGGTTTCGTCATCTTGCTCATCTATTCCTAGTTGTACAACTTGTCAGAAGGCAAAAATCTCGACTCTTCCTTTTAAATCTCATTTTCCTCCTTCTTCTAATGTGTTACATTGTATTCACTCTAATGTTATGGGACCTTTTCCGACATCTCTTGGTGGAGCTAAATATTTGGTTACGTTCATAGATGACTGTTCTCGTTTTGCTACCATTTTTCCAATTAAATCTAAATCAGATGTTTTTCAATGTTTCGTTAAATATAAAACTTATGTAGAATTGTTGTTTGAGACAAAGATCAAGATTTTACATAGTGATAGAGGTGGGGAGTACAATTCTAAATCTTTTCTATCCTATTTAACAAATAATGGCATCACTGTAGAACAAGGTCCTGCTGAAACCCCTGAACATAATTCTATTTCCAAACGGTACAACAGAAGTTTGGTGGAACGAATTAGATGCAATTTGCATCATGCGGCACTTCCAACTAAATTTTGGGCTGAATTAGCTATTGCTACAACCTTTACTCTTAACCATTCGCCTCATTCATTTTTACAATATGATACTCCATTAGCTAAATGGAACAGCTTTATACCGGGGGATGGATCGCATGGGCCTGATCCAGCGTTTTTACGAACACTGGGATGTTCAGCTATTTACTTGGCTCCGCGGATCTCAGGAAAGCTTGGCCTAAAAGGACGTGATGGTGTACTTGTAGGGTATGAATTAACGGCCAAGGCTTATAGGGTTTGGGATTTAATCGACAAGAAAATTGTGGTAACAAGATCTGTGATATTTAATGAGGACCTTTTTCCTTTCTCCTCCCTCCTCCATCCGAAAATTCAAATTTTATCATCTTAGAGGATAGTGGTAGTGATATTCCTGAACCTGTTTTATCTGTTTCGTCACCTGTTACTACTATTGCTACTCCTACTTCGACTCCTAAACGTTCATCTCCACTTTCAAACCCTCATCATGTTTCTGAAACTACTCCTATCCGTGATCCTGTTCTTAAGACTTTGCTTCTTACTTCAATTCGATCTCCTGCTACATGCGATTCTCCTGTTCGAAAAGATGTTACACCCGAACAAAAAGAATCAACGTCAAATGTCACCGTTGCTCGGCCTGTCCGAAAGACTGGTAAGCCTCAACGTCTGGGAAATTTCATCGGTCATGTTAGTACAAATGCGGATGACGAACCAACTTACAAACAGGCTATGGATGCTGTCGATGCGGATGAATGGAAGAAAGCAATGCAAGTCGAAGTCAATTCTCTTAAACAACATGAAGTCGGTAAACTGGTTCCTCGACCAACGGGTGCTCGTGTCATTGGTGGTATGTGGGTTTTGAAAAAGAAACGTGATGAAAATGGAAAGGTGCTGAAATATAAGGCTCGTTGGGTCTGTTTCGGAAATCGACAAATTGAAGGTATCAACTACAATGATACTTATTCATCAGTAGGAAAGTCGGACACCTTTCGATTACTTGTGGCAGTTGCTGCTTACCTCCGCTGTTCAGTTGTTCAATTTGACATAATGACGGCTTTCTTTCATGGTTTGATCAAAGAAAGAGTTTACATTCAACAGGTTTGTGGTTTTGTAGAGCCTGGGTCTGAAGGGATGGTGGTTGAACTTCATAAATCTCTATATGGTACTCGGCAGGGAGCTCGAGATTTCAGTGATGACCTTCGTACTAAGTTGTTAGCCTTTGGTTTTGTCACTTCAAAAGCGGACAACTGTCTTTTTATCTATAGACGTGGTTCAAAATTTATGTATCTTCATATGCACGTTGACGACAGATTCTTAATCTCAAACAACGACTCTTTAATTGAAGAATTTCGTGGCCATCTTTTGAAATCATATCAACTTAAATGGAAACTCAAGCCATCACTTCATCTTGGAATGCGTTTGCAATATCATGCGAATGGAGCTATATCAATCGATCAAACTCATTATTTACAAGACATGATTGATCGATTCGGCATGGATAACCTCAACCCCGTTAAACTCCCTTTTCCGGTTGGTCTGCGTCTCAAGAACGGAAGTTCTGAAGATGTGTCGGCGGCAGCTCACTTGCCTTATCAATCATTGATCGGCTCACTCAATTGGGCTGCTATAAGCACGCGGCCTGATATTGGATACGCTGTCAGTCAATTGTCTCGGTTTAGTTCTTGTTATACTTTTGAGCATTGGAATGCGGTGAAACATTTAGTTAGGTACATCAAGGGCTCTCTATCCCGTGGTATCATGTTTCGAGGCAACATGCCTGCTGAGCTTAAAGGTTTCGGTGATGCCGACTATGCCAACAATCCTTTGGATTGACGATCAGTGACTGGGTATCTCTTTACGTTTGGCAACTCGATCATCTGTTGGCGAAGTCGCCGACAAAAGTCAACTGCTTTATCTACCACCGAGGCCGAATACATGTCTATTTCTGATTGTGCGCGTCATGCTCTCTGGTTCAAATCATTATTTCAAGACCTCGACTTGCCGGTCTCGGCTGTATTGCTCTCTTCGGTTGGCAACGCCATTCAACTTTTTAATGACAACAGAGGTACTATCTTTTTGACTAAGGAACCCGTGGTAAATGATAGGTCAAAGCATATTGACGTTTGATATCACTTCATTCGTGATCACGTCAAGCTCAAGAACATAGTTACTAGTCATGTGCCTACTACTTCAATGCCGGCTGATTTCCTTACCAAGCCCTTGGCTTATGATGCCTTTGAGAGATGTTGTGCTCAGGTTTCTTTTCAGGAGTGTTCGAGTTAGGGGGGAATGTTGGACTATCGGAGTAATTCACTCATTTGATTATTAGTTATTTGATTTATATTTGATATGTTTCTTTTGGTTACTGAAGTGTCTGTACATCCTGCGTGATGATTGGTTATGTTTCTTATTATTTGATTTACTCTGATGGATATGTTCTTTAACTCTCTCATCCAATTACTTTACTATCTATAAAGATCTCTATGTGTCTGCACCAAAGCTAGAACTTCATCTGTTCAAGCTTATTCTTTTATTCACAAACTAACTATTGGCGTGTCTGTGAATCTGTGTATGACTCATAGGTTACTATATATCGCGCACCACCAATGGAAGAAGGAAAAGGTCCAATCACATCTGAGTGAATTCTGTTGAGAGGTAAAGAAGAAGATGGAAAATGAGAAGGAAACGGGGGCTGAGAAATCTTTGCCTTTTGGCATGTAATACAAGATTTAGAGATAACAGAAGATGAAACCTTGAGGCATCCATTCAACGCCATGTGCTTGATTGAAGAGTAGTTTAAATGACCTAAGCGGTAGTGCCAACGCTCAGCTGATGCGGAATATGCGAATTCTGAAACAGATGAGCGAACCTTTGTCTGCCATAATGTATCATCCTTAGTTTTACCACATACAAAGTATGCATTTCCTGGCATACCAGTGACCGTGATACTTTCGGAGCTCCCAGAAAAGGCTGCACCAGCGTCACAAAGCTGACTAAGAGATAATAAGTTGACCTTCATGGACGGTACATAGAGCACATTTGGAATTAAGATGTCGGTTGGAGTATGGTCAAGATGAGAGAAACCAGGTAATATGATTGAACCTATGTGAGTAGCGAATTGTTGTCCATCCGAGATACCAGTAATTCCTACTTCTTTGATGGGACGCATGTGCACAAAGTAGCTCTTATTCGATACCATACCCCTAGTAGCCGCTGTATCAGCCAAGATTGACCCATACGATAATCCAACAATTTCCCCAGCAGCATACCCTTGCGCGTGAAAACCTACATCCGGAAAGTCACTAACCATGGCTTCCGCATTAAAATCTTGAGTAGAAACAGCATAGGCAGGAATAGGAGGGGTAGGTGCTTTGGTACTCAGAGAAGGTTTCTTCGCAAGGTGAGCAGCTTCAATCATCATGTACCGTTTCGCCATCTCTTCAGTAGTCAAAGAACCAGTGGATGCTGGAGGTCCGGTAGACGCAGAAGGCTTAGCTCGCGCTCGATTTTGCTGGAAACATTCTTGATTAGTGTGAGGTAATCCTTTATGATGTTCTAATTGGCATAGATCGTTAGGACCAGGACCAATTTTTCTGTTTCCATGACTATTCGATGAGACTGATGATCTGACATTGGCATTGAAAGCTGAGGTAGAAGGTCTTTGATCTGACGAAGATTGTTTGGCCACCTCGAGCACTAATCGATCCATTACTTTGTTCACCGTAAGGGCAGAAAGATCCGCGTAGAAAGGTGCCGTGATAAAGTCGAATTCTTTACCCAAACCGTTCAGAAGAAAGATAGCAAGAAGTTTGGGTGACAAGGCGATATCCTTATCCTCACTAGCGTATTGTGCTAATTGATTATGAAGGGTACGTATTTGAGTAACGTAATCTGACAAGGATTGACCAACTTCTAATCGAGCTGTTGCAATTTCACAGATAGCCGCGGCAGCAAGCACTCCACCACTTGAACCGTGAGCAGTTGCAAGCTTGGTGTAGGCAATCTTCGGAGTGTTGGTAAGTTCAATAAGAGCCTCATTCGAAGCGTTGAGCGAGTTCAAAATGATTTCCATCACCCGGCCTTGATTTCGTTGATACGTAGCCAACTCAGAAGCATCGGTAGGAGGGGTGTCGGAGACCAAAAAAGCGAGGAGACCTCGAGTCTGAAGAGAGAAGTGTAACCGTTTATTCCAGTTTGGAAACATACCGGCAGTGAGTTGAGGGATCTTGATACGATTGTCTGCCGCATTCCCAACTGGTAAGGTAGTCATGACCAACGTTTGAGGCGCTTGCCAAGTAGTGAGAGTTGAGTTAGAGGAAGAATCCAAAGAAGATAATGATTCAGGTGAACCAGGTAAAGCAGTAGTTTCAGGTGAGGCTGATGTTGAGTTTGCAGGAGATGACGGCAAAGAAGCACCAGTAGACATTGCAACACCAAAATATAAAAAGATAATCGCGAGAATGCTCAAGCAAAACTGACGTATGTAAATTATCCGTGAATTTACTTGAAAAAATCGGCTCATAACCTATGAGTCAATCACGGTAAAAGCAATACGTCGTAAGTAAGAGATTGCTTTAGTGATGAAGAAAGGGTTTGAAAACATCTTTATTTCTGACAGCACAAACATGAAAACAACACACATAACATGTACAGTGAAGATAGAAATGATGATGAGAGAAAACTACAAAAGAGAAAAGCTTACCTATGAGTCAATCACGGTAAAAGCAATACATCGTAAGTAAGAGATTGCTTTAGTGATGAAGAAAGGGTTTGAAAACATGAGGATCAAACCCTTGTGAAGACTCATAGGTGCTTTTAAAGACAGAAAAACAAGACACTGCTAAGAGTTAAGAGAAACATACGAGTAACTGTAAGAGAGAAAATCAAATATTGCAAGAGGAAATACAAATGCTAAGATCAGCAGATCTATCAGGAACAACATGACAAATTGAGATATTTCATCTCTCAAACGCTCATCCTACTACAACCAACACTCCCATGCCCATGGGATGTTGAGGAGGTCGAATAGAGATAAAAACTTGGCTTGATTGACTGGGATGGAATGTTCCTTGAACGTTACCATTTCTGCTGCATGATTCAGGCCCCATGAATTGTCCATATAGGCAAAAAGAGCTGGGATTCGTAGTTCGTAATGGGCAATCCATAGTACCAACGAAAAGAAAGAGCACCAGATTTTCGGTGAGCTCGCACTACCAAAGTTGATACACCTGTCTGCATGATACATGTTGTCAATCTTGACAATCTGCCGCAGTTGCCATCGTAGGTGTGACGGCAGGATCCTAAATGCTGAGTCGACGTCCAATTTCCAAACTGTTGACTGCCAGCCTAAGCGGTTTCTGATCAACAGGGATGGTAGAAAGGAAGATAGGTAATCGAGTTTGATCTTGATTTGACTTCTGTTGACTAATTCGTTTGGTGCTGGCCGTCCGTAGCTCATGTTGGTGCACATCCTGGTTTTCCCGGAACTTTTACTAGTTGCTGAGCAAAGTGGCGCTACCTTCATTCCTTGAATACGGGAATGAAAACCTGGAGAGAATCGTCCCAGGGCTACGTCTTTGTCGCGAGTTTTTCGTAGGATAGCTTTGCCCTCCGTGTCATGGACGTGGTTAGCGTGAATGATGGTGTCATCCGACGGTTGTGACGACATTGGCCAAAATCCTTTGCGCAGCCCTCGTAGTACAGATTGTACAAAGGGTTGGTTGGGATGTGGACGTAGGCATAGCTCCATACAATCTACGTTAATAGGGCATACAATCTTGAATATGTGAGGGTGGCGTCTGATGGCGAACTCAGCGAGGGGGTCTGGATCTGAAGGAGGTGAAGGCAGAGGCTCGGTGGTGATGGAGAAGGAGACGGTGTAGTACTTATAGCACAACAAGGGCTATACAGTGCTTTGAAAGAGGATAATCTGAAGATATAATAGATCTAAAGAAGGTGTCTGAGACTGCTCTTTCTGAGAATCTTTAACAAACTGGACTTTGTTGTTAAAGTCTCCTGATAACAGAGAAATATAACCAGGTCTTTGATAATAAGAGAAAAGTATCTTGATAAAAAGCACCAGAGAAATAAGCTCAACACATTTAAAGTGTTATTCCAGTCGAGTCAAAATGTTGAAAAATAAGCTCAATATCTTTTTGATATTATTCCAGAATGACAGTGTCATATAAAGCACATAAAACAAATTTCTCTTCTGATGAAGGGCTGATTTGAGTGACCTAGTACTGCTCTAATAAGTTTATAATGATAAAAATGAGTAATGCTATGTAAGAGATGAAGAAGAAAGGAAAGATAATTTCGCACAAAGCACACAAGTTTATAAACACATCAATACAAATTGTTAAAGTGGTAAACAGCTCTTAAAAAATCCTCTTTACCATCTAAAAAACCAAAAGATGACTAAAATGCTGGTAAACAGCTATGATCTAATGATGCAACCACTCTCTACATTCCTAAATTTCGCCATAAGTACCTCATCAACCCATTATGATCATTACTATGATGTAATGTGATCTTCTATTCATCATCTGATAAGATTTATTACTAATTTGACCAGTAGAACATGACTAATCTCTATTCTTATGATCAAATGCTGTGTATATGCTGTGTTTTGAATGTTCTAGAATGAATATTGACTTGATCTTATGATGATTCAGCATTTCAATGATGTAATTGCTTGTTATTAATGATTTGTGATCTTGTTGATGTGTAATCAAATCCTTTGATCCCTTATAACTTTTGCCATACACCTCTGTAACTAATGATTTAAAGATTGTACATTATGAATTTGATGATTCTGCGTCGAATGAACTATTACTCATCATGTTCTGACGTCATTTGACACATGTAATCAGCTGAAAACCTTCATTTTTGACTATTTTCACCTATTTTCTTCACTTTTCACACCTTTTACTAAGCCTTTCTTGCCTTCTGTAACATTACACAGTAATCTCCAACCGTGAAAATCCCTAAAACACCCTTGGCAACCTTATTCATTAAGGGTACTCAAAGCAAAGTATGTAGCGCTACATACTTTTCGCTACATACTTTTTTTGGCGGGGACAAAGAAAAAAAATATACTTTTGGCCTCGCCTTCCCCGCCAAAAAAAGTATATAGCAAAAAGTATGTACACGTACATACTTACTTTGAGTACCCTTATTACTAATACCACTGTTACATATGTAAAACTACCTGTAAACCCTTGTTTACCAATTTCGACTTTTTCCCATTTCCTTAATAACTTCTATTTTCTCTTATCAACCACCAAGATTAAAGTTGTTGCTGACTAAAACAATGCTCCTCTTTCGTATTATAGCCCTACTAAACCCATAAACCTAATAATACTACCTGAAAAACCATTTCTCAACCTGTATACCTATATTTTCGAGTTTTTCTTATGTTTTTTTCTTTCTTTCTTTTTTAATCTGTTTGTTAATAGTTTATACTTATCTTATTAAGTTTTTTTAAATGATAAAATGATTAAATATTAAACTATATTTAATATAATTGATGTAATTCAAAATTCGTTTTTTTTTGATTTTTTGATTGGTCTCATAGATTGATTACCACAACGGAAGGAGAGTGATAAGTGAGATTTTGGTATACTTCCAAATTCCGGAGGAATTTTCTTGAGTTTGGTTCATTTGTGGACGAGGCCTCCTCAAGGATCGTTGTCGCATCCCACTTTGTTGCAAAGGTGGTGCGCTCGCTTGCATTTGTTGTTGGTATGCGGGCAAATACCGCCGTTCCACAACCCACAAGGCTGATCGCCCATAGCCCAAAGCTTCAAAGCCTTGACTTTGTAAGGGAAGTGTAGACGTGAGTTTGGGTGGGGTTTAGGTTTGGTTTTCAAACTGGATGACGTAGTCGTCCGAGGAGTTGATGTCGAGGTTCTAGTGGCCGACGATTTAGTTGTTTGAAGAGTTGCTTTGACTCCGATGTCGAGGCCTTGGCCCAACTTGCTCTCTTTACTGTACAGCACTCAGCTTTTGATGCTATCCAGCTCTGGGTTTGTCCAGTCTCCAAAGCTGATCCAGGGTCTTTGCGCGAATTGATGTCGCAAAGCTGCGTCGTAGTTTCGTACATCTTCCCAATGGACCCCCAAGCTAGGATCGGCCACCAGTTCCAAGATGTAATTGAAGTAAGTCCCGACGGCTTTTGTTGCTGGTGGAAAAGCTGCTTTATAAGCGTGCTCGATGATCCTGATGAGGTGCTGCCAGTGTACTTTATCTCGGATTGGTAAACCCTTGACTTTTTCCACGAATTCCAGGTCATCTGCTTTGTTGACTTTGATGGTTCTGGATGAAGATGGTTTACTGTAAACCTTGACGTATAGTTTTTCAAGATCAACGTAATTATATTCCAGCAAGTCTTTAATCTGGGATTTTGGATATTGAGCGGGTTTGTTTTGAGACTCTTCAAAAAGGGAACATGATCTTTTGATTTCTTCTTTGTACTCATTTTTGATATCGCTGATTTCTCTAGCCAAAGTCAAAAATTTTCTCCCTTCAAGATCATTTCTCGGTGCTTGGAAGGCAAGTTGTTTCGTGGGTTTTGCGCCCGCCGAGACCAATAATTTTTGAAGGGCCAATTGGATGGCCCGCTCGTTGGTTGTTTCGTCAGGAGAAGGACATGTTTGTCGTTGTTTTCCTCTGGACGTCGATTGAGGGGGACCTGTAGGAAGTTGAGGTCGGTGCCGTGGTGCGGACGCTGTTTGTAGCAAGGCACTTGGTACAACGTTCAAAGGGCGTGGTGGGAGGTGTGGCATGGCTTCTTCTTCCACCATAGGTCGGTTGAAGGTCCCGTTGTCCATTCTTTAGAGCAAAGATCTAGGTTGGTGTTGGTTTTCAGACCTTCCCCGTAGACTTGACTCGCGGTGTTTGTAGTGGCTGTGCCCCGGACTTCTTTCACGCTGGCTAGGGGAGTATCTCCTTCGTGTTTGACGGGGTGATCTTGACCTCCTGGCAGACCTTCTGGGACTTCGGGAGTGTCTTGCTTGGCGAGGGCTTTTTGAACGCCGCCTAGATGGTCGAGGGCTACAAGAGCGATGAGACTGTCTGCGATGACTCCTAGCTTGAGTCTCGCGACAAGAGGGAGGAGTAGGGGATATCTCCTTAAGTGGTTGTCCATCTTCAACTGGACAGTTCGCTGCCACTTCAAGGGCTTCGTCATTGAAGGGATCTTTTGCAAGGGCATCAATGAAAACCGGTCTTGCGTGGAATAGCACCGGTTCAGGGGCTCGGAGATTGTCCGCTGCACTTCCTGCCGATAGCACAATCGGCTCATCCTCCTCCAGTGATTGTGGAGAGACATTGTCTGGGACGGCGTCAACAGTTTCCCAGATCCGGCGATGTGCCCTGGCGTCGAGGTCGATGCACGTGCGTGCGAAGACGGAAAACCTATATGTGAAGTATGGGTCCGAGGTGGGTATGATAGCGCTAAACGCATCTCTGAGGTCCCACATGGAGATGCTGTTGCTTCCTCCTTGACGGGCGTAGTCCACCAGAAGCTTTTCCAACGCCTCAAAATGAGTAGTTGCTGCATTGACTGTTTCAGCGATTTCATTTTGCATGGTTTGCAATACGATGAGATGTAAAACGAAGAATTTATATTCAATAATAATTTTTTTTTTTGAAAAAAGATCTGATGACTAGCGTTGCAAATGAACTACAGTATTAGATGTATTGAAGAACTTGGATGAAACTTCTACTATACTGTATTTAGACGTATTTTTTGAGTGGAAATTTGAAGAGGAAAGTTGAAACAATTTTTTGTAAAAAGATTTGTTAATTTTCTGGGACAAACGGAATCGAGACTGGATCAAAAGAGAGAGGGGGTTTGAAAGAACCCCATCGGAGCTGCGTCCCAAATTCTAATGGAGCTCATTTGCGAGTCGTGACACGATCCCGCTGTTTCCTTGGTGGAGCCAATTGCACTTCTTGCTTGGATGACCCACGCCTTCACCCATTCCCTTTAGTCAACTCTGCAAGCCAACTTCCAATAAAAGACTTCTTGTTTCCACTTCCCTGTTGGACAAAACCCAAAAAACAATCAGGTTGTCATGGGTTTTGTCCATGGGTTTTTAGGTCAGGTGTTCATGTTTGTGTACCACTAATGGTAAAACTCATCAAAATAGCTGTGTGTCATAGAAAAAATTGCATGCATTTTGATCATTGTATATATATATGTATATATTATATTTAATAAGAAAAGAAACTTTCAAAACAACCAAAAAAAAAAGAAAACCCCTTGAATTTGAAAATGAATCCAAAAAAAGATAAACGTTAGAAAAATCAATATCAAGATCAAGATCAAGAAAATGGGAATATTTAATAATAATAAAAAAAGATTTATGCAAACAATGTAAACCAATAAAAAACCACAATAATGAAAACCAATGATAAAAACTGATAATAAAAAACCAATAAAAGCCCAATAAAAAAACCCAATAAAAAAACTGATGATAAAAAAACTGATGAAAAAAAAAACTAAAAACCCCATAAATAGATGATCAAACCTTTACCAAATATATTCTTCAACAAAAAAAAAGTAAAGCAAAAGAAGATTTCTTTAAACTAATGTCTATATAAACAACAACAACAACAACAATAACAATAAGCATAACAATAAGAATACCAACGACAACAAAACTACCAAACTTCAAAACCTCAGAACCTCAAACCAAACTCAAACCAAAAAAAAGAAAAAAGCGACGACCCCAAAACCGGGAACCAAAAAAGACCTCCTCCGATGATTTTCCCCACCCAAATCCTCGTAGCAGCCGATTTCTTATCCTTATCATTCCTAAACCCAATCCCACCATCCTTCTGATCAAAAAGAGCCAAAGAAGCATTTGAATTCCCCCCGTTTAAAGAATTCTGATCAAAAGTTTGATTCAAATCAATAAACTTAAACGTATTTGGATTCCATAAAGTTCCATTGATGTTGATTTGTGGAAAAGAAGTTTGGTTGAAGGGAGGGGATTTAAGGGTTCCGAAACCGATGGATGGGGGTGTGTATCTATAGATTGATAGAACACTAATTTCCCACAAAGAAAAAGAAATCGGGTTAGGGGTTTGAGGTTTGGTTGAAGGAGGAAAGGGTTTGCTTACTTTTTTAGGAATGAATCACCACTATAATTTGCAAAAACCACAAGACATTAGCCCCCCACAG
The DNA here is from genome assembly GCF_000204055.1 of Melampsora larici-populina 98AG31. Classification (NCBI taxonomy): domain Eukaryota; kingdom Fungi; phylum Basidiomycota; class Pucciniomycetes; order Pucciniales; family Melampsoraceae; genus Melampsora; species Melampsora laricis-populina. Next base: position 268,151 of record NW_006768775.1, read on the forward strand.
AGAAAAAAATCAATTTAAAAAGATTTCTTACATGACCCAAGATATCAAATCTTTCGAAGCACCAGCCAATGTTAATTCGAACACAGCACCTAAACACATTGAAGGATTACCCGCAGAACCACCACCACTACTACTACTACTAGAGGAAGAAGAAGTATTGGTAGTAGTAGTAGTAGGATTCCCTGGAAACGGTCCTAAGTTGAAATCTTGTGAAGTCATTGAATAATTCCGAGTTCCGAACTTGAAATTTAAATTAACTGAAGAATTACAAGGATAAGAATAATACCCTATCGAACCCAAAAAAAGAGTCATATCAGAGATCCAACTTAAACCCAAAGATGTAAAAAAAAGAATTCAAAAAAAAACCTTGATAAGAACCAGTAGCAGGTAAAGCACCCGGAATCTGCTTATAAAACCCAGCCACCTCATCAGCCGGACCACCAATCAAAGTAGTACCAGTATCAATTGCCACATTCTTTGTTCTCTGTTTTGACAAATCCAAACTAAATCCATTAACAGAAATCGATTCCATAGGTATTAACCAATAAGATTCTAATCCGATCGGTAAAGGAATAAATTCGATTTCTCCTTCTAACAAAGAAGTATTCAACGTTCCTATTGTAAATAATCCTCCAGGTTCGATTTCGCTTGCATTGGTTTGGTTGATAAACCTTGTGAGAGCGAATGAGAATCCGGGAAAACTTAGGTTGTATTGGGTTGGATTTGATAGTAGACTTTGCCAGAGTGGTTTGATACCTGATGATGATAATGTTTGGAATCCTAGACCTTTTTTTGAGAAATAGAGATTCGGTTTGGTTAGTTGAGGTTGGGAAGGGTTTGGGAAAATCTGGGGTGATGGGTTACCCATTAGTCCTGATACATCTTTACTTAGTAATTCACTAGAAACTGTATCTACCACACCTATATTTTCGAAAAAAATCATCATTCATCAATTCAAACTTAATACGGTTTAAGAATCATTCAAAGTTGACTTACCGAATTGTTGATTAGTAAGATGATACCCAGCAAAAGTAATATTATCAATAAAACTTTTCCCCGTAGCAGATCCCTATCATCCTCCCACCAAAAGAAAAAAAAAATCAAAATTTTTATAAAAAAAACAAAACAAAAAAGATGATAAAAGAAAGGAAAACTTACACTACCATATTTAATTGAAAAAGGAGTATTAGTCGAATTAGAAAGACTTGAATCAAATTTACTTAAAAGGTTTGAATCACAACCAGATTGAAGTGTACAGTTTTGAGAAGTTACCCAAAAATCTGATGAACCTGTGTCTAGGATTATATTGAGTGATTGGGGTGAATCGGTTCCTATTTGAATCGTTATGAAGTATTCACTAAATTAAATAACCCAGATCAAAAACCAGAAAAACAGGAAAGTAAGAAAACAGGAAAGTAAGATTAGTTTTTTAACCAAGATCAGTTTTAGAGAGAAAGAGAAAGAAAATGGTAATTTACAGATCAGCTTGAAAATTATAAGTAGGTTGTAATCCAATCACTCCACCTCTCCCATCACTAACACCTCTAACGGTAGAATTATGTAAATAAGTTCCAGTATTAGTAGTAGTAGTCGAAGAAGAAGAAGGATTCGAAAGGTTTGAAATGATAGGAACTGAGATTTGTCTTTTTTGTAATGAAGTAGTAGAAGTAGTAGAAGAATATTTATTGATTAGTTTTGATTTGGCATGGATAAATCTGTTTTGAGAAGTAGATCTTTTGTAGAGTTGGAATTCTAGATTTGATGTGCTGGTTGGGATGATAAGTTGATTGATTAAGAGTATCGTTCGGAATAGAATGATGAATGGTTGATGATTTAACATTTGATGTGATGTGAGTTGAATGGTAAAATGGTTAAAATGAGTGGTGAGTTGGTATCTTGTTGGTTTGTGATTTGATTTGATTATGATGAGTTCATTTCTTTTTGGTGTTGGTGTTGGTGTTTAGTAGTTTGATGAGTGATATTGCTGCTCAGTCTCTCTCATTCAAACTTAAATTATTCGATAAATCAAACAAAACTGTATTCAATTACTCACTCACTACACCATACAGCAAATCACATAAAATTACATAGTACACAGCCATCTTCTTTTCTTTTTTTTGAATCTTGACCAATCAACTTCCAAAAATGTTCTTCATCCTTGAATCTCAATCAGTTCATCATACCACTTATCCACAAGAGTCATGTATCAAAAAGATCAGAAGCGCTTTTCACCTCAATCCAATCAAGGCAACAAATGTTGGGAATCAGATTATGCTTCTGACTTCCATTAAACAATTACACTGAAGTCTTTCAGCTGACAAGGTAGGTCATTATCAATCAAATGATTTCCCACCACCCAATTAATTACAGGTACCATCCCCATGATCCAGTATTTGAGATTATAACACTCCCATGCTATCATGTACTCACCTTTAACTTTGTCTGTTCATGATCAATATCAAGACACCAACTTATCCTCATTGTCTATCATTCCAAACAAAACCATATCCCATCAATCCAATACCTCTCCAAAACCAACAGCAACTTTCCTTCATTTCACAGAAGGCGTTCAACACAAATAAGTCTTCCAACAAACCAGCATTAAAACTTATCTGATCTTGGTCAGAAAACCATGGTACGATGAGTCCCAAGGAATACTTACATTTAAAATCTTTCAAGTCTTGGAACCAAAGAACATCCTCTCTAGCCATATCAGATCCTCTTTTTGTCTAGGATGAAGTTTATTTTGTATTATCAAAGTCCACAAAAGATAAACATAAATCAAAGAATTGAAAATATCAATCACATGGTGATACATCATATCCTACATATAAGAAGTATTAGTTGTTGGTATCTTGATATTAACGGATGGGAATGTGAATGTGATTCGGGCTTTTGAACATGTGTATAAACTTTACTAACGGGTCGGACCTTGGTTTATAACTTGCAGATCTGCAGCTATGATGTCATGCTGTTTACCACCTTTTCCGAATCTCATTTAAAATTCATTCCCATAGCGTTCACTAGCGATTTCTTTCAAATCTCTAGCTATCTCTTTCTCTAGTGTTACTTTTTTACACCAGCCCACCCTTCTATTCCCTTTTATTAGGTTGCTTCTTATCCATTTTAAGTTCTTTAGTTTTCATTTATTGAGTCGTTTAGTTTTTTGTTCAGGTTATAGCGAGTTTATTTAGGTTTTTTATAAAAAAAAAAAAAAAGATGTGAGAAGAGAAGAGGTCTGGTTGTACTATTTTATTCAGATTTTTATTTTAGTTATTTGCGGTTCTTGTTTTTTGTTTTGGTTAAGGGCTGTTTGTTGTTGTTGTGTTAGTGTGGTTTTAAGGTCCGCTAGCCACCCCGTAGGGTGTGATCTTATGTTTTGTTTTAAGCAATTTTATCTCCCTTGGCGTTTAGCCTTGGGATTCGCCCAAAACACTGCGCCTGCTTTAGTATATTTTATACTAAGTTTTGTGAGTTTGAAAACTTCACATTTCCATCTAATTCAAATAGGATCCCACTATTTCTCGCCCCCTATCTGATATCCGGCGCCCCCTTCGGGTCGACCCGGGGGCGCCAAGAGATCTGTAGCCCCTTTTCAACAACAAGGGGGCGTCGCTTCAACTTTGTTTTATTAATCGATACCAATTCCGCGGTTTAGCGCCCTAACTCGGTCTTCGAGAGTACCAAGGGCTGATTATTTTGTTCAACGTTTGCAGGACAGCTTGGAAAGGGATTTGTTTCAGGCAAAAGATCTTCAGGCGCGCTTTTATAACAAAGAACAACATGTGGAAGTCACTTTCATACCATCCCTTGCAACTTCAGTGTCTTGATCTCGTCTCGAAGTTTCTCAATTGTTTCTATAAACAGTGACATAATTGGGACTCTGTATGAGTGCATCACTTGAGCTTGGTTTGTTTTCTGTCAAAGTGGTAAGGATGTTTGAAATTGAAATATCATCTATGCCCGTCGTGGTCCTGCCTTGCTTCATGTATTTTTTGGCAGGGGATCTGGAGGATTGTCAGCATCACTGTTTCGTGGTCGTTTTGAGGGCATATTGATCTGGAGATTTCGGATTGAGGGCAAGGTTTTATGAGCAATTGAACAGGATGGTGCGGAAAACATATGTGCCTCCCTTCAAGTTCCTTCTTTGCTTGAGTCCTTTGGTCCGTGTAGTATTGGGCCGGTACGGGCACAAAAGAATTCTTGAGCCCTTTTGTTTCTTTTAATGATGTTTGTTACCCCATCAAGAACAAAAAGGGCATGAATTAGGTAAGATGAGGGCTCATCTGCAAGATTGTGCCCTGTTGAGGAGCCCCTTGGGAGCCCTATAGGTCCAACTCGGCCAAATTTTGGCTGGTGACACTCGGGTATTGGGGTATTGTCGGGCCACGCGGGTATTACCCCAAACTAATGGGGTGCCGGGTTTTCCCTGGGGGGGCGCTAAATAGTGGGATCCTTCAAATAACTCCAGAAGTCTATAACTGGGAGTATCACTCCAGGAACCACCAAGCATTGTTTCCAAACTTTTACTTCAGATTCAATCCACACAATTTTTAGACCATTCTAAATCCAATATCTGTTAGTCAATGGGACCATCTTACCTCACAAATTTTATCAACATCTCACAACTTGATAATCAGTGAAAACCAACAAAGTCCAGAACCTTCTGAACATTCTTGCAAGAAAGTGAGCAGACAATCCTTCACAAACCTGGTCTTTGAGGTCTTATGAGGTGAAGCCTTTGATTCTGCTGATGGTTTCATGGAGATTCTTCTCCAACCAAGTCCAAGTTCCCTTCAGCCCCTTTTCAAGTTTCAAGTCCACAAGTCTTACATACACTCTCAAAATTCCAAGCATGGCACACATCTATGACTAAAATGCCAAGAATGGCACATCTATGACTAAACCTTCATAACACACTCGTCTACCCTCAACTCCAAGCACCTTTCACAACTCTGGAAACTCATACACACACTTGGGTAAATCAATCACCAACTGGGTCACTGGAACTTTAACCCATGACTGTGATTTGGGTTGCTGCAAGTGTCATATTGCACTACCACTGGCACTGGCACCAAAACCAGATGCACTGCAGAAGATGTCATGGACAATACTAGCACTGAACCTGAAGTGAGTACTTACCACTTTCAAGCAAAACCCACATATAGCTGCCTAGTGACTTTGGAGCTTTGCTTTCACTTCAATGGGGTATAAGATGTCTTACAAGGAAACACTCAGAAAATATATATATATGAAGCAGACTGGCTTGATTTTATTCTTGTTTTCAGAATTGAATCCTTTATGACCACACATGGGTTTTGGAGTAGGTTTCATTATTGGTATCAAATGGTTAGCTGGTCAGTGGAATGAGGTATTGAGGGTTATATGGACAGCTTATTTAAATTGATATGACAATTATTGCTTGGTACTAGTAGTAGTAGGCAAGAGTTAAAAAAGTTTTAGACATTTTTTGGTTAACTTGAACATGCCCATTTGGATGATTTTTATACCTGAAATTTGAAAGAACTTCATACTTTTCTTGTATGGATCCCTGGACCTTGCCTCTGATCAGTGTCAAAAATCTACCTACTCCTTTTTCAAATTCCAATTTTGCATATATTAAAGACAACTAAAAACTTTTTTCTTATTACATTTTTACTGACCAATGAAAATTAAATGATTTGTTGTTGGTAACGCGTTATTAACAGAGTGGAATGGGAAAGTTGGATGATTTTACATGTAAACATATACTGACAGGTTGAACTTCTCCTGACTTTATCTTTTGATTCATCAGCTATGACATCATAGCTGTTGACCACCATCATCCACATCTTTCCCATAGCAGTTACTTTCGTCAACAACTCATCATACTCAAGTTTTCTCTCTATCTTTCTATTCAGAAATTTTTTCATCCCTCCCTCCTACTCCCTGGCTAAAGGCCGGTGAAAGTAAAGTGTCAAGCATCATCAATTAGTCGAATATTTTAGTTTTTTAATTTTTAATTTTATTTTGTTCGAGTATAGTTGTTTCAGTTTCTTTTTTATTGATATTTTAGTTCTATTTACATATTCATTTTCTTTTTTCGCTAGTATTATTTATTTTCATTCTTAGTAGTTATAAAATCTTTATCATATATTAGTTATAATTGTCCTTTTTTCCTTATATTTTATGTATGGCCCTAGCCACCCCGTAGGGCGTGTTTCATCATTTGTTCAAGTAATATTATATACCCGGGGCTTACGCCTTGGGATTCGCACCAAACACGGGTATTGCCTTTGGCAATATTTCTTTAATCTAGTAGTGAGTTTGACGGTCCCATTTCCAAATTCTCAAAAATATCAAACAGAAAATCAAGTACTACTGTTTCATTATATCTTGGCTGAAATCAAGAAAAAATAATCAAGTTGAAATTTCAGTTTTTAACTGGATTTAAACAGTACAGCAACCACTCTATTGTCTGTTTTTCATTGGTGAAGTTTGAAGTTTGATCTACTTCAAGGTAGTACTTAAAAAACTTGATTATTTGTTTCTCAATGTCCAACATATAATGAAATAGCTGTATGATTTTAAATATTTTAATTTTGGAATTCTTGTCTTCACTTCTTCCCTTTAACTTTCAAGTCCTTTACAAATCCCAAGGCTTCTGTTCACCAAAACCTTCAAAAATCACATTCAAATCAATTAAATCCTTGATTATAAAATTATATAAAAAAAAGATATAAAAAAAGATATACTAATTATAATTCAATTTCTTACAAAACCAAAAACCAAAAACCAAAACCAAAAAAAAATTACCACCACGATTTCTTTTTTTCTATTAAAACAAACAAAGATTACTCAAAAAGATTACTCAAAAAAAGATTAAAGACTAAACTAAAAACTAAAAAAGACTAAAAAACTACAATTTTAAAGAAACAAGAACTGATTAATTATAAATTGGATGAAATCACACAAACACAAACATACACGAAAAAAGTCAAGGAATTTTAAAAAAAGAAAAAAGATTCAAAATTCGGATTTTTTCAAATTCATCTTTAAATTACAAATGTTCCAGGATAATAAATTTCATTTACTAAACTCATTTCATCTTTTTTCCAACCTAATTTACCCAAGTTTTCCAACTCGATCAACTTAATCGGAGGTACCCAACCATCTTCCCCTTCTCCTCCTCCTCCTCCTCCCACCAATCCCCCTCCAGTTCCCACTCCACCTCTGGAAGTTAAACCAGGATTAATAGTCGAATGAAACTTAATCATATCCTTTAATCCAATCAAAGTTTCCCTAAACTTAAACGTATTAGATTTCTTAACTTTCAATTCGTTTAATCTAGTAAGACTTTGATGAGTTTTTTGATGATTTAATTGATAGGTTGATTTAAAAAACTCGGGACTGATTAGGTCTCCTTCTACATTTAATTTCTTTAATGAATTTAAACTACCAATCACATCGTCTAATGGAAAAGAAGTATCACTGCCAAAAAAAAAAAAAAAAAAAACTTATTAGAATTTGATGACTTGGAAGAGAGAAGGGTTGATTTACCTTTTACCCCACCAACCTGGTCCGATGATTAATTCTTCAAGAGATTTTCCACAAGCTTGTAAAGCTTCTACTAAGCCTCTTTTTGAAATACAAGTAGATTCGATCAAAGTCAAAGACTTAAGTCCCGAATTATACCTTAATAACTGTTGAAGATCTCTTTCTTTAATAGAAGTTTGAACGATAATCAAATTAATTAAAAAAGATGAAATCGGTTGAGATTTAAAGATAGGTTTCGAACTTAAACTTGATCCTAAACCTCTAATAGCCAAAGTTTTTAATGTAGATAAATGTCCAATCATCGATAAGAGTTGTAACATTGAAATCCATGCGGGTGGATTGATTCTGGATTGAAAACTTTCGTTAAAGAGGTCTTGAGTCGGTTTTAAATCTTTGTAAAACGTTTGTAGGTTACTTAGGTTTCGGATAGGTAGGATAAATTCTTGCATGAACATTGAGGATTCTTTGGGCATTTGTAATCTTAGATCAATTAGGTTTTGACATTGTGATAAAACATCTACTACCTATAAAGTCAAAAGTTAAACCAAAAATTAAGATTAGTTAAATGGAAAATTCAAAATGAGATCTCAAGTTCTTGGGTTTTTTTTTGAAGTAAATCACTTACTGCACCACCTGTTTCTTGTAAATGCCAAGAAGCCCACATCGAAGCTTTACAAAGCTTATTCAAATCGATATCCAAGACTCTAATGAATTTCGAAAGCTTTTCATGATTTCTTAAAGTAGTTCTTAATTTCCATGCTGTATAACGTGAATCAAGATAAGGAGAATGATATAAAGTTTTCAAAGCTATCCAATTTAATTGACTATGAGTTAAAGATAAAGATAATAAACTTGGAATCTCATTTGATAAATGGTTTGAAATCTCTTCTAATAATTCACTTGGTAAATTGATGATACTTGGGTTTCTTTGATCAGCTTGAGGTCTGGATGGGTTTATGTTCAAGATTTGGTTGGGTGATGTGCTTTGACATTCACAGTTCGTGCGGAATGATGAGGATGATGGTGAGGATGGTGAACGGTTTGGTGATGGGTTTAATGCAGGATCGATGGGGAATGGATCTTGGCTTAGATTGATGAGATGATGAGTCGTCGTAGTTGAATGGTGAAGATTGATTTGTGATGAAGGTGATGGTGAAGGTGATTGAGTTTGATTTGAACGAGTTCTGAGTCTAGTACGATAAGCTGGAGCTGATGGATGGTCATGAAGAGAAGGTGAAGTGAATGGAGTTAGAGTTGATTTGATTCGTTTTGATGGTTGTTCTTGTTCTGAATGATTTGGTGTTGACATTTTTGTTTGAATTGACTTTGATTAGTTCTACTTTATCGATCGATTGATATATCTGTCAGTTTGATGAGGTTTGATGAATGTTGATAGTTGATAGTTTGAAGACTTTTAAAGTGAATTGTAATTTGCTGAGTGAATTGCTGCTGAGTGAATCAGAAGAATACTATATCCTCTGAGTATATCAGTAGCAGTAGCAGTAGTAAGCAGTCTTTAAATATCAATCTACTTTCTACTCTTTCTCATCATCACTCAAATCAAATCAAATCACCATGACTTCATCCATCTCATCCAACTCATCCAACTCCATTCTCATCAACTCCATCTCATTCTGGATTCTCTCATGAATTCTATCTTAACTATTACCATACCAATCTCAATCACCGAATCTCTCAATATCAATATCAATACCAATATCACTCGAAAATGTAAATCAAAAGAGCCTCAACTAGGCTGTGCAATTGTAGTCTCCTTAAAACAAATATCGTATTGTAAACTGAGTAACTTGGTCAAAAGATCACTTGATCACCAGATTTGAATATGTATCATTCTTCGATTTGTTTGTCTTGAGCTTTGGTAGTCAAGTACACAGCCAGACACAGCATATGTAAAGTATACATTAGTTGCCTTCCGAGACAACTATGGCCAAGGTATCCTCCGATCTATACCCTGGGCTACATACATAACGATAGATAGAGACCGAGATAGAAAAGAATACGCAGTATGACCAATCTCTTGATGTCTGTCTTTCTTGAAATTGATATTCAGGCTCGGTCAAAGGCTTTTGGTATAAGAAAAATAAGAAAAAGAACTATCCTTTAGGAAGGTTTTATGCCTCACAAATCATGAATTTACCAATCAGAGTGAATCCCTCCTACTCACGTGGACGGCAGCTGGGTTCTCCAGCCTGTGCACACAGACGCGGCGGTTCCGCAGCTCGATGTGCGCGTATAGGAGGGTGCGCACAGTGCGACACAAAAATTGTTGTTGAAGAGGGTTTTCATTCAGAAAAAAAAGGTAAAAAAATATGTCAAAGATATTGGCTACAGACCAAGTAGTATCCATCATCTAGAACTACAACTGGTCATGTAAAAGGACTGAGATTGGTTTTCTTTTGTTTCAAAGAGAGTTAGTAAGCGTAATGAGGTCTGGTGCAAAAGAAAATAAATATAAAAATAATCAATGAAATCTTGCCAGAGCCTCTTGCTCTGGAACCAATAGGAAATACATATGTGCACAAGCACCTTTTTCTGGGTGCATGTATGCAGGCTGCACATTGGTGCTGCCAAACATGATGTGCTGCTGTCCACCTGAGTCCCACCTATGTTTTGATCTTATGTGCTTATGGGGCACTTTGTTATGTTTGTTCACCATAAACATCAAACTACTTCCCTTCAATTGAGAATCACAGGGGAAAATGATTAGAAGTATAATTGGTCATCAAGGATTGATCACTACCACCATGTCAATATTGGTGTAGCACGTTGACATGCACACACAGAGAGTTTTGAAACAAATCTCAAAGTCTTTTGGTCGGATTTAGATTGAGATTGTTGTTGAGCACCCTTTGTGAATAGTGTTTTGTTCATAGGATTTGTGGGATCCTTTGTCATCAGCTGGGGTCAACTGACTTTCAATGTCCCAGTTGCTAAGGGGAAGATGCACCTGTTGTGGCACCTCTTTGATGGTTCTTTACAGGGTATAAGGAAAGTCTTTTGTGTGTGCAGACTGACTTGCTACAAGGATATTTACATGGTGTACCCACCTGAGGCATAAAACCCACATTACATAGGTACAACAAGTTGAGTAAATTTTTAGCTATCATATATACTAGCAAATTAGCGGCGGGCGCCGCTTTAGCGGCTGACGCCGCCATGTTGTATGTAAATCAAACACAGCACAATCCCAAAAGCATGACAAAACCACAATTTCACACACATACACTAACATGTTGGTGGCAGGTGCTGCCCTGGGTGACCTCAACCTGACAAAATTTGTTTGCAACAGAGAAGTCAAAAATTGAGATATCCAGTGACATGCTTGGATATATTTGGAAAATACAACACTTACCCAGTCATTACAAAAGTGAAGTCAGTCTTTTGAAGCTTGATTCAATATTTGTTAAGATTTGAAACCTTTACATGCCATTGAATTCAAAATTCCACCAAAAAACTGTAATATTCTCATCATCTAAACACACAAAGAGCTTGACTGACTCTGTTGAAAGGATCTGATTGCAATGAAAGAGATCCAGTTGATTCTCACCATGCTAAATCCAAGTGAAGAATTGAGCTTTGCAACCTTTCCCAAGATCAGCCTATGAATTGAGGTATTTTTTTCCCGTGCCTGCAGAGGGCGCCCTGGACATTGGGGTCCCACAAGAGTACAACAGCAAGCATTTGTACTTGTTGGAGCCCCCAACGTATGGGGCGCTCTTTATGGGCACTGTGTTTGGTTCATCAAATAATTCCAATTGAGTTTGTAAAAGGTCCGTTCTTCCCTAACCACTATGCCTTTACCAGCATTGCATATTAAGGTATGTATCACACAATTTTGGAATGTGATTGACTTATATGTCCTAAATATTATACAAGAGTATGGCTCCTTCCTCTATCTGGTTGCTTTGAGGGTCTCTGCACAACTGTTTTTTAATCACCACCAAAGGAAGGTTTTTGTTGGGTTCAAGATTGAAGTGACAATCAAAAACATTGCAAATCAATCTAAACACTTTCCAGCACAAACCAAAAGAGTCTGAACATGGTGGGTGTGAAAAAGAGTGATAAGATGTACATATTTGTAAAAATCATAAATGAACAGCCAAATTTCAAAAAACACTCAAGTGAATTGAAGATCATAGCTTCTTGACATCTTTCAGCTGCTAAATTATTGAGATGCATTGTACACTAAAATGAATCAATTCCTGTGTTGGTCTATTGGTGTACACAGAAATCAATCAAATAGATCCACTCAAACCAAACTTGAAATCCAATCCAAATGGTCTGACCTGGTAAAGATTTCTAATCTAGCATTCAGTAAGGAATTAGTATGGGATGGACTATCAAATTAACTCAAGATGTGCAAAGAAAATTCTTGATTCAATTTGATCATTGATTTTGAGAGACATTGTGAGTAAATCATTTGGTAGGATGATAGCCTTCCTAATCTTGTAGATTGATCTGGTGTCTATAGAGACTATTGACTGATATCAGTTCTTGAACAAGAGAAATGGATTTTGGAAAGGTTCAATGCTCATGATGAAATTCTGCAGATGAAAATACAGTATGGAAATGTATGGAAGAATTCGAATGCCTATGACAGAAAATAAACTCAAACTCAGAGCTGGATAAATGGTTTGAGACTGACCTATGCTTATTATGTGAGCATGTATCATAGAATATCCTCAATGTGTTTGCAGATTGGATAATATCAGGATGATGATAAATCTTTGAAGCAGAAATGAACAGTAACCAACAGATGGTTTTTCAACAAAATAATTTATTGGGACAAGATAGATACTTTGGGTAAGCTTTTGTAAGCTGAGTAAGGTGCGGAGTTGAAGATAAAGGATGACTATCTTCTGTAGTATGGAATTTCTTTAAGCCACAAAAGACTTTTAAGAGTTGATCAAATTTTAGGTTTGAAATGTTGAGAATTGATCAACAAATGTATAGACCTATTAAAGACTCTTCAGGAAATTTGATAGTCACTGATTTCATCATTGTTATCATGATTAAGTGATCTAACCATTTCCCATTCAGCATAATTAATGAGCCCAAGTCTGTAAACTTTCCCTCTTGGTAGGACTGACCTCCTTATAAACTTCATAAGTTTGTTGTATGAATAAGTAACAGGAGGTAAAGTCTGATAAAGTCAATAGAAATCAATTGAACACAATGATGAGAATGAAATTGAATTTGGTGTTGATGAATTTAATTCTAGTGGAGGAAATGGAACCATAGAAGTGAACAGTACATTTGCTTCATTGTGGGATCCATTTGAAAAGAATTGTAAGCTTGCCAATATCTTACTCGAGTGGGTCCTCATAGAATAGGTTTACTGTGTTAGTACAATCACCTGATGATCTATGGTGTTATGAAGGTTACCTATTGTCAATAAGCGGATTAGGCAGAGTCTTTGGTAGAAGCGTACAGAGGTAAAGTGGCTGATGAAGAGTTTTCATCGTGGTAGTTTGAATCTTAGATTGATTATCCATTAAAGTAGGTGGTGCTGTTCAATTATGGTCACTATATTTTTGTATCTCGAGTTGATCTAAAGGCATTCAAATTGTTTGTTAGTATGTTGATGATGATTTGATTATTTTGATTCAGATCCTGGTACAAACCTGAGTTGGTATGATGATTGATTTCAATATTTGCTGAGTAAAAGATCAGATCAAATATTGAGCATTTGAACAGGTTAAAAGTAGTCTGGAGGTATATTCTGCACATCAAAGGTCAGTTGTAGAAGTTTGAGAAGAAGCTGCATGTCTTTTAGTCGTGTTGAGGATCTTGAATCGATTTCAGAGATACCAGTAAAGAGATGAAGTCACTGGTCCTAAGTGGAAGATTAAGTTGAATAAATTTGAGAGAGATGAATTGCTAGAATCAGGTTACACTGTCTGGATGGAACTAATTTGTCAACGTGAGTTCCTCTTAAACACGTACTTGATTATCGATAGAAGTTGCAATGATCGATTCAAGTTTTATTCGAAGATAGATGAGTACATATGAAGTTATCTTCTTTGAGGTTTAATGGTAAGTATCATAGTTGATGTACTCGATAAACCTGTTGGTGAGGATTGGTGGATAACATTCTTTCTTTGAATGGGATCGATCGATCTGGCACATGCAGATAAAACACGCAAAGCTTTTGCACCTCGAGAGCATTTAACTTCTTTTCTAGAGTCGATTTGACGAGCTCTGGCCTGTGATAATCTGGTCCCTAGTTGATCGTATACGTAGAAAGCAAATAAGATAACCAACTGATTATATATCATCGGAGATCTGATAAGCATGGATTCATCCACAGAATCGCATCAAGAAGATCAATGTCATACAATGAGTTGAAACATTTAAATCTACGAAAAAGATGCTGAAAGTAAGAGGATCAATCAGTCCAAGGGACACTAACAAGATACCTTATGTATGCAATAGATATCATACAAGAATGAAAGGATTTGACCACATCGGAAATTTCTTCTTTCAGATCATAGTTCAACCAAAATAGTTGTTGTGAATCCAAGAAGGAGTAGGTTCAGGTTCTATCAGATTCTGTCAATCTTAATCTGAATTGATCATAGGCTGCTCATATGACAAAAAAGAAAGTAGATTGCAACATGCAGACTTACACTTGGTATCTCCTAATTGATCCTTTCTGTCCAGTCACTAAGTGGAAAAGACAAGGTCAGATGCAAAGGTTATGATAGATGATGAAAAGGTGCGAAAGGATTATCAGGTAATGAATGTCTTAATGATCGTTTCTTGGTGGATGTTGCTCAATAATCATCATTGGGAGAACAAAGAGATGACAAGATGAAGTTAACTCGGACATCAGATCACCAGTACTTCCGTCCGTGGAGGGTGTCAGAGATTGAGTAACGACCGCGGATCTTACCCTCAAACTTAAGAGAAATGAACGGGAACCTGTCGAGCTTCCCATTAGTACTGAAGTGGCAGCGATCGGAGATCCAAGGCTACCAGTTGATGGTGGCGAGTGGATGTGGTCGACAGAGACTGTTGAGGAACTTGAAGACAAAAGTTTTGACCAACGCACTGATGAGAAAAAACTCTCGTTTCCTGTCTCAACATCGCTAGCTTCATACGGTGATTGGTGATTGTATGACTGTTAAGCAGGAGTAAAAGGCCTGAGTGGATCAGACAATGAAAAAACATAAATTTAAATGTGGTTGTTGGTGGACGCCATGAGGATGCCAAGATGGTCTATTCGTAGCTTGCTTAGAAGATCTGCAAGTTGGAGGTTTAGAAAGATGTGTTGAGCCAAGAAAAAAGACCAGGGTTCCTGCACTCTGAAGATCTTGGGATTCATGGTTTTGATACAGAAACAAAAACAATCCTTCATAAGACACTTTTCGGATCAGTCATAGATCAGTTGCAAAATTCAAGATACCAACTGAAATGAAGATTAGCCAGGTTACTGTTTATGAACTCATATTGAGCACATTGTTGAAAATGTTGGTGTTTGTCTGGCGGTTGTACGAGTTGAAATTCAGTCATTGGAGCATATTGATGACCTAAGATGAGTTTTTTTGGATTGGATTCCAGCTTGGTGAGCAGCTTTAAGATACGACGGAAAGATTCAAGGTCAACAAGATTAGTTTATCAAATATACCAGCAAACCAGCAAGATTTATATTCGCACTTACGCACAACATCGCCTCCAGTGCATTCTTTCAACGTGAGCAATCATAAAAGTGGTCTGGATTAGCTGTGAAAGCGGATGATGCTGAAAGGGTAAGCAAATGATGAGTTTTAATGATCTCGCTCGCCTGCTCTATCTCCGAGTATTATAAACTTGGTGTTACACAACATGAACAACAAGAGGAGCGTTGTTGGTGGGACAGAAGAGGGGTTACGTACGTCGCAGCTGCATCACTGTCCTTCCAAGCTTCAGCCCGAGTCTTAGGTTTTTCCAGCAGACCGATGTTACGTTTTCTACTCCACCATGCACATACTCCATTGGCCGATGGTCGTGATTGGTCAGGGACAATGGTAGCGGAGGGCCAAGGTTTGTAGCAGACTTGGACTTATACCACGGAACAGATGTCCAGCCAAGCGTGATGCCTGAACCAGGGCAAGCCTTGATCTGGAAGACCGTTGTGTGCCGATTCCTGTTCTTCGGTCTCGAGAGCCAGTGGTAGTTGATGACTGGGATGATGGGTAAGATCTGTTGTTGGCTTCTCAGTTGCAAGACCTTCAGCCAATTGATGCTGAAGAATAAGTAAGTCATCTTGAAAAATAGTATTGACGTCAAGAGACGGAAAGTCAGGTCTGGAACAAAAGTAGCTAATACCTTGCAGTAACTTGATAGCTGATACAAAGTTTGTATATTGAGGATGATGGGACCAAGCTGAAGTGTGAGAGCACATGTGATATCTACCAAAAACTCTATCATTTCCTCTTGGTTGGCTACCCCGTGTTGTGACTGAGATGGATCAAGATTCAAAGTAAGAAGTGGATCCCATAGTCGAATGACGTCAGTGAGATCAAAGCAGTGAGTGATTGGCAATTTGCTGAGCCGCATAAAGGATTTCTTGAAGATTAAGACCTTGGACACATGCCTAGTGAAATCGATTCATGCGACAAATATAATAGTTGATGTGTGGTTTGTGTCGCGGAAAGTGTGGACTCAAGCTGGTGGAGGGAGAATTGGTTGGTATAAAGTGTGAGCATGTCGTAACCTTTTTTCAAAGCGGGGATGAGCCAAGGTGCATGTGAGTTCGGGTAGGTTTGGGTGTGTTGCAATCACTAATTCAAATGTTTGCCACCAATTGTGGCGCTTTCATGTGAATCATGAGCTGGAAATTTTTGGTGGATTGATGTTCATATGGATAATTGTGTGAATGATAGGTGGCAGGAAGATGAATATTCAAATTCAAAGAAGCTGTGAAATGGTTTCTGACAATGGCCAAAACTTGAAAATCACGCTAATGGTGTATTTTGTTGAGTTTTGTAAGCGAAGTGCCTTTGGGATTAAATGTTATGATGATACAGGTCTGCTCATTTGTCTGCTCATCTGAATAAGTAAATCACATGTGATATATCTTTTAACTTTTTTCTAGTCTGACAAAACCGTACCAAAAATTGACTATATATACCACTATAGCTACTCAGGAAATACTTTGCAAGCCATTTGACAGTAACAGGAAGGGTGTTACATGAAGTTTAGTGCATGGAATCACACCAAAACTACAAGTCAGTGTATGTAGTCAATTTTTGGAACAATTTTGTCAAACTGAGATTTTTCTACAGAACATATTACATATGATTTACTCATTCAGATGATCTAATAGCTGAGCAGCTGTGTTGGTGCAGTGGGTGATCAAAAAGCTACAGTTCTTTTTCTTTGAAAAATTCAATTGATCAAATTTCAAAATTCACACCTCTCCTTGTTGACCATCACCTCTCATATTCTCACCATGAAGCCGCTTACATCTGAAGTCAAAAACTAAATCATTGGAATGCATCTTCTTAAAGCAAGAAACATGGATATTGCTCAAGAATGTGGTCTATCAGCAGTACAGTTCAAACTGTAGTTTCAAAGTTCATGCTATCTGGCTCTTTTGAACCAAAGAAACCATCAGGACACCCTAGAATTTTGACTAGTTGTGATCACTAACATCTGATCCTAGATATCAAACGGTCACAAAGATCAACTACTGATCAGCTTACCCAAAAATCAACTACTAAAGTGGGCAAGTGCACCATTTGACATTTGTTGAGAAACCTTAGATATAACTCTCAAGTGGCTCCGGTCAAGCCATACTTAAATGCTCAACATATTCATGACCGTCTTGAGTTTGCAAAGCACCATAAATATTGGACTGTCAAAGATCAGAGATCAGTAATTTGGACACATGAATCAACATTTGAGGTGGGAAAATCATATGGCAATGTGCATGTCCAACAAAAAGCTAAAGAAAAGCATCAATCCGACTGTTTAGTTGCTTCTCACAAATCAGTTCATTCAAGTGTGATGGTATGGGTGGATTCTATTCTGGAACTAAGCTTGATCTAGTGGTATTGAACTCAGGCAGAATGAATTCTGAATCATACATCAATCAAGTATGTGAACCTGTCATTAGACAATTCTTTGAGAATTCACCAGAAGCACATGGTCTAATCTTGATGGAAGATAATGCACCAATACATACCTCTAAACTTACATCTAATTGGTGTGATGAAAGAGACATTGTCAAGTTAATTTGGCCACCTCAATCACCAGATCCCAATCCAATTGAAAATATTTGGTCCAACCTCAAACATATGGTCTCAGCTACTGATCCAACCCTGACACTTAAAACTATATCTACCATAAAATCAAATGCATGGAAGGCTGTCCCCTCTGAAAAATTGAGCACTTAGTATCATCATTGCCTGATCAAATCAAAGCTGTTCTTGAAGCCAAGGGTAAATAAACACACTGGTGAAACACACTCATATATTTTTTGAATGACAAGGTATGTTGATTTTGTCATATCTACAGATAGACAAGATGCCTATGATCCTTTTCATCTATTTACATTAGAAAAATCATTTGTAAAATTACTATTAATCATTAAATGTTATAAGAAAAATGTATTTTATTTTTTTGAAAAAACCGTAGCTTTTTGATCACCCACTGTACTAAAAATCACATGATATCATTATCACAATAGTTAGAGTAAATCCTACTTAGTAAATCACAATACAACATAGGTGTTTGGTTGGTTTGGGTCTATGCTTAAAGTTTGCCTTCACTGTTATCATAGATGGGAGGTAGGTGGTGGTTTGAAAATATGGGGGTGAGGCTGAGCCCAGTCGCAATGTCCTTTGGGAAGGACGCACATAGATATAATCTAGCAGGTGTGTCTTGTGAAGGATTGCTTTTCAGCACAAAAAAAAAAAAAAAAATGGTTCCAAACCATCAATTGAGGTTGTTTGGAGAAAGATTGAGAATTCAGGAAGTCCTTTACAAGTCAAGAAAATCATTTTTTTGAAAAAAAACACAATGATGGGAAGATATTTTTGATGGATCAAAAAGAAGGTTATTAATGTGATTCTGACTTTGTTCTAGCACAAGATTATAAGGGTTGAGCCTTTATATCTGATCAATCATATTGATTGGACATCAAGTCTATTGAAATTGTTATTTGAGTTGCCCTCAATTGCCTTAACTTGACTGGATTCTACCAAATTTTCTTGTTTGAATAACTTTGCTCAGAACAGAGTTCTGTTCCAATCTGTGAGATCATCCTACTGTCCTGAGTATATCCATATGTTCACAACTCTTTTTTCACCTGTTAATATATGAAAAGAGACCTTGTTTGATCTATTGACTTCTATGGTACAGAACGGATTTTTGAGATTTCGACTATCCTTCCTCTTATCTATGGGCTCACTCCCCCATTTTAAGGGTTGGTTCCATCGTTTCTCAAGTTGTTGTGATCAAAAAGGATCACAAGTCTCTTTTTATGCAAATCTAATTGGGCAAGTGTGTTGGAGCCATTGATCAGAGTGGATAGGTAAAGACAAATGTCTTCATTGGTTTCTTTGTGATACAAATTTCTCAATCTCTTTAAAATAACTTCCACGATCCCTTTGGTTTCACAAGTTTCACTATACCAGCGTTTAGACAAGAATGCATACAGATCAACTTACTCTCGATAAGTCGAGAGGAATTTTCGATTTTTGATGTTCCAACATGCTGAATGTCCCAGGATTAAGGATTCTTTGTTTTTTTTGATACTCTACGGCACCATAAAGCAACCCTTACATTCTGAAATGAAATCAAATGGAATAGTTAGAAAGTTGATGTGTTTTTGAGTCGGGTAGGGTTTTTACATAGCAGATGAGAAAGGCTCTTTACTTACCAATCTTTTTGCCTTTATTTTTATTATAAGGGCATGTATAATGATAACCCTTAGTATTGATACAATCTGATGAACATTATAGATTCATAGAAGAAGACGATAGGTTCAATGGTGAATAAGCATAAGTTTTTGATCAGATATCAAATGAGTTCAAGATTGAGAAAGACGTACTGAGGGTCGGGTTTTTGTCATCATTGGTATAAGTATATTGAGCACAATCTTGTTGAGATGTGGTTTGGTCTGTCGAACCGTTGTGAGTACAATCAACCAGTACAGAATAATTCTTATCTAAGATGAGATATATCAAACCAATGTTACTTCATCACTTTCAATACGAAATTCGGACATCGAAAACTTTTTGATGCTTACTCCCATCACGGCAATTTTTTGGACTGCAATCATATGAATGCCCATCGTACGCACTGCCGCACTCTTTTCCCGATTCGATCCATTATACAAGTGGGGTCAGCCAGTCTGACTGCAGAGGATCCTGAAGCCATACGGTCAACAAAAAACCCTAATGATTGTACTCACTTGCAACACCGTACTCAAACAAGTAGACTACGTCGCAGCTGGTGTCATAGAGTTTGACATGTTTCGCGGCCATGACCTTTGAGACGTTAAGCCATGAAGCAAACACTAAAAATGCGATGTGGAGAAATTTTTTGAGCATTTTGGGTTGCGCAAGAGACGAAGATGAATGTGAACAATTTGAGATGGGTGAGGGCTAAGAGAGACTGATAAAGGAAAAGTGCTGGAAGACACGATCATCATGAAGTGTCTCCTTTGAGTGAAAGCACCGGGGGTTCAATAGAACCACATTCCGATCTTTGACCGGTGAGGCGCTGAAGGAAGGCTGGTGCAATTGCAAGGAGATCAATTGGAAGGGGACGTATACCGACAATTGTGGGCATGGGGTAAACAGGGGTAAACTAGGGTAAACTTAACAAAGTCGCCTCTCGGAAGGAAATCGACCAAAAGAATCAGAATTTCTACATGCGGTTCCTCCTAGGGCGCGGACGCGGCCGCGCGAGTGGCTTAGTTGAGAACGCGCTCGTGAAGGGCTTATGCTTTGAGCTTATATGTGATTTCTTCAAGATCAAAACGTTTCATGTGTGCACTTTTTCGGTAGCGCCCCCACTCGACCCTTGATCACTTCCCAATGATCAAAGATTTAGATAGCCAAAGATGTGTGTGCGACCCTCCAAGATAAACTCAAGCAACACTCCTTCCAGCTTCAGCTTCTGAATCTATCCCCAAGGCCATTCCAGAAGACCTTGAAACCAACGATGTGAAAATGGAAGGCAATCACGCTCATCGCTTTTGTAAGCGCGTGCATGAATGAATCATGATGGTCAAACAATGGTTGCTTGTGTGCGAAGGCGGTTTTCATTGCGAGTTGGCTATGAGGCTGAGGAAGTGGTTTAGTTAGTAAAACTAAAGAGATAATATATTTCAGTGACCAACACGCGCAGAGCAAAAGCACACCTGCACGAAGTGAAGAATGGAATCGGTGAAGAGAAAACAAGTAACACGATTCATCATCTATTTATACCGATCAGATCACTAGAGAAGGTCACAGCATATGAGATCATGACTAACAATATGACTTCATAGATATATGATGAGTGATGAATAAGAAAGGAATAAGATATTAGATTAGATAACCAAAGAATAAGTGTATAGGTCAAAGTTCAATTGTTTTCAATCTGATCGATCAGTAGAAAGGTCACATTCCAATCCAGCACTTATCACTGCAACCCAACACAAGTTAGTGTCATGATTCCCTTTGAATATCTCTTCGGACTTCCAAATCTATACCTTGACTCAAATGCCGCCGAGTTGATTGACATGCTTCCTATCTGTTACTTTGCAATCATCTTTCGTGATCTAAAAAGGGCTTCGAGGTCACAAAATCAAACTTCAAAATCAGGAATCGATAGAAACTCGGAGAATTAGATATGGATTGCTTAGATGAACAAGTACGTGGATGTAAGTTGCGCTTGAAGGAGGGGATAGCTTCTGAGCTTGGAAACTCCATGAATCGCTTATCGCGACTTTCAAATCAGGCTACACCCCACACCATCCAGAACTTCGAAATCGCAAGTTCTGATTGGTCAACTACTTTCTACGTTGGACAAGCTTTGCGCGACAAGTGATTCCAGACAGGAGCTGGAGTTGGTGGCTAGGTCCAGCGTGGGACTTAGCGAAGGTCGGCAAATGTCTATATTTTCTGACGATATCTCCATTTGTACCATCACATGGATTGATTCACTTTTCACACGTCATAATTAGAAGGCGGTGGGCAAACTTAAACGACCATGTCTTATTTTGGTTGTGGTTTCATCATAAATTCATTTGTCATTTGCATTCCATCAGAAGACATACACACAAACAAGTAAGACTACTTTGATGTCCATTTGTCTCCAATTACAAGACCGGTGCGATAGCACGTTAACTTTATAGCGTTAAGATTAGAGAACTAGAGAGGCGACACCAGCAAAGAGAGAGGCAGAAACGGCAGAGACCATGTTGCCAGAAACCACGAAGGCGGAACTGGTAGTGCTGTAGAATGGTCAAGATATTCGTCAGTGATTGGGCCACGTCAAACTCTCTCTGTATCTACGAAGGTCGAGACACTCACGAGCTGGGGCTGGTGGCATTGCCGTTACCAGATCCTGAAGCGTTGGTAGCAGGCATAGCAGTGTTGTTGCAAGCTGTCGCGTCACCCGACGTCATGTTGTTGGACATGTCTTTGTCGTTAGGCATGGTGTTGTTCATAGCAGTGCCGTTGGCTCCAGGGGTAGTGGCGGGAACGTTGCCGATTTGGACACCGTTTGACACACATCCGGAACAAGCTGAAGTGACGGGTTAGTAGTGTGAAGGCCTGAAGCAATTATACATGAAGCTTACTTGCGCTACCGGCGGAACGACTGGAGCAAGTGTATACATCGGTATCGGTACGGCAAGCTAGGGAGGCGGAATGAATTAGTCAAAGTAAACGCCATTTATAGAAGATTCAACCTACTGTATGAGGAGGCAGACGATTTGCCCATGGCCTTGGTGCAAGTAACGTTCTCAGGTTTCGGGTGGGCAGCTCGTCCCTTCTCTGTTTCTTCCTTGGTAGCATTTCCAGAAGGGCCCCAGACACAGCCAGATGCAGCTACAAAGAAGATGTTCAAGCATCAGTTTTCATATCTTTTAGCGGTTAGAGACAACCCTTTCTTACCAATACCACCGGTACATCCCTTGGTGCACACGAGATCAGGTCGCGAGTTACAGGCTGATCAGCAGAAAAAGCGCGAGGATCGTATCGTTTTGTCAGGTCAATGGAAATAATCATATCTGTTGCGGCAAGCAAAGAACACGCACTAGATTTCTCGGGGATCATGGAATCGAACTCGAAACATTGATTATCGGTCCCTTCATCACGTCGGATGAGCGAGGAGGCCGAAGCAGAAACGATGAGGAAAGCAGTGAGAACGGCAAATGATTGCTGCATCTTGATGTAGTATGAAATATAGTTGTTGGGTATAAAGAGGGTAAATTAAAAAAAGATTATTATGTTGTAGGATGTGAGCTCGTAAGGAGAGAGTGATGGTACTCGTGTCTTTATATCAAGAATTTGTGAATTCACTGGAAATAAAATTTGAGAACGAGGTGGGGGTTGAGACGCGGTTACGGACGGGAAAATATTCTAAGGGTGGACCGGGAGGCAGCGCTGTGTTGTGTGAAACGCTGGCGTCTTACTCAATCACAGAATAACACGGAAGCCTAGTATGGTCAGCTATTACGACATCTCCATCACGATTCAAAGGGTCCGTGTATCGAATAGCGCCGCAGATGTGTCACTAGAACGCCAAATAAGATCAGCCTCTTCCTTGCATGTGGCTCTGACCCTTTATAATAGAAATGAGCCTCGCAACCCCACCTTCCCTCTGGCGTACACAAGATTCCAGAAGGTCGAGGACTGTTCGCCTTGTGAGTCGTGACTGGCCATGGAGGTTTGAAAGTTAAGCTTTGAGCCTTAAGGCTATAGCCTACGTGCCGGTGGACTCACGTGGACATGCTCCTCGTCGCGTACCCAGCTGAATCAGACCCCTCGGCCCTCAGACTCGGCTCTGCCTGTCTCGAACTTCGAAGTCGGAGAGGGCGAGCGAAGGACGAGCCCGCACAAGAAGGAAAGATACATAGACGAGGGTCATTCACCATGCCGCTCCGACCATATTACGAGCATATTCTAGCGTATTTAATAAATCAATCATCAGATTATAATTTGAACAATTGCGTGACTTTAAATGGTTTGCCACAATTTCATATATGGCTTCTCGGGCTGAGCCTTAGGAAGTTTGACTCAAAATCAAAAAGTGCGGGGTTTGAGATCTTTTTCATACAGTGTTCTTCAAGTTTCTCCAAGCAAAGTGTAACTCAAATCAGCCTAGCCAATCACTCGTTTTTCAAAAAAGAGCTTGATTTCAGCCCGGAAAGACCAGAGTGTTTTTCAGGCAGAGTACTAACCTTAAAAACATGATCATGGAGGGAAACAGGTTACTTTGTTTTTGGGATTCAAGCCCCATATCAAATACATTCTTGCATTCTTATCCACTCATGTCACTTAATCTCAACATCCTAGTATAGCTCATATGTTTAGTAGGCTAGAGGAGCCAAGGGAACAGGTCATTAAATAACTGCAACACCCTTATGACAACATTGTATAACTCAAAGTTAGA
This sequence comes from Melampsora larici-populina 98AG31, assembly GCF_000204055.1. NCBI lineage: Eukaryota > Fungi > Basidiomycota > Pucciniomycetes > Pucciniales > Melampsoraceae > Melampsora > Melampsora laricis-populina. Next base: position 292,307 of record NW_006768775.1, read on the forward strand.
TTTTTGGCAGCTCCATACCATGAAGACCATAGACCACTTGTAATCTTGAAGTTAGAGTGTACAAGTAAATTCAGCTGTTTTAAAATCCATCATGACGTGAGCTTTTGGTCTGACTCTAGAACTTTGAAAGAAATCCATGTTTGCTTATTTTTGAGGTCATGGATTTAGGGTACTCAAAGTAAGTATGCACACATACATACTTTCGTGTGCATACTTTTTTTTGGCGGGGAAAAAGAAAAAAATATACTTTTGGCCTCGGTCTCCCCGCCAAAAAAAAGTATGCAGCGAAAAGTATGTACGTATGCATACTTACTTTGAGTACCCTAATTGTACACGATTATCAGTATGTAAGTTGAAAAGTAAAGGTTCTGCTAAATTGTCATTCGTATGAACTCACTTTTTGAATCGCGACTAGCATACCAAGCTCACATATCTACAAGCTTTGGACATGTTTGATTTCCTGCAATTACTCAATTGCCTTGAGTTCACCATCTGATGTTACTACTGGTGAGCCAGTGATAATCAAATGATATCATCACCTACATATGTCCTTGACTCAACTCCATCAAGGGGTACATTTTCCCATTTGTTTGGAGATCAGTTTAAGTCACATTAGTTAACCTTGAAGAAAGTAAGAGCATCCACTATGGGTGCGTTATCGAGGTGATTTAGCGTTACAATAACGCTAAAATATAGACAGGTCCACTATGGACCTGTTTTAGACTCGCGGTCCCTACAACCGCGTCAAATCTTGCATTCCCCGTGTCCAAATCTACGCAAGCCTACGACTTGATTTATCGTAGGATAAATCAAGTCGAAACTGCTGTTCTCGAAACCTCAAACTTGAAAACATCACAATTCAAGACTGTTAAACTCCATGTTCAAAGCTCAACACCTCAACTTCGAAGCTCACACTTCAGGTCAAGATCAATGTAGGGATCTAACCTGATCTTGACATCACAAAACTAGCCTTGTATGTAGTAAGCTGAAGGCACCTTGTAGAGAAACCACCAAATCTCATAATTACCACCTCTGGGCCATATATGTTTATCTCACAATCAGATCAATCTTCAAAATTGGCCTTCAAACTTCAAACTAATCCCCTCTACTGTTGAATCCTGAATCTGATGTCTGTCATTTCTTCTTTCCTGTTCTGTTGAAGAGAAAACCTCAAACATTCCATATCTTCCTCTTGCTCTCTCCAACAAAACCGCCTATTCACTCTATACTAACATATGTGCATATATATAAAAACCAAAAAGAAAAGAAAAAGAATCTAAAAAGAAATACTAAACAAATCAAAACTTCCACTTTCCACACAAAAAAAAATGAAGACAGAAAGAAAAATGCTAAGAAAAAAGAAATTCAAACTAATAATAGAATTGAATCAAAAATAAGTATGTAGATATGAAAGCAAAAGAGTTTGGATTTTTTGGGTTTAGGAGATGAAATGATGAGTGATGAGTTAATGAGTTGAAAGTCATCAATGACTTTTTTTGAAAGAAAAATATAAGAATTTAAAAAACAAAAGAAAAAAAGAAAAAGCTTCTATAGTTGTTAAAGATAAAATGAGTCGATTTTATCATTCATGAAGTTCTTAAATGTAGAAAAAGTTTTTATCGACCATCAGAAAATAGTAAAGAAATACTTTCTCCGTTATGAGTCTATAAAACCAAAGAAAGATCCCAATTAATATTCCAAACTTCTCGAAGACTATACCTAATTTATGAGAGAAAGATCCTTACTCTACGAATACTTTCAGCAAGAACAGGTGAAAGATCCATAACTTCAAGTTGACCACTAGCTTGATCTAAATGTCTAACTTGATCAATCGAATTAGTCACGACTAATCTAAGCACCGGTAAACCGGCTAATTTAGTCATTGCATCACCAGATAAAAGTCCTAGTTATTCCGAAAAACAAAAACAAAAATCAACTTCGATTCTCACTCTTAATGACAAAAAGAAAAACGCGTAAGGAAAAGCAACGTACCATGAGAAACGATTGCATACACAGCTTTAGCACCAGCAGAATGTAATTCTTTAGCAGCTAAAGATAAAGTTTCACCCGTATCAATCATATCATCTAATAAAATCGCATTTTTACCTCTAACATCTCCCACTAAGATTTCCATCTTTTCTTCACCTAATTCTTCATTCTTTTTTTCCTCCGTGGTTTCATTTGGAGTTTCAACACCATTTTGATGATTGGTCTTATGAATTGCTTTACGTGCTCTTTTTCGATTAATCAAGGCGAAATCCACATCTAATTTGTCTGCTAAAGTAGTAGCCCTTTAAATCCCACAGAAAAAAAAACATAGATCAACTTTCGATTTCTAAAACAAAACACGCGCTTTCAAATCGTAACAATTCAGCAAACCTTTTTGCACCACCAGCATCAGGCGAAACGATAATTGAATTTTTCCAATCTTCAACCGAAGCTTTAATCCATTTACAAATAATAGGTTCAGTCCAAAGATTATCCACTGGAATATCAAAAAACCCTTGAATTTGGGATGCATGTAAATCGACAGTAATCACATGATCACAACCAGCTACTTGTAACATATTTGCCACTAATTTAGCTGTGATGGGAGCTCTTGATCGGTCTTTTCGATCCATTCTTGAGTATGGAAAACATGGGATTACTGCTGTGATTCGTTTGGCTGAAGCGGTTTTACAGGCTGAGATCAAGATTAAAAGTTCCTACATCACAAAAAGTTGAACCAAAATCGTTAGTTTCTATGATCAAATCTATGAAAGTGAGTTTTGATTGTTTTGGGATCGTGTTTAAGAGATTCCAAAGTATAGGTTTTAGAAAGATGATATTTGTGGAGGATTTGGCTGACCATTAGCAGATCATTTGGATCGGCCGCTTGTGTACCAGGACCCACGGTTGGATTAAACCCAGTTTGAATAATAAAGACATCTGTAATTTGGGGAATATGAGTTTTTTTCAAAAGATTCAAGTAATAGGAAAAGATAGAGAAAGTTGAAAAAGAGATCTGATGGCTAATGATATTTGTTATTTTGTTGTTGGTCTCCATCCACAATTGAATTTTTAATGAAAAAAAGAGTAGAAAAGAATGGAGAGTTGAACGATGATATAAGAGAGAATTCTTTTACGAACCTTCTTCACGAACAGATTCATCTATAGCTACAGAAGTTTCACCATCTGAAAACTTTTTAACTTTACAACCACAAAGCGAGATCCCGAGCCTAAATAGAATCCAAAAAAAGGAGAGGATATCAGAAAAAAGGCTTCATATCGAAGACGAAATTTCTTGTTGACCTTTGAGCTACAGCTAATGCTAGAGCAGGATGACTGTTACCTAAACCAAAAGCAATCACATCAAAATAAGTAAAGTGACACTGAAAGCAGAAAGAAAGAAGAATGAAGAGAACATACCAGTTAGAATCTTAACACCACCCTGTTTGTTCATTATTAAAGAAAGGTGCCTGAAAGTTGATTGGAGATAAAAGGTAAAGGAAGTGATGGAAAGGTTTTTGAAAAACTTGACGTCTTCCTCGGTCTTGGGCGTGAAAATTCTGAAAAGGTAAACAGATAGGATTCTCAATACAGATGTGACATTCGATCATTTACATATCATACAGTAATCTAAACTTGTGACAGTTGGATAATTTTTAATTTTCAATCGGAAAGTGATCGGGTTTATTTGCTTCACTGCGAGGACACAGAGGCGGATCCCCACAGAGAACAAGACAGCCCCCTAGGTCCCGTAGGTAAAAAATAAAAAACATATTGCTGATTGAAGTCACGATTTTCTTTAGGACAAGAAGGTTTTATATTCTGTGAGCAAGGAATTTAGACCTATCTTATGGGACAGTACGTACGCAAGCTTCACACTTTATCCTGCTACGTATGATTGTTTTTGTCTGGATTGGATGTTGAAAAGATTATCATTGGCAATCAATCAATCTAGATGATTGTAGGTGCGAGAAATACAGCTGTGTTTATCAGCTTCTTTCCTTGAGCTCAAAAGCATATTGCTTGTGGCATCCTTCTGAAAAAGAACAAGAAAGTAAACTTGAAAGCTATAAGATTTTACCCGGACATTTCAAGGGATGCGTCAGAATGTCCTTTCAAGTCGGTTTCCATGCAAGAATGGTTGGCCATTTCTTGTACAATCTCCCTGTGGTTCAATTGAGATGAAGTTATCAACACATGATCAAAGATGCGATAATCACTATTCAAAAAAGTCTTGTACCACAAGTTTTAGGTAAATTCTCTTACACCAATGTCAAGGAAGAAATCAGATGTAAAAAAAATTGCTCATCACTGGTTGGGAAGCTCTCAAAGCTTGAATCTTTCCGTGGAAAACACTTTTCATCCAAGGACCTACATCAATTTCATTTTCCTGCATACACAGATTCATATGATGTTGCAAAGTGGTATGATCCAAAATTCATGATGCATACTTACGTTTTATGGCATAGAGCTCTATATCATTCTCCTGAGCCAATATGGTTTATTGTAAGAATTTGGTATAAGATTTTGATTGGCCAAAGACCTACATAAGTCAAGCAGTGACTTCAAATTTAAACCAGTACCAAAACAGAGATATATACAAAATCATTTCTGATTTGAATAACAATCCACATGTCTTGAAGTGTTCTCAATGTGGAAAAGACCAGAGGTTGTATTCAAACCCATCAAAAAGGGATATCTGGGTTTTAGAAGGGTAGTAACCCTCCAAACTCTCAGAATTAAATATAATGGCATATAATACTTGCTTTTGTCAAGAAAATATCATGGATTTGTAATAAAATCATTGGTACATGGAATCAAGAAGACATTTTGCTTGTGTATCAGCAATTTCGGGTCTGTGATTTTTGTTCTTTAGCCTTTGTTTTTGGGAAAGAGTGTATGTTCATATGATCATGAGTAAATGAAACCACAAGTCAAGACTTAACCAAGCCAGGATCCTTTCTTTCTTAATTTGATTTATGTTTGTTGCTGAAACCTACTCACTGACAACTCATAACAACTGAACCAGCCTGTTGGATATTGGCATTGTGTGTGTTTTATCCAAATTCCCTTTTGGTTTGCTTTGTTCCTTTTGGGAGTGTTTTTTCTGTGAGTATCGATACCCCAAATATTGTATGATCATCGTTTATGCACAGGCTGGGGTATCCAGTTGATGAGAGCCAAAGTTTTTTTTCAATATATATACAAACAATAATGTATAGTCAGAAAAAGGAAGACATGCATTTATTTTTCAAATTGCATACTTAATGCAGGTGTTGAAAAATGCCAGGAAATTTGGAATGTGTAAGTTGATCAGATTCAGCTCCATATCCAGCTTGTCAAAATTATATATTTAAGCAACTTTAAAGAGTTCACCTAAATCTATACATTTTTACTGAATCATAACTTCAGCAATTTTTGATACCCCATCAGGATGCATAGCCTGCCCTGGGCCTTCTATCCCATCTCATATATCCAATTGTATGGGTCCAACTGTGAAATGCTTTGTCTCTTCCCTTGTACTAGACTCTTTCTGGAACTTTCCAGAAAGAATCTGTGAGTCAAGTTCTTTGTGTCTTCAATTACTTGTTACTCATTCAATGCTTTTAAGCATACTTGACATGCCATCTGATACAGAATTGATACCTTATATATGGGCATTTTTTATTTGACAAACAACTTTTTAAACATGATTTCATTTGTAACATGGTAAATAAAAACTGCACCCAAGTGTTTGTACATATTACTGAATGGTTCCGCAGAGGTTATCCATTTTACTGAGTTAATGTTGACTCTCAATGATCTTGTTCAATTTGATACCCCAGAATTGTTGAAGTATGATTTTGATTCCTGAAGTCCATTTGGATTCCAGCAAGGGAACCATCAGATAGCTCGTATCACCTGTCAGCAATGATTTTGTTACATCACAATGATCTTGTTGCCCAATTTCCCTTGGGATCACTGACAAATGACTCACTTCAAATCTAGTTTGTTGCTAAACAGAAGTTGGTCACAAGGGATACAAATCAAACTTTCCAGTTCTGGTCACACCAATGAAATCAGTTTGAACAAAGTGGGGATGAATTCCATTCAAAGGTGGCATGAACCTATTTTAAGGATATTTGTCATACCAAAAAGAAATTTTAAAAGTTTGATACACATCATGTTTAATAAGTGGTAAACCAAAAGATTGTTGAAACAACATAATTGTACTTTGATTAATTCTAGCAATAAGTAATTGTAAAAAAGATAAGTAATTACGAAAGTATAACTTTGTTGTATATTTTAATTAAACCTTTATTATGTAGAAACGTAAGAAAAATGACGATTTGCGTAATCTTTTCTTACTTATAATTTAAGTTTTTGTTTTTCAAAAGACCACGAAAAAGATAACAAAACAAAACAAAACAAAACAAAACAAAATCATACAAAAAAAACCTACTTAAATTGCTTATACAAAAAAGAAAGTCACAAGTTGTGAGTGATTACCATTCAGCCCATAAGACAGGTAAGATAGTCACACAAGCTGCCCAAAACACATTAAAAGCCAAAACAGGTATTTGAAATAACCTATTGAAACCTAAACCGATTTCATCTTTTTTGGCAGCTGAAACTTCAGATTGAATCATGATCCAAATCGAATAAAACGCAACTGAAAAGAAATGTGAAAGTAATAACATTGGTGAAGGTTTTAAAGCTGATAATAATCCAATCGGATCAGTTACACATCTACCTCCTAATTCAAAGTATCGAAAACATCCTTGTTTAAGGATTTCTAGTCTTTCATCTATTGATCAAAAAAAAAGTTTTCATTCAGTAATTTAATTATTTTTTTTTTGCAAAAAAAGGATTTTTTGCAAAAAAAAGGAGATGATTAAATGATAAAGGGAAAAAAACTCATACCATCTGCTCCAAAAAGTGTATAAAGTGCTTGAGCTAATACGTTTACACAAGTAGAAGTTTCTTTTCTATTCTGATGCCATTTTCTAACACATTCATTAACGGCTTCAGTATCACCAAGATCATCTAAAGGATCGAGCAATTTTTTCAATTTGAGGACATCTAATAAAGCTACTGTCATGCCTCCTCCTGTAAGTGGATGTCTCATATTGTGTGCATCGCCTAACATGATCACACCTGGATGATCTTCTTGTAAATGTGGAGGTAAATATGAATTTGGCATTACTCTTAGACGATGTGATGGGTCTGGTGAGTCTAGACAGGATTGAAAGAGTTCTTGTAGTGTTGGTGGTAGGATTGGGGTTACTTGACGTTCGAGATAATCCTGTGGAAAGAAGATCTTGATCAGTGATTTGAAAAAACAAACTCCACTTCTATAAAAGAACCCTACGAAGCTACAAATTTGAATATTTACCTTTAGACTGCCATTACTGATACTTGGGACTTTACTACCAGGAACATCGACTAGCATCCTAGTATCATCCAACCCAATTTGATAAATAAGTACAGGACCAACTCTAGATTCGTCTGCCTCAACCACAGAAGAAGGTGAAGCTTGTGAAGGTAAAAAGACATGACCATGACCAGGTTGTGGGATCGTTTCAAAGGGTTTAGGTGTTTGTAAAATTAATCCAACAAAATGAGATCTTACAATCGGTTGACGAAATGCTTGTGGTGCTAATTGTCTTCTGAATTTTGAGAAACATCCATCGGTGACTATTGTGAGTGAAGCATAAAATGAACAAGACTTTTCGGCGCCTGATTGGATTGTCACACCAATGAAATGACCACTATTAGGACACCTAATGAGTTCTGTAACAGTGGCTTCAATTAATGTAACACGTGAGACTGCTTTCCAACGAAGCCGTTGAACAAATCGACCATGATGAAAACTTCTGCCTTCTTGAATAGGTTTCTCTAATCCATTTTTCTTGACATTCCAAAGCGCACCATCTTTCCAATCTAATTTCTTTGATGTACTTTGAGGAGGATAAGGTAAATTAATACCACCATGAGTCGTATTCGAATTCTTACGTGATCCCCAAAAGACTGTATACCCTTTAACTTCTACTGCTTCGATTTCATTTAAACATTCACTTAATCCTAATTCTGAGACTGCTAAACATCCACCTGGTTGTAATAATTCTCCTACGATTCTATCGGGTTGTGTTAAATCTCTTTCGATTAATAGGACTGATCTTGGGTTTTTACTTTGAGGATCTGAGAGTGAGTATGCTAGACTACTGCCTGCTATGCCTGCTCCGATGATTATTACGTCGTATGATTGAAGACAAGCTGTCTGAGTTGGCGTAAACAGAATAAAAGGTCAGTGTTATGAAACTTTAGTTTACTGTAAGCTGGAAACTCGGATGGGTGAGGTGAATGAGTGACTCACTGAGATTGAAGTTGATGGTACCTTGGTGGTAGCATGTGGATGTAGCATCTTGAATGAATGATAATGTTAAATAAGAACTGAGGGTTATTGTGAAATGGTAATCTTGAGAAATTGGTTTGAGTTGAAGAATGCAATGAGAATCGAGATGGTCAAGTATCCTTTTTGTATGTAACACTTTCACACATGTAAACATTTCGGTACAGCTTGCAGGTAGACATCTCGATCGAATCGAATCGAACCCCATTGACATTCATCATTTGACTGATATCATCACTTCTAGCTTAACAGTTGAGAGTGTTGAGGTCATCTCAGGAGAAGGCCATTCAGATCATAGGAGACAAGAACGATGCGGTTTGAAGGGATGTGATCAATCATGTCATTCTAGATCACAACATCCTTGAAGTCACCAAACCGTGGAAACCTTTCCCTTTCCGTTGTCTGGCTTTTAGTTTTGGTGGTTTGTCAGCTGACAAACTGACTGTTAAAGCTCGTCTCTTGTCTTGAGAGGTACAAACAAACTCCTGGATCGTTTGGCCTTTCGTGAGCCATTGAATTTTGAAAGCATCAACATGTAATTCAAAGGGAAAAAAGATGGAAGAAAATTCCGTAACTTGCATTCTTTTGGGAAATCAAAAGATACTCAGTCTATATTTCTTCAGAGTCATATTGTCCGATATCTTAGGAGAATCCAGTTGGATTATCTTACTTCCATATTTGCTCATATTCCCTATATAGCTTGATTGCGGTCTGCTTTTTGACTTTTTGAGTATATCCAAATCAAGAAACCTTTTGCACAACAATGGAAAACAATCTAGCAACAAAACGTATACGAGATTTATATACTCAACACTGCAAGTTTGGATGTTGAAATTTGGAAGTGAAGATTTAACGTTGATGAAAATCCTATGGAAGCTGCAAAGCTCATACACCGGGAACCATGAGTCTTTTGAGCCCGGCGAAATTCAAATCAAGCGGTTCGTGAAGGTGCTTTGGGTGTAAGAATACTCAAGAAGAACACTGATTGTTAAGCTTTATCATTCTTCAAAGAGCTTGGTACTTGCTAATGGGCAAATCCCTGGGCCTGTCTCCTATGCTCTCCAGCTTGATTATGACTCTATCAAAGGTTGTTTAGCCATTTTATACATGATTAGGAGTGTTTTATTCAAGAATATCGACTTCTTGAAGTTAGATTCAAAGTATTGGGTCTCCTGAAGATGGAAAGAAGAGATCAAGAAAATATTCAATTTGTTTGTTTTTTAAGAAACTCTATGTAGTCAACTTGGAAAAAACTAGTAAAAAGAAGACATCAAAAGAATTTAGAGTTAGGAATTACAATTAGAAGAGAAAGATAATTAAATGAAAGGAAGGTTTAAAATGAATGGTTTTAAAAAAAGAAAGAAAGACGAAGAATTAAGATAAAGAGTCAAACATAGTATAAAAAAAGAGAACGAAAGTCAACAAGAAATCATTTTTTGTTCTGAAAAAAAGAATACGTGTTCTATCACTTCTAAAATAAACTAATGATACTTTAAATGAAGTAAAAAGTTAAGGAAAGAAAGAAGAATGTTATAGGGTGTTTTCTTTCTAACAAAACTCTGACATGTTACTCATTAAAGAACAAAGATCGAGGTTTTTCCCTAGCCCTAGTTTGGTGATTAGTGAATCTGCAGTATTCTCACTTCCATTCAAAATATCATCCCTAAAATTATCATCAACGTAAAAGTGACCATTCGGATGTTAATATCAACTCAGGTTTCTGAAGAAAGAGTAGAGATGTACTAACAAGATACATTTGATCTGGTAAACTATAGGTCCTAGTGTTGGACCTAAAGCAGGAACTTGATAAACCATCAAATTCACATCAGACATGGAATTTTTCATCGAATTAATCGTATTCTAAACCAAACGAAAACCAAAAAAAAAGAAAACCCCGAAGTTCAACAACAAGAAAAGAAAGCATTCCAAAAGAAGAAGAAGAAAAGATAACAAACCTTTAAAGTAACTTCCATTTCATTACTTTTATCTAAATTAGCCATTCCTTTATCTCTACCAAAATAACTTAATGAATTATGTATGTTATGTAAAGTTGGAATACTATTAGCGTGTTTTTGCCATTGTTTTAATTTTTCAGAAATTTCTTTTTGAAATTCATTTGATTGTGCGTTTTGTTTGTTTGATTGTAAAGAAGTTAAAGAATTATCTAAGATTGAAGATGATGGTTAGTTTTTTTTCCTTAACGGGTTTTAAATCTCTTTTGTTATCTTGAACTTACGAATCGAATTCTTATCTCCGTCTACTGCTGATGCCGCATTCATCAGTTGAGTAACTGTGGCTAATGGGCCGGTATTGCTACGAGCCATTAAAACATCCGGGTGGAATGGACTCCGACGACTGAGGTGTTTGCGACCGACTGTGGTTTGTGGAGTGCCGCTGGAGCCATGGTGTGCCTGTACAACCCGCTTGACGATTTCGGCGTCGTGAGAGGAGGACGAAATACGAGAAGAACTGGGTGCAGTAAGGATCGATGGAAGTCCGATGGTGAAGATGAAAGCGACAAAGGTGATGATTCTTAATGAAGACATAGTTGACAGACTCTTAAAAAATACTGATAATTGATGAATGTAAAACAAATTGCACGAATGTACGAATGTAAAGAAAATATTGAAGTAATATGAAGATAGATAATAATTTGATGATGAAGGGGGAAAGAATGAGGTTGGAAGAGTCAGCTTTTATTACCTTCCAGGTCCATCCTCTTTCTTTACCTTTGCCTTACGATTATCGACCTGATGTAAAATGAATTTTTCAATCAGCCTGACTGGATTGAAATGCCCTGAATAATTGTACAAGAACTCATAGGAAAGCTTGGTACGCTCGAGCACTTTGTTAAGGGGATATGAACGTCTATTCAAGTGGTTTGCAACTAAGGAGAGAGTCACGAAATATCAAGCACTTGTGATACCTACGCGTCTGTACTATTTTTCAATGCCAAGAAATTCTATCAACAAGTTGATTTTAAGATCTATGACTTTGGAGTTTTGTCCAGCTTTGGGTTGACCTCACTCTCTAAATTTGAGGTCTAGCACTTCTTGTTTTTAGACTACAACTTGGAAATCATAACGAAGGATCATCTAGCAAAAGAAGTTTTGGTGGCCTTGTTGAAGATTGCTTGTGTGTTGGTTCAAGGTTAGTAAAGCTTGCCTTCCACCTGGTCGGTGATGGATCCCATGACTGTAAGGAGTCACTCATAGAACTTCGGTGACCCTAGCTCTTTCCAATACCAGACCTTCAATAAGCCAGCCATAGAATTCATGAGGTGCTAGCCCGTTCCAACACTACCCAACTGTGGAGAATCCCTCGCCACTATCCACGAGTTGAGATGATTGCCCAGGTTGTGCCTTTATTGGATCCTGACACGTTATAGCAATATAGGGTGGACCTACATAGCGGATCTTCTTATGAGAATGGTTATGATGACCTTGAAGATGCCTCAAGTTCTGTTGTTAATTCAATCAAACAAAATGAGAATGGATCCCATGTCATGTAGGGACACTATCAATCCAGAACTCACGCACCGACGGATTATGCGTTTGAAATCACGTGACGCATACCAGCTAAGTTTTTTCAAACCAACTTCCAAATCAAGTTGGAATTGATGTCAAATATGTGAGAACTAATTTGATGACATGTGAGGAATCAATCAATCAAACTCCTACAAACCTATGGATAATGAAAACACAAAGCCATTCCATCAAGTCACTTCAGACAAATGTATGTAAATAGTTTAAAGGTTGATCTTGCAAATTTGGGAAGCACAGAAACGAAACAGGACTACACGAAACAAAAATGAGAAAGACAGGTGAAGAAAGATAAAAATTGATAGAAGAGCTTGAATGTCCATGTAGGCTTGATGATCCATACCATGAGCTCAAGGATAAACCTTTGAAGTCCCCATTTCTGTCCTGACAAGTTTCCCAAACACACTGGGGAGTTCCGACCTCGTGTACTTGGAAAAATGGATCCCAAGACTCAAGACAGTAGCACTACCAGGGAACAGTTGATTGTGCATCGAGATAGTCAGACCATGTAAGAACTTACCAACCATGACACCTGCTACATCCTGTTGGACGCGATCAAATACATTTTCAATAATTATTTACCAGCAAACAACTCACGATGAAACTGTGGGCTATCTGGACTTACTTATCTTTGGCAATGTTTTGAGGCTGACTTGGCATGTATATGGCACACTTTCACTCCGAGATTTGCACTCTACAGGATGAGTTTTGTGAATTACATACAAAGACGTTGCAATTAGTTGATTGAGAAATTGATCAATCTTGCGTGAGTCCAGGTAAACCAAGAACTCACCTATGACTGCGCTCTCCCACTGGCCGATTGTGTTAGCATTGGTAGGACTGGGTCCATACGCGTAACAATGTTTTACAATCACGGGCTGTTCCCCGGGCCGGGAGCATCTTCCAAGAGGAATACTGGTAATGGTACATGAGCTTATTGGACATATTGTGCTAATTTTGTGGTACGGATTTTCGCAGGCTTTGATTACAAAGCGACCAATTCATGAGAAGATGGATAATAAGATAATGAGATTTAGTAAGAAGAAGAAACCCACCGGCTACCTTGCCATCGAGGTCCGTAAACCTCCAACACTCGAGTTCGCGAGCACAAACGGTGTGTGCGAGGGCAATCAGGAATAAACTGAGAAGCATCAAGTCACGATTGTGGAAACGCATGATAGCTGTGGAGAAATAGGCAATGTTGCTATGAATTCTCTAGAGCAAGATATTTCCAAGGTATAAAAGTTTTTTTTGGGTTAGATGAGAAGTAGTATGAGGAGAAAAAGTATCAGAGGAGTTGATGAGGCCATTAAATAAGTTCTGTACGACAGAGCTTTCATCAAATAACAAACTGGATGATGTTGCAAGCTTGCAGGCAGCCACAGGGTCAGGTGTGCACAGAGTTCCAACGCGTTGAGCCCTCCCACGGCGAAGCTTCCGATAAAAATTGACCTGAAGTCACCCACATCTACTGAGATCATGAATCAGGATTCACGCTTCTTTATGACAAAGGTGCTCGATTGATCTCGTCGTGGGATTCCATCAGTGGATATGATGTAGCATCAGGTAGCATCCCGTCCAAGATTGGGCAAGGGCCGATGACGCCTCACACCAGTTCGCCACTTAAACAGGAATCACAGGAAAATATATATTTACCTGTGAGGGGGCGTGCCATTATATCACCGGCGTTACGTATCCCAAATGGGATCTCTGTTCATAACCGTGAGCTAATACCCGAGGGCGCACGGGCTTCCTTGCGTCCTCGGGAATGAGCCTTATTCCCGGATCCGCTTACACCCGCGCCCGATCGGCGCTTTGATCTAGGCCGCGCATCAGCGCGATGATGAAAGAGTGACGAAAAGGAAAAAGAATTTGCACATGAAAATGCAAAATAATATACAAAATCGTGGGCGGTTAAAATCACGGAAACAAGTGAAGCGATCATTAAGCAACCAAAGCGAGGGCATGGAATATACACATCGCAACGAAACAGAGCGAGAAAGAGACGATAAGAGAAATTGGTGCGGTTTGACCGAGTAGTACGAGGAAGAATGCCTACCAAGAGCTTACCTACCTTCTAAGTCCTGTGTGCTGTTGGAAGGGCGCAGAGAGAGAAAAAACTATCCATGCCGGCGCTGTTTGGCCGGCTTGTTAGTGTGATTAAAGGCACAGAGACGTGACAAAAACCTAGCCGCTTCGACCCGTATGTCGTGAAGGGCTACGTCGTTGTAATTGTTGAATGTAGCGGTTGATTCGTCCAATGGAGCTTCAGCGTGAATCAACCGGATCGCCTTGTGGAACTCGGCAAGATCTTCTTGCTTAGCAAAAATGGTGCGATCCGTCGCGCTAAGTGAATCAAAAAGCTCAACATCTGATGTGGAAGGCCCATGATCATATGAGTTGCTCCCAATTTGGTTCATCGCCACGGGTCGGTGAGAACTCCCAGATGCAACAGGTCGGTGGTCAGGCGCCGGATTAGAGGGCGCTTCGGGTGCAGGCATGTGCTGCTGGTAGAACGCGGCACTTTCAAAGAAGATGTCAGCAGCGGTAAGCCATACTGTAACGTTTTGGGAGGTTACGAGGCGGTACACACGTGTTCTGAGTTGGAGGGAAACCGTCGTGGAGGCCTTTGGTGGCAAATGGCTCAGCCGATCCTTGATTATTTGCCGGTTCGTTAGAAGAAAGTGACGTTGAAGGCTGGTGTCCTTCGTTCATTTGATCAAACAGGCCGTCAAGCTGACACCACTGTCGACTGTATTTCACCTATATAGACAGCAGTAAAACTGCATTCCTTGACTGTTCTTAGATCCTTTTTCCCAACATTTCATATCCACTCGCGTCCAGTTACACATCACCCATGCTACATACCCATGTCTACCCAAATTTGAGAAGTCCCAGTCAATACGTGTTAACATTGGGCACGCATCACCACCACCCACCAAGACCTACGCCGCATCAGGAGCACCATACCACAAACCAAATCTCGAATTCACCAAGTTCACGAACTCAAAATCCAAACTCAGTCAATCAAACCTACACCAAACTCAGTCCTTCCTCCATCAACCATACAACAACCCACCTAACCTTGAATACTTCACGCCAGTATGCCAATTGCAGGATACCCAATACATCCAACCGGCCTTGACCTAGTGGCCAACCTTGAACGGCTCGCTGATTCTCAAGCACACGGACTTCACACTCCCAGTCATACACAAAACACGGGCACTCAGCGCATCGAGAGCGATGGAACTCCGCCGGTGCCTTCAACTACTACGGAGAAGCCACCCCGCAAACGCAACAAAACCAAGGGAAAAAACAAACGCAACAAACGCAAGCGAGGTGACAATGGTTCCGGTTCTGAAAACGAAGACGATCAACCTACGTTTGACCCCGCGCAATTGAAAGACTCCGACAAAACAGCACTTCAGCTCCGTTACTTGGCAGAAAAGCACGCTACCGCCGGCATGTCCGATGAACTTATTGAGTCTTTACTCGACTTCCATGAGGAGATACAAACGATGATCGCGATCAAAGCCCTCGAACTTGGCACCACGGTTTCAGCCATCGAAGGAGTTTTGTAAGTTATCTAACTCATCTGATAGTATAGTACGATGTCCACTGATATTGAGTCGATATATGTTCAGTGGAAAGTACATTGGGGTTTGTCGCCCATCGCGATGGAACCGATTCCTCCAAAGTGTACAAGCCAGGGCCATATTCAAATTAGGTAAGTAAAGTACATTCGCTATCAACAATACTTACACTGACATAAGACACATTATCACTTATCAGCTCGTGGGGTTGGGAGCGGCCAGGGTATGAGGGAGTTGAGTCGAGTATGGAGAAGTATGACCGAAGCGGAAAAGGATGTTTATAAGGAGGCTACTCAAGAGACGGATACCGCCAACCTTCAAGCTATGGACCAAGACTTGGCCGAACTCGAAATTGGTCCTCGCTCACGGGACCAAATACTACAGTCTCGAAGCAACACCTTAATCAATCCTCGAAGTCTCAAACTTTACAAGGATAACGCTGAGAAATACCTGGATGAAATTATGGCCAAGGTGAGTAGAAGATTCTATTGACCACTTGTAGGTGAGTAAATTATACTGACAACTCAAGGGAAATAGTGCATTCCTATTACCAGATCCAACCACTTCGAAATTGTTGTCGTGGCCGTATCAAATCATATCTCCACACATAGTTTCCAGTTCACACGCTCCACGCTAGGTGTCAAAAAGGTGGTTGAAGAAATTTACGCCATAGATGGTGTCAATAATTTCGCCACCGAAGTACAAGCACACTTGGTTGGTCAGAGACCCAGTGAACTCGGCGTAATGGGAAAATCGGGTAGGTTGTTATCATCTTCTTGCACTTTCCGACTATACTTACCCATGTAACAATCTACTAGAAAATGGACGCGCGTATCAATCACGAGTCACCGCTTCCCTCTCAACTTTTTTGAGTAAGTACTGTCTTGAGATTATAACAGTGTGACAGTTCACAGGGATCACAGCTGATATCCAGCTGTATCTAGAGGATATAACGGGTCTGAGACATTGGCCATGGAGCAAATGCGACTTGACACTTCGCGAAGCCGGATACAAACTCGAATTGCTACCTGGTGCCCAATCAGTCGAGGCCACCTTCAAGCAAAACAGCCGCCATCTCAACCGCGCCAAACTCTTGGCTATCGAGAGCGACCTCAAGGACCATTTGATCCAGTTGGTCAAAACAAATGAAGTCACTCCCGCTCAAAATACAAACGCAAATACCACCAACCAACCGTCTCCGATTGACAGAACCAACACCAATACTACGGACGGTGAGATTACCTCCAATTTAGACCCTATCTTTTTAGAGTAATTAGCTATTGTAATGTTATAGTTGTTATGTCACCATCGTATATCTTGTCTCAATCCATCTTATCTCCCTCTATCGTGTCGATCAAATTATATGCAAAGAATACATGACTTTGTTTCATTCGACTTGATACAAACAATTCACATGAGTTGCACGCGATTGATTCAACAATTTGTTGATATATCTCACTCCAATTTGACCAATTTATGAACGTGATTATTCATACAAGTCAATACGGCGGAGACGTATGACTTACAAATCATGCAAGTTTTCAACAAGCTGCATGCAACGATATCATATCGTATTCAAATGAAGCTGAACCGCCGAACCAAATCAACAATATGTATTCAAACCTTAGGTAGACGCGTATCCTCTCAGCTATCATTCCAAACTCCGAAGACCGGCTTTCGAGGCTATGGATCAACAGATCCATGAATAGATCTCGTTAATAGCTTCTCCTCAAAAGGTGGTAACAAAGGACCCACATCCCACTTCTCTTTCTCCCCAGATCCGAACTACTACTCTCATATTGCACTCGCCGTCACCATTAACCAATACCTTCATCTTCTAACTTGATCCACCATCAGTTCTAAACTCATCCGATTAACAATCAAAATAACTTGTTCTTTTATAAACTCTTTCAATTCTATATTTTGATCAAATATCTTATAAACCGCTACGACATCATGCCGGCCACACCTATGTCCACACCTATCAACGTACACTCCAGTTCAAACCCAGTCACCTTAACACCAGAACTCCATATCACTACCATACCTCTCACTTTAGATGCGGCAAGATCGATATTAGAGCTAACCATGTCTACGCGCAGCAGCTCCAATCAAACGCCTGTATCGATACCACTTACTGCGTACCCGAAGATACTCCTAGCCATTGACCAATGCTATCAATGCGGCATTTTTGGTCACCGCGAATGGGAATGCGCGGAGAAGGGCCTTCCAAGAAGAGCCGAAGCGGTAGCAGACTGGCGCCGTACGACTAACGGCAAGATATACAGTTTGAAGGCTTTACTCGGTATGCCTCCTTACCAAAAGTGGACTCTGGCATCTTTGTCCGAAACTTTGTCAAAGTAGGTGTCTTAGTTTTTAAGTCTGTTCATCGTTTCTTTTTCTCGGTGCTGTTCTAAAGATATGCCACTGTAGGCATCATATGTACGATAGTCCTTCGGCCACACCCACTCCCGCCATCTCTGGCCGGATGAAGAAAATGGAGGTCGAAACGATTGTGATTGACACCCCATCGCCAACCCCGGCTCCAGCACCCGTCGCGTCAACTTCATCATTAACAATGGAGACTATGGGAGGTACATCAGGTCGATCAAAGGCCACTACATCATCCAACAAAGGTAACAATTCGAAGGTGACGCCCTGGGGCGAATGGTCCAAGGATTGGAGTTGGAGACCGTAAGTACAGTCACGTATCTGTTAAAGAGCTCACAAGCTAAGAAGACGCTCTTTGTGTAGCAAACGCGAACACGAATGTGGGTGCTGCTGCTGCTATAAGCGAGTATGTCGACACAATCGAGCAGGGTCCTGTCCCATGAATGACTACTAATGTAGTTATAGTTATTGGATTGATTGGCGATATTTCAATTGTATTTTATGTTACACTAGGCTTTCACTAGGTTATTGAGAAGATAAACTATCATATGTTACACCGCCATAGATTCGATTCTTATAGTCAATACATACAATAAGACAAAACAAATCGAAGCGTTATTTTCTTTTACTTTCCCTCCATACGCGATGAGGGAGGTTTGCTGTACTTCGAATCGTTATTTTATTTTTCAGTTACCTTACCTCCATACACATGACGGTGGTTTCCTGTACTTCATATGTTATAAGTTGTATGCGTCTTGCGTTTTGATCACGGATTTATCTTGAACGCACACTCTTCCAAATATACACTCAATTTGTTTCTGCTTCTCTTTTACTTTACCTCTATGCACGATGAGGTTTTTTTTTGTCTGTTTCTTCTTATGCAGGTTATTTGATGAGATTCCTTCAGCAGTTCCGTGATGACTTAAGGATATAGCTATACTCGAAAGCTATATCCTTAGATGATAAAGGTGTTTGAGTTTGATGGTGAAAGAGTGACCAAAATAGGAGAAAGAGTCGTGATAACATTTCAACCACTTCGTGTGAGTTCTGTCTCTGAGCGGTATGAAAAAACTCTTTTTCGAAGATGAAGATGAGGAGATGCGAGAAAACTTCATTAATGAAAAATGACCGCCGTGCAGAGAAGCACATAAGTCAACGTGCAATTATCAAATATGCGCCATCTTCAATGGCATTATGTGACTTAACTCCCTGCGCGGGATGAAAAAGCTCATTTTTCAGAATTGAAACTAGTTTTCGAAAGCGAAGATGACGAGATAGAGTAAATGTTCATTAATGAATAATGACCGCCGAGCAAAATAGCACTTGATACAACTTGCACTTATTGAATTTGCGTGTGCTTCAGAGTCTTTGTGTGAGTTTTATGTCTGAGCGGGATGAAAAAAGCGCGTTTTTATGATTGAAACGCAAAAACGAAGGTGAAGATGAGGAGATGTAAGGAAAGTTCATTAATAAAAAATGACCGCCGTGCAAAGATGCACATAAACCACCGTGAAATTATCGAAATTGCGCCATCTTCAATGGCGCAATGTCACTTGACTGCCTGAGTCCATTGAAGATACCTTCATTTTGAGTATTGGAAACCACTTTCGGATGTGAAGATGAAGAGTTAATGAAAAAAGTCATTAATGAAAACTGTCAGAAATCCAAGGAAGTATATAACTCAACGTGCAAACGTTGAATTTCCGCTTTCTTCTTGAGGTTGAAGGCGATTTTGTGCGGAAATTTTTTTCCTGAATGTTGCACAAGTCATCATCTTGATATCATATACAAATATAAGGACAAACTTCACCCAATTATGTCGAAGACAACGCAAATCGGCAGAATGTGCGTGAGTTCTAGCACTTCTCTACATTTCAGAAAACTTTTGTTAATAACTTTTTTTGACCACTCCTCATCTTTGTCCTTGAAAGAGGACATCATCCCTAGAAATTACATTTTGGGCAGCTGGACATGCATGAAACTCACACAAAGTCTATGAAGATCGCGCAAATTCGTTGTTTGCACGTTGACTTAAGTGCTAATTCTCACGGCGGTCATTTTTCGTTAATGAACTTTTCCTACATCTCGCCATCTTCACCTTCGAATTCCCGTGTCAATCTTAAGAAAAGAGATTTTTCATCCCGCTCAGACTTTAAACTCACGTCAAGACATTGAAGATGGAGCAAATTCAGTGTGTGCACGTTGACTTAAGTACGTCTTTGCACGGCGGATCTTTTTCATCAATGAACTTTACCTCTATGTCGCCATCTTCACCTTCGAAAAACAGTTTCAATCCTAAAAAATAGGTGTTTTCCTCCTGCTCAGACATAAAAGTCACACGAAGTCTTTGAAGATCGCGCAAAATCAGTAATTGCGCGTTGACCTAAGTGCTACTTTGCACGGCGGTCATTTTTTATTAATGAACTTTTACTCTAACTCGTCATCTTCGCCGTCGAAAACCAGTTTCAAGCCGGGAAATCGTGTTTCGGACCGCTATTTCGACTCACTCAAAAGTCTTTCAAAGCTGTCGAGTATGGAGCACTAAGTGCTTCACCTATATGTACAGATGAGTACATATAGCACGCACATTGTTCATTAATGACATCCTGACCAAACACCTCATCCTGATCCTCAATCGCCAATTGAAAATCCGATGTTTGTGTTTTCGACACCTCCGGGAACCCACAATATAAGGTGAATTTGCTCTCCTCTCAAATGCTTTTGTGGAATTGCTTTGGTCATACATACGTTACATTGCAATCAAAATAAGATCGACAAATTTTGAAAAAGAGAAGACTCAAAATTGTCAAGGGAAAGGATACAAAACATATATAAAACTACTACAAGGTATCAATTAGGCTCCTCCAATTCATTTCCTACAACGTCAAACACGTTTTGCAACATGCCTTGATCGATTCTCAACTCCCAATCCTCCTCACCGGGCGCACTTGCATCATCTTCTTCTTCAGGGTGTTCGGGTTCTTCAGGTCCACCAAAGAGATAACCTTGGGGTATGATATCGCGTCTAACTTGATCTACAGGCATAAGACGATCAAAGTCACCCGCTTTGGTTGACCCAAAGTCGATCCACTCGAGTTCTTTCATCTTCTGAATCTGCCACTTCCAACGATTCATCAAATCGATGTCGCCGGCCTGAGCTTCACTCCTCATCAGCACTTGCATGATTTTGAAATCCCACCTGCAAGATATCCCTGAGATCCTCATCACTTCATTGTGAACCGCACCTTTCACGATGGACACCTTTGCGCGTAATGAAGCGGAACTGATTACATCATGCTGGATGAACGGTTGAATTGAATTTGGGAGGTTGGCCGGAGTGCTGTTCATGAGTTGTTCCGCAATGGTCCACACACGATCAAACGCACTTGTAGCCCAACGCATGGCTCTTCGTACCTCCCAGCCCACCCTGCGAAACTCCTCCTGGCCTCTTCGCAGGCGAGCAAGAGATCTCATACCCATCTGAGTTGCATGATCCAACGCCCATGGTTCGTTTGAATGTGTGAAAATTCCGTTGTTCCAGAAAGGGTCATTGGGTTCAAGTTGAATAAGATCGAGGTACTCAATAACTGGCGAAGTTGGATGTCCAGGGTATTTTTCGGCAAAGCTTTGCGCCAGTTTGTTGTAACTTGTTAGTGTTCTCTTCATAGTCCGAGTCCTTCTTTGAATGGTCTCCATGACAGGTTCCTTTTCGTGTTGACCTTTTGCGAAGTAATTTGAGATCAGTTCAGGCGTATCTATCATCTATATGTAAAGGTGCTTACCAAGTGTTGAGCTACCACCCACTCTGTTTGCTGGGTCCATTGGCCGTTGTTCGGCCCTGAGATGCAGATACTTCGTACGTACCTCCGTTTTGGCCCACCAAACTTGTAACAATAAATCGATTGATTCCTCTAGAGATTGATATTAGGGATGATTCGGAGACAGGCGATGCTTTGAGGCCTAATCTATCACTTACTAGGTAGATGAGTAAAACACTCGGGTAAGCCAACCTTCTTGCGTTGGTCAGCGATTTTGTTGGCAATCAGGGTATACCGAAGGAGTCTGTCTGCGGCTCAATCTGCGTGTGTGGTATCCTGAGCCCTGTGATCAAAGCACGGATCAGTGAAAGCTTTATCTTGACGAACCTTGTGGTTCGAGTGCTTACCAAGTTTCATATTGTAATTGCTCAAGACAAAGCAGTCTACCTAATTCAATTTGGTGTCGAATCTTGACGTCTTTTGAATTCTCGATGTTGGCTTTCCTTTCAGAATCCCATTGCTTTTGAAAAAAAGCTGTCGTGTATTTGGCACCGTTTTTGTACGGATTAGGTTGTTGAGTCCAATGGCTGAGTGACGCTTGAGCTTATTTGATGGTGGTGGAGGTTTTTTCGAGCCGTCTCAAGAGCCAATCAGATGTGCTTAGTTGTAGACAGCGGGCTAGGTGTTTGGCCAATATGTCTATTGCCTGAAGTCGGTGTATTCGGGTTGAGGTGCGTAATCCTGCAATTAGGCGTGACAAGAACGACCAGTTCCTTTCAAGGCCTTCGCCATCGGATAAACCCCAATGATCAAGATACCTGGGGTTGTACAGTAGTTGACATGCCCATGTATGGACATAAGCGTGAAACACAGATGTGCCCAACATGATTCTTTCTCGATGCTCAGGTAATAGATTTTGCTGTAATATAAAAGCAGTTAGCAACGCGAAAATTTATAATACTATGTAGGATCAACATACCCGGTTTATGTGCTTGTCAAGATGACAGCCTATGTCATACAATACACCAAATCGTTCGTCAGGAAAGTCGTCCATGATATGCTTCATCAAGCTTAACGGGTAAAACATTCTGAATGATTGTTCGATGAGGTTAAATCAGTTGATGTAGACGATGTTTATAATGAAATGAATACATACTTTTCGCCACTTTGATAGATATTGGCCATTGCTAAAGGTACGTCATGACGACAGGCCGCTGCAAACAAACCTGTATCGTCGCATTTGTCCCACGTGGAAGAGCCTCGGGTGTCGTTAGCAGTTTTGTGCGCTTCGGCACAAGGGTCCTGCGATTCATCGTTCGAAATGATTAAGTCAATTTATTATGAGTCGTGATAAAAAGAGTAATAATGACTTACTTCGGGTGTTTCAGGTGGTCCAGCGGCACAGGCGGCAGCTAGTTGGGCATCTTGTTGAGTTATTTTGCTTGGCTTGACAAACAACGACGGGTATTGACTCTTGTGGGGCTGGTCTTTACTGGCAAGTACATTATGTCGATGTTGAAAATTTCCGTCCATACATATAATGAAATCTGGCTCTTTCTCTGATGCCTTCTTTTCTTCAAGGGCCGGTCCGAAACACCGAGGGCATGTGTCTGCCCAAACGTCCAAACGCGTCAGTTCTAGCCCTTCTTCAAGTAGTTTCCTTGCGAGAACAGTAATACGGGTGTAAATATGGGTAGCGTTGGAAAATGGGTATGAAAGGTTGCATCGAGTGCCGTGTCCTCCTCTTGCCCAAAGAGGTTTGCCTGACCGTCTGTCGAGGAAGTTGAGGTGCCCCTCGATATAGCTTGACGTCGCCGAAACCGTCGTGAGCCACAAGTTATGATGATGTTGTAATAGTGGAATCGAAAAAGCTGTCCCAGGTCGTGTGGGTGAAGCGGCTATATAACCTTGATGTAAAAGCTGGACAGGTTCAGGTAAGCAGCGGCAGAATCTGAGTTCTTGGGAGATTGAGCGTCCTGAGATAAAGGTGGCGGTTCGGTTTCAATGATTAGAATACAATACAATAGAATCTTACTCAGAAAGACTTACCAAGTACACCAATTAGATCTACTTTGCGTGTATAAAACACACCTTCGTGACACTGGCAGTCTGGGCTTGCATCACCAACGTATGAAGTTTTCGTGGTCCAATTCTCTGTAAGAGCTTCGTTCTCGAGGTATACACTGGTGATTTGGTTTTCGAGGGCTGCCCACTGCTGTCGAAGGCGTTCACGCCTTTGTGCATAACGGTATCCTCGATGTTTTTGAACATAGCGTCGAATTGCTCCATCCCTATCGAAATCATCCACATCAACCCAATTGTCGCCATCGTCATAAGGTGGATCAGGATCGCCTTCATTCATATGCATGATTTGATCAATATCAGGTTGTTCTTGATCGCTAGCGCCGTCATGGGGGCATCCGCTCGTTTCACCTGCTAGCTCGTGAGGATAATGTGGCCGGCCGCGGAGGAATTGTTTCGTTAGTTGAACCTTCTTCATAAATGTTGCTTCAGCAATTGCTTCAACTTCACGATCAGCCTTCTTTTCACGTTTCTTCTTTTTTTTCGGGTCATTTGTGATGGTTCCTCCCAGTTTTCGCCGGTTGCGTCCCATATTGAGCACTGCCGATTTATTTAGTGACGATTGATTGAGCTGATGAGACTCCAAGGTGTAGTTCGTGAACTTGGTGAATTCGAGATTTGGTTTGTGGTATGGTGCTCCTGATGCGGCGTAGGTCTTGGTGGGTGGTGGTGATGTGTGCCCAATGTTAACACGTATTGACTGGGACTTCTCAAATTTGGGTAGACATGGGTATGTAGCATGGGTGATGTGTAACTGGACGCGAGTGGATATGAAATGTTGGGAAAAAGGATCTAAGAACAGTCAAGGAATGCAGTTTTACTGCTGTCTATATAGGTGAAATACAGTCGACAGTGGTGCAAGCTGAGATGTGGTGACGGGGGCGGGCGTAACTTTGGGAGAGCAAACTCGGTGAAACGTGTTAGGCAATTGTGCTGGGGTGGGTTCAACTTGTGGTACATGTTGCTGGAGTTGTTGTTGCAAAGCAGTGGCGCTCAACAAGAACTGGTACTGGCTCGGGGGTGGTGGAGGCGGCATGCGGTTGGCAACGTCGGCAGGGGACAAATTGTAATACATTGATGGTTGTTGCCGATGCGAAGCAGGATAAGGAGACGGCCAATTAGTGTATCAAGGCAAGTTGCTTGCAGGAAGACGGGAGGGCCCGGCTATGGGCAAAGCAAATGCGGATGCTGGGTAGGGAGCCGGAGGCGTACAAAATCTAACGCAACGCCGGGTCAATGTGCAGGTGGTGTAGACTGTAGCATGTGCGGATTAGTAAAAAGCTGAGCCATGTAGGAATCACTTGTACAGTTGTTGTGGTTTGTTACAAGTCTGGTTGATTCAGGGAGCCATCCTGGTTGATTCAGGGAGCCATCATTCAGGAGAATTGTGAACAGCTAGTGGGCAAGGTTGCATTATGTGATTGGAGGGACCAACATTGTGGACGCCGACGAGTTGTTGCGGCTCGCGAGGAACAGTCATTTGGCCACCTTAGCTAGTTGAACGGGGTTGGGAGAAGCTGTTGGCGACGGCAGTAGTACGAACAGCAACGGGAGATGGCCTCCCAGGAGCCGCTGTACCTCTTCCAGCTGGACAAACTGACGCAAGGAAAACTCGTCAACTAGTAAAGGCAGGAGTGCGGGCTGCGACCGGGGGTGGCGTTTCAGAGATAACAATGCTTTGGTCTACATCACTGGTCGATTGCGATGTGAATTCGTTGTGGGCTGGGTTATAGCTATGTGTGGCAGCTGCTGATGGTGTCCCTCGGGTGACTGAGCTTTGTTCAGCAGGGTGGGGTAATGGAGGTTCAGGCAAACAATAGGGCAAAAGAGCTGGTACCATAGGAGCATAACGGTACACAGTGCCCGTTGAAGGTGTCCTCGACGTCGAGGTCACAGTGCTATCTGAAGTTTTGCTCACAATTGAACCGTTTTCGAACGATATCCATGTTCAGCGTCTACTGGGGACAAGGGCTCATACAGTCAAAACTTGGCCTTTGGCCTAAAATCAACAGCTATACTGAGTGTGACCAAGCGTTGATGCTGAGACTAAGATGAACGAGCTGCCAAAGCAGAACAACACGCAAAATCAGAGGAGATTGAAAGAGAAAGATAGGCACACCAACGTGAGATCAAAGAACATCAACATGAAATGCAAGACAGGCAACGCAAGATTGAAGAAAAAGAACAAGCTATGATGATTCAACTAGAAGAAGAAAAACAGCAATTAGCTGACGAGGCTAAAGCAGCACTCGAAGAAAATATACGAGAACAGAGGCGACTCGGAGTCGAAGAAAAAGCTTGTTTAGAGGAAGAATTGGCGAGAATCCCAGCTGAAGAGCAAGCTCGAGCTGAGCTAGCCGAGAAGATCACAGCTGAAGAGGTACATTTTTTTGTCTTATTCTCTTGACTAAAACTTTCATTGGCATCTGACATGGACTCCTTTTTCTTCAGGAAGCAAAAGTTATGGCCAAGCGTGCAGCACGAGCACGACTTGAAGAATGATCAGTCAGATTTTACTCAAGATTCTCGCATCTCAGCTACATATGCTCAACTGGAGGCGACTAACATCCAGCTTCCAGCTGAGCAAGAACAAGCCCATTGAGCTCAACTTGAACATAAGACAAAGATTGAAGAACTCGAACGAAGGACTTGTACAGTTGAGGCTAGACGTTTCAAGGCGCTCCAAGGAGCCAACTTTGAAACAGAGCGAGAACGACTGGCTTAGGAGAACGCTTTAACGATTCGGAAAGAATGGTAGGCTAAGCGTCGAGAAGCTGAAGAGGAGATGATTAGGAAGGAACACACAGAAGTGGCCAGATTACAGGCCCAACAAGCTGCTACCAAGCAACATCCATCAAGTCCATCTTCGACTGTTGGATCAAGTAGTGATGACGGAATGACAGACGCGAAGAAGAGGGGTGCACAAGCAGTGTCATACTTCATGGCCAAGCAAGCTCTTTCCAAGCCTTTGCACTCACGTAAAGTCTTACCTCTCATCACACCGTAGGTCGTCAAAGACGCGCAAGCTATACCAAATCACCAATCCTCCCATCATCATCACCCCGGTCTGGATTCATGGCTTTCTCTTGCGACAAGATTCCTGGCTACTCACATGACGAGATGGAGCTGATGGACTTTGAGTAAGGGGACAGCTACTGTTGTTCAGCTCTGAGCAAAAGTTGGCCTTTGTTTGTGTTTTTCAAAGGGATGCCGCGATGTGTTACAAACAACTCCCTCATGTGAACAAAATGTGAACAGAAGTACACACTAGCTGTGACCTCGACGTCGAGGACGCATTCAACGGGCACTGTGGTAGGTGCCGCTTGGAAGGCCGGAGGTTGATGGGCTTCGTGCCAATCCTGAGGAGGAACGGTCGGTGTGCAAGATGGGCGGAGATGGGATGGAATCTGGATGGACGGATGTAACGGCGTGGACCTGTATGTCTACAGGGTGAACAATCTCTCAAAATTGAAACGGAGAGACCCCGTTGTCAATTTTGGTGAGTGTGGTTTTGGGGATGTTGAATATATTAGGGCGGTTCAAGTCAATAGTTGTGATCCACCTGTTTGCAGAGTCGCGATCAGTCTTTTTAGGGTTGTCCGATCCTTAAAATTCCTGATCGCGACTCTGCGAACGCACTTATAATTAGGTTTTATGGCTTTACGTTTTCAGGTACACCGTCTGCGAATGCGCCTTTTTTTCCTTGCTTTTTTAATTGTCTCTTGTTTTTGTCAGGATTTTTTTTTTTCATCAATTTGTTTTAATGAAAATACGCGTTTGACGCACCACGAGTGGAACACTGAAAAAAAAACCAAAGAAAGAAAAGGTTTTTTTTGGTCCTTCGCACCGGATTTTTTTACGATGCCACGGCAGAGAATTATAAATTTTAAGACAACTAAGCAGATCGCAAAATGGTGAACCACCTCTAAAGGTGGTTCACCAACTTTAAATTTTACTTAAAATTTAAAGCCCCCGAACTAAATGTAAAACTTAAAAAAGGGCTGTAAAAGGGCTACTTGAACCGCCCTAGTACGGCGGACAACTATGTACATGTGTTTGCATGCTGACTTGTTCTTTGCAAAATGGGGACATGTGCAGTTGTTGACGGTTCCAACAGCGCCCTCCTTTGGCAAAGTGGTTTTGACCTTGTAATCATTGGTTGTTGGTTGAGTAAAGGAACTCACGTGCCACTACAAAGTTGTGATCAAATTAACAGAGGCAATTGAGGACAATTTGCGGAGGAACTTACCTTGCTGTTCAGAAGCGGTTTGATGGTGATACCCAAGTCAGCAAGGTCTTCGTCACTATATGTTTCAGCGAGTCCTTTTGAAATGTTCTGGTACTTCATTGACTGTTGGGGACGGAAGCCGAGTGTGGTTGTGATGACGCTCTGGCGAAAATCTGGTTCCGCGTTATTGTCAAGGACTTGGATTGTATCGTCTATATGACGGAGGGTATGACAACCTAAGAAGCTATACTTGATGTCCCAATGATAACTCTTGGTGAAGTTGTTTGTATGGATTCCTTGTAGGGCAATATCCCTTTCCAAAATCATGCAATACTTACAACTAGACCTTAGGCGGGCAAGCCCGCCTCTGAATTCATCATATCCAGAGTCAATAATCCTCAATCAGACACTTATTGAGGCTGGACGTAGTATCATAATTAAAGAGACAAGTGAAGTGATACTAAATTGCTCCAACATTTAAAAACGCTTCAAGTTTAAGGGAAAAGTAACTACTGACAAATCCATTGAATAAGTAAGCAAGACTCTACATGGTACAAAAAAAATTGGTACCACTCAAACATAAGGTAGAATGCATGTACTCACACTGATTTTACAAGGGTCACAATCCATCATCACTGACTTCAAAAATTTTGACCCTTGGAACAGAGGCTTGACAAAGTACAGGGTGTAGAGGATTCAATTGTTATATGGAAATAACATTATATTACATCTATATCCAAGTGCAATTATAATATTGTAGAAAGGAATCACAACATATATACACAGCAAGGAGGTGATTAAATTGAAGATGAAGGTGGATATGATTCAAGGTATATCAATAATTCAGAAAGAAGACTAAGAGAGAGATATGTCAAAATTACAATAGAAGATCATTAAAACCAAGTGAGACATTGTAAAATCTATAAGCTGTTTCAAAATATAGATGTTCATGTGAAAGATAATCTGACCACAGGTTTTCCAGGAATCAAAGTTAAGGAAATTTAGTCACAGTTAGACCCAAATTTGAAAAAGAAATTATGAAGTGGTAAAGAAAGATGAATGCAGAAATGAGAAAAATGAATACATTATAGAAATAAAACTCAATCTGATGAGAATTCATCATCTCCATTAATCAAAGATTGATCAAATTTAAGAAAGCATAAATTGGAAATCTAACCGAAGAAAATTAAAATTGAACAATGATTTGTGTAAGGCTGTAAAAATTTTAAATGATGACTTCAGGTACCAAAAGAAAGCAAATAAGTGACTGGACTACATTATTGTAATCACCATGAATTCTTTTGATAAATCAAGACCTATTAACTTGTATAGCAAATCCATCAGCTTCATCCATCCCTTGACCATTTTCAACACTAAGTAAAAAGAAAAATCAGTTGAAGATAGTAATTCTGAAGAAAAAGATGAAAGAAAACTAAACTAAGCTAAACAATCTTCATCATCTGAATCACCAAAGCAAATTCTAGTTATTTCGGATACATGTTTAAGCTTAAAACCCGGAGCAAGTGAAGAGTGAAGAAGCAAAAATCAAAGTAATAAAGTGATCACTTCAATAATTTCAACTTCATTTGCTGTTACCAAATCTTTCAAAATTCCAAATCGGTCTGAATTTGATGTAGGTTTTTCTAAAAATTTTGATGCTTGATTTGATCTGTTTATACATGTAACTTTGAACACTTGTATCTGATCCATAGTAGTCGGTACGCAGTATTGAAGAATGGGAATGGGTCGGGGGAAAAGTTTGGATAGTGTAGTAGTCGGGTCACTCACACCACCTCCAATCTTCTTAGACGATTTGCAACAATCTTTATTACTCTCATAAAAGATGTTGTCAATGTCGTCACAGAAGTCTTGGATGAATAGGATGAATCAATTCCCTAATTCCCACTTCGACTCAAGAGATTTACATCCTCAGAATTGTATTCTCTATTCTCCATCATCTTCACTATCCTGATAGTTTTCCACATACGAAAATAAATTCAGTAGATAAATTATTTACCTCCCGCCCGCCCAACTATTTCGACTTTAATTTACATGAAAAAATCTTTTAGAAATTTAAGAATTTATTACGCAACGACTTAGTATTCTTTCAATCAATAAAAATTAGTGTACAAAAGACCTTAAAGCTATATTCTTTTTATTTTTTCTATCATCAATCTCCTGTTGTAAAAAGGGTAGGAGCGTCAGACGCACTAACCACCCACAGAACTCATCTATTTAATTATTCTTCTTAGTTCAGTTGTGTGCCTAGTTCAGATCAGGCTTGTTTCACATGAAAAATTAAGCCTGCCCTCTGCGGCTGTTTAGCGTGATCCAGATACAACAAGTATCCAAACGCCATGAGACCCATTCCATAACTAAATCATGTATATCCTCTGGACCTGTTGGTTTTTCCTGGAATGAAGAAAATCACAACAATCTTAGCATCAACTGTTTTTCTTTTCTTTTTGAGATCAGTGGTACTTGAGAATGACTCAACTACTAATCTTGTGTAAACGTTTACTGCTTTTTTAGTTGAAGATGAATATTCGATTCCTTTCAACTCGATTTGTTTAAATTCATTGAACGTTCATAGGCTTTCATGATCTAACATTCCTTCAAACGTACTCGGTATTACTTCAGGATCGATTCCCTAAGGATATTTGACAAAAAATGACTTGTATTAAATTTTGATCTTAGAAGAATGTGATAAGGAAGGCTTGACTTTACCATTGAGTTTACAAGGTTCATTCTTCTGTCGGAGTTGGATGAGGAAGCTAATACAATTCATTCTTTTCAATTTATCAGTGGAACACGAAAACTGTTCAACTCATGGGATATTTTACTTCGTTTCGAGCGCCAGTTACGAAATGCGAGGTAAGTGTGATTGAATTGGGTAAATCTTTTCAAAGGTGGATTTCTTGATGTACGATCAACAAGGAATGCGCCAGGATGAAAAAATATTGCCCTTACGCGATATGAGGTTAGCAGAGAGGTAACCTACAGAAGTAACATGTATCACCCTACTTGACAAAATAGGAAGTAGTAAGACAGTAGGTTCAACAAATTAGTATATAAGGCAATGTACAGCTGCATGATTTCCTAAAGGGGTTCATGGCCCATCGCGACAATGGTAATGGCTGAGGATATGGGATGGAATAGAAATGAGTATGAAGAATATCTGCTTGATCGGGTTACTTACGGTGGAGTCGGGAGTGGAGGCAAAGCTGTGATGACAAAATAGGAAGAGGGAAGTGAGTACTTGGTCAGACAAAGAGCAAAAGCTGAGACAAAACAGATTTTCAGCAGAGTGTGAATGCTACGGTTATAGCAGGTTATAGCATTAAGATGAAGATAATGTATCTATGTAAATAAAAGGCAGAAAGTTGTTATGTATAAGAGACCAAAGCGAGAAATCGGAAATTTGGAAGACGATGCATTAGGGAATGCTGGTGATCAGAGAGACAAATCTGGAAAGATAGAATACGTCGCGGTGGGAGGTAAAAGAAAGGGCAAATCATCGGATATACAGTCATTTAAGAAAAGCTTGCCCCAAATTCCCCGCCAATTCGCTCGAGTTTTGCGGGCGATTTAGGGCAAGCTTTTCTTAAATGACTGTAAAAAGAGAGCACCTTGAAGTATCAATTTTGAATCCCCACGCCCCTCAACGGCAAACCAGGAAGTCGTATTTACAACCATTGGTGGCTGAAACAGTAGGGGTGTCATGGTGGATTTATGTTTGTAGCCTCCGGCTTTCAAGCCAAGCTCAGCACTTACGTGTGTAGCCCTAAGGGGATGCATAAGTGCTGAGTTTTTGCTTGAGGGTGGGGGGTTTACGAATTTACATTTATACTTACAATTGGTGACCCACTGGAGCTCAAAGTATTGAGCAAACTCCGGATTGCTGGCGCGGTACTTAGTCCGGAAATGCAAGAAGGCCTCCTGCCAGCAAGACGAATAGATGACCGCCATAGTGTCCCTGTGCAATTGAACACCACCAAGGACACCACCCTATGACTCAAAAAGTCAGTAACTTTCATATGACGTAGTGGAGGGGTCCGCTTACTAATGTCCTTGCCTTGGCTTTGATTGCTCGGGAGACATGAAAAATGCAAAAGTAGTGTCGTGGTGGGACTTTGCATTTTCCAAATGTGTCATAAACGGCCTTGGCATATGCGGGTGCACAATCGGTCATGAAGGCGCGGGGGCATAGTTGGAACTTGTCCCTCAGCCATGTGAGGAGTCGAGTAACGCTTTCGCTGCGAAGTAAGACCATTCTTGTTAGTGATAGTACTTTAAGCAAGAAGAGATTTCACTAACGCCTTCTCGTGGGACGTCAGAAACCAAGCTACTGGTATGCCACTGCCAGTGACTGGATGGCAAAGTACTACTGTAAGCAAGTTGATTCGAACAAGAGGCCATTGTGGGATGCCCGCGCAAACGTTGTGCGTGGAGTCAAAGCATAGCACATTGCCGCCCTGCCGAGTCAGTTGGTCCTTCTGCCATGGAGATAGGAAAGAAACTTGAACGCGCTGGGTTTCCTGATCTATGACGTTGAGGACATGCCAACCCCGTTCCTTCAAACAATGGCACCATAGAATGACGGATTGTACGACATTGGAGTCGAGAAATTTGGTTTTAGCCTCCACTTGCTTAATGGCATTGTAGAACTTTTGATAATCCATGTTGAATGCCTCTGGGACAATCTTCAACTCAGATTCCGGATCCTAAGCAAAACAGTGAGTAACGGATTAAAGGCGCGCGATGGACGGTAAATCTATAGCTTACCAGGAATAAGTCGGGGCACGAGTTGAGCTTGGCGATTGATCAATAAGTTAAGTCAGAGATAACTTGCTTGTTGAGCCAAGTTTTAACGACATTGGGTAGACGCATGTTTCACATGTCTTCGATAGAATACGGGTTGTGTCTTTTGTGTTGCCAATACCATTCGAACTCTAAGTCACCGTAGAGAGTTTTGCAGATGAAAAACTTAGCTGGACACTGAACATGTATTGAGCCGGCTGAGGATCTGGTATTCCCTGTGATTGTTGGCTGAATCCGATTGGATGGTTTACCGGCACAGTTACAAAGCCACTTCTTGGTCCACTCGTGACGGCGTTGTTGCCCACGGTGGCTAGGAGCACATGAAGGGTCGGATTGAATGGCTTCGATGGATTTCCTTGCTTTCCTGTTGTAGAGTTTGCCATGAAAGATCCAGTGAGAAGAGGCGGTCATTGCAAAGACTACATGGTTTTCGATGCCGGCCTCTCGAGGTAGCGTGAGTCAACTGACTTTATCAGGAAAGTTTGGTGGTTGGCAGGATGTGTCCTGTACAAAGTGGTTAGATAGAGGGTTGAACTCAAAGCCGGCAGGTGGGGGAGCGATGTGGACCAGTGGGAACGGGAGCCAATCATGAATGTTGGCAGCAAATGGTTAAAGCTCTAAGCCAGTTGTGATAATTGTTGAAGGCGGGGAACCCTTCTCTGCTGTTTTGACGTAAGCGCCAGGACACAATTTGTCTGTCTTTCCTGGTTTCGACAGCGCCATCCTTCAATGAAGTTGATCAGAGTAGCAAAGTGGCAAACATTGTGGTGAGTTATTTATAGGATCAAGATGAAATTATTAATTATTTTCTATTTTTCATTTTATTACTTTCACTCTCTTTTAGAAGATAAGTCTCACATCACTTTCAAAGAATCATTCGAGGCAAAATCTTTTTATTATTATTATTATTATTATTATTTTAAGTTATAGTTAGATTCATTTACAACTTTAAAGAAACTAACTTTTATAAGAGAAACTAATAAATCAAGTTTTAGAAGAGGCAACGTGTTTTTTTGCAATTGATTTACTTTAAAAATTTAATTCATTTATTTTAAGGATTTCACTATTTAACGCCCGCAAAAAAAAAACCCGAAGCCCCCTTTTATATTGGGTAATTCCAAAAACTTCGAGCCAAAACAAAGTTACACAAACTTATTTGGACCTGAAAGCCCCATTCCAAGCGCCTTTATTTGCCCTAACAGCCCCCATCCACAATGAGAGGGCTGTCCACCCCTCAAACCGGGCTATGAATCCACATAGCAGGGCTGCAAAAAGAGCTTCCGCCCCCCAAGCCCAGAGCAAGAGGGGGATCGGGTCATGAAGCACAACGCACAACGAAGAAGTTCCCGTAAGGATACTCTACCGAGGGCCAATGGCCCGTCTGTATCACGGACTCAAACCTTGAGAACCCCAGCCACAACCCCAAAGCCTCCTCCATCTACAATCACAGTTTGTGATTCAACAAACAAGTCACGCGAACCATATAATGGCCCCCACACAACTGCCCACCCAAATAACACCACAACAACCGGCAATACCCCAAGATCACCCTATTCCCACTCCACAAATAACACCACAACAACCGGCGATAAACCAAGATCACCCTATTCCCACACCATGCATACAACAGCCAATACCACCATACTTGTATCCACCACCCGTTTTCTATCCAACTTACAATCCACCACCTCTTAATCCATTCCATCTGATGAATGGAAATCCTCAAAGTGTTTCATCTCACTTGTACCCTCCTCACTTTCCGATTCCTAGTAGTTCACCATCATCTCAGCAGTTTTCATTCAATGCTCCCCAATATCCGTTTCATCCGTTCTATATGAACCATCCGATACCGCACTTGACATCTTTCCCTTTACCACCACATCCCTCATCGATACCCACTACTATGGAACCTCCAGTTTTGTCTATTCCCACCACATCGACTACTCCTATTTCCATTCCCGTAACATCAAACACCAGATCAACCAACATAACCACGACTCCGACTGTGATTTCCATTCCCACGACGTCAACCAACACGTCTTCAACTTCAACTGACCTAACCACCACATCTGCTATCATAACTACACAATTGAGTTTAACCAACAAAATTGACACAACTCCTGATCCTATTACGTTGTCTTCTTCAACTCAACCAACTCAAAACACAACTTCTACAACCGATACAAACAATCCAAATCTCGATGGTGTTGTTGAAGACGAAGATGGTGTTGTAGAAGAATTTCTCAAAGAGCGAGATGAAGACTGGCCACCAATTGGTGCGTATCTCATTGTTTGATTTGTAGAGTTTTCCCAATTGATAGCTGATGATGTGGTGGTTATTTACTAGGGGCTGCACCGATACGATTACTGGAGTCACCTAAAGTTGGCAAACGGTTTTTCGAGATGGCCAACGGTCTCATGTACCTGAAGGCTGTTGCACGACATCAAGGATATGCCTTGGCCGTAAAGAGCCATAAAACCAAACATGAGCGAACCCTTCGAATCTACCTCCGATGTTCACTTGGTCACGTCGTTCCATCTGTAGCTAAGGAGCGCTCGACTTCTACAAAGAAGACCAACTGTGGCTTTGAAATCTCACTCAATTACCGAGGAAAATCAAACCGATGGTTTGTGCATCAGGACAGCAAAATCCCCACCAAACTTGTACATAATCACCCTCCGTTTGAAAAACCTCACGACCTGGCCGTCTATCGTCGATTTACACCCGAGATGGAAGCAGAAATCAACTTACTTTATGCTGCTGGATGTCGTGCTCGTCAGATCCGATCTTTACTCGCTGTCGAACCTGGTTGTGAACCGCTCTTGCGTGACATCCACAACATCCGTGCTCGACATAGGGATCGATGGTTGAATGGTAGAACACCTATTCAGGGGCTCTTTGACTTGATATCGGGTCACAACTGGGCATTCCGAACTCTCACCGCACCCAATGGAGCTCTCCAAAACCTTTTCTTCGCCAGCCCAGATGCCATTCGCTTAGCTCGAAGATTTCCTACTGTTCTTGGCTTAGATTGTACTTACAAGACAAATCGGTTTAATCTTCCACTTCTACATATAGTCGGTACAACCAATACACATAAGTCTTTCACCGTGGCTTTGTGTTTCTTGCATGAAGAAACTGAAATGAATTACGAATGGGCTATGAATCAATTGAAAAGTGTTGTTTTCGATTCGACGGAAGAAGGCGTCCCAATCCGTTACCACAAACCTTGT
>NW_006768775.1:328584-489989 GCF_000204055.1 Melampsora larici-populina 98AG31
TAAACGTACATGGCTCAATAGGACCGAAAAATTCGTTCCTTTCTTCACTTCCAAAAATCACCACTTCGGTAACTCTTCTACTTCACGAGTTGAGGGCAGCCACTTCCGACTCAAACAGTTTCTCAAAGGCCGCAATAATGATTTTGTGACTTGTTTCAATGCTGTCAAGCAAGCCGGCGATCAACAGATCAGCGAAATCAAGGTGTCCACGGGTATTGAGATGACAAAAACCCTTCAAGGCCTTCCACCTTTTTTCAAGAATGTTTCGGGTGTAGTTTCTCACTTTGCAATCACGAAAATGAAGAGCCAATATGATCTATTACCTCAATCACTCAATAGGCCTTGTACAGGAACCTTTCGTGGGGCTTGGGGGCTTCCGTGCTCTCACGATATCGGAAAGGCTAGAGACGAAACTGACTACTTATCGCCAAATCTCTGTCATGACCAGTGGAAACTCGCCATGGACATCGCACCCGAAACTCACAAC
Organism: Melampsora larici-populina 98AG31; assembly: GCF_000204055.1. Taxonomy (NCBI): domain Eukaryota; kingdom Fungi; phylum Basidiomycota; class Pucciniomycetes; order Pucciniales; family Melampsoraceae; genus Melampsora; species Melampsora laricis-populina. Next base: position 329,072 of record NW_006768775.1, read on the forward strand.
GCGCTTAAGGTGGCCGCTCAATCCAAATTTGCTTTACTTTCAGAGCTACCTGAACACACTCTCCAAAGATTGTATGAAGACATTTCCCGATTGGAAACTGGAAGATACTCTCTTGTACCCATCTTATCGGCCGAAGTCAAAGTTAATAATCGTGGCCGACCTTCCAACAGCCAGAAACGAAAAGTTGAAATGTCTCAAACCTCTCCATCTACTGAGAAACCGAAACACAAAACCCAAAAGTTGCACGTGGGTCAGCAGGGCCGATGGATTTCAGATTTTGAGGCCGAAGAAACCCAAAAGGGTAAGGAGGCGGCTAAGGAGGCTAAAAAACTCGCTACCAAGGCGTCTACAAATGTTAAAAGGCCTGCTAATGTGGTGCGGGTGAAGAAATGCAGCCATTGCAAAACTCCCGGTCACCAAATAAACACCTGTCCGAATCAATTGGCTGTGGATGTAAAGACCGATCAGGCCGATATTCAGCTCAATCTTTCAGTCATCAAAGTCAACAATCCGGTGTTGACAAATGAAACTCAAACTGATACTACTTCAGAATCATATTCCGAATCAAATCACTCAGGTTCTTCTGATACCGATTTGGATGCTAGTCAAGTTTCCCAATTGTCCATCAATCACAATCTATCTCTGTGTCCATTCTGTGATGATCCGCTTCCGAAAGAGCCATCTAAACGTCTTCTACATATGAAAGAACAACTGATGGCTATGGCCAATGTCAAGTCGCTTCATGTATGTCTTTGATCTTATATTTTACACCTTTATAATACTACAATTTGATCTGACATGTGTAGACTCTTGTTTTGGTTCCAGTTTGGCCAATACGCTGAATTCTGCCATCTCCATGAGGCTGAGCGTGAGCTTATACCTTCTGGCATAAGCAAGGGTTGGCCGACCGAAATCGATTTTGATGGTTTACATAAGTAAGTGTTTACACAATCAGTAATAAAAGTCTTTCTTACCTGACTCTTTATGACACTTCACCAGTCGAATCAAGAAGTTTCTGGGCATTTTAAGTGAAATCATCAAGGGTGAAGAAGCCTCTTCCTACCTGGAAGAGGCCAAGAAGCAGTGGGCCCTGCACGGCAATCGATCCTTGAGTTTTGCAAAGCAGTTTGATGGATTTCACGTCGAGCAACCGGGGTAGTAAGCAGTTTTCACATCTCATCTAATTGAAACTTTAGAAAGACTAAATGGATTGCTCTTTTGTCCAGTTATGGCTATAAGGGCCTCAAAATAATCACCAGCTCCCTTAATCAGCTCATTAAGACTTCCGAACCCGAACCTTTGCTCAAGGTGCAACTACTGGAGCCTCTCTCAGTTGACTACTTGATCCAACGTGTCCTTATACCCGAACTCAGTTTATGCTTGATTGCTGAAGATATGAAATTGGATCGAAAGGACACCAACGTCAAGGCCACTTTGGAAGCTAGTCGCGAGTTTGGCGTTGTGGTGTTTCCACTGGAAGACAACTCGTTTGGAACATCTGCCAAACCTTCAAACTCAGAAGACCTACCAACATCAGACGTTCACCAATCACAATCAATTGGCTTACATACTCTCCAGCGTACCTTTGAGCAGAGCATCTTAAAGCAGCTACCGCTGTTTACTGTTCCATACATATGTTCAATCTTCAATCCACTGTCTTTTGGGAATTGCGGATATGATGCTATAGCCTCATCCCTGGGTTTACCTATGAAAAAAAGTTATCTCACGGTTCAGAATCAGTTATTGAAAGAACTCTCGAGTAATCAAGATATTCACAGACAGCTGATTTCGACCCCTTCAATCAAAACTCGCCGGACCAAAACTTTTGCTGATGAAGTAGTGGATGACCTACTTGTCCGGCTGGATAATCAAGAAGCTGAATGCACCCAAGAGTACTGGTTACGAATGCCACTCATGGGTTACGTAATTGCAAGCACTTATGAGCGCCCAGTGATACTTTTGAACCCTAAAACCATCAACTGCTACACCTTCTTTCCTTATCGCACGCCTCCTAACGATAACGATCCACTACCTATTGTGATTGCCTTTGTAAATGGCGAACACTTTGTTAGTCTGGGCATCACGGCTGTTAAATCGGTTCCTTTCCCGGAAGTGTATGGCTACCCCAAGAATTCAGCTATGCTCGAAACCACCGAGATACCTCAGTGGATTAGCAAACACCAACCACAGCTGAATAAGTGGGTCGAATCTCTGACAATATGATGATTTCCTTCCCCCGCTTTGAATGAAATCGATACCTTTGTTGTTCCCTCTTGTTTTCCCTGTTTCTCTTTCTATATGTTCTCTGCTCGCTACATACATGAAGTAATACATTGTTTTCCCTCTTTTTCTGCTCTCTCTGCTTACTCATACATGGAGTAATACATAACATAACTAGCTGTTGGAAATCGGTCACTCTCACTTATCTTAGTCTAGTGTTCTCTGATTTCTCTTTGTTCTGGCTGTCAGTTTGAAATTACATACATGAAAACATACAAAGTGAGATATTTACACACGCACACGCACAACGCAAAATCACAAAAAGTTTGAACGAAGTCGAACTCGAACTCGGAAAGTTCAAACAGAGGTTTCAAAAAGTTTGAAAAAGTTTGAAAAAGTTTGAAAAAGTTTTGCAAAGGGGCTGTGGAAAACGTACAGCCCCCTGTCATTTTCAAAAAGGGGCTTCGGGTTTTTTTTTGCGGGCGTTAAATAGTGAAATCCTATTTTAATTATTCATTATTCATTTGAAGATTTAGAAGAGGGAATTGATCGATCGGTTAGAACAAATCTTAAAGAAAATCAAAGCCAAAGCAAATCAAAGCCGAAGAAAATCAAAGCCAAAGGATGAAATCAATGAACTAAAAAAGACTGAAGAAGGAAAGAAGAAGGAAAGTGAAGGAATGAATGAGGAGATCAGATTGAAGTGAATGAAGAAGACCGATAAGTTTATGGGACTTACTGATAGGTTGAAGATGAATAGATAGAAGGAAAGCCGATATCATTGAATGAGTAAGGAACCGAAGACTGAAATGATAGAACTGATAAGAGATGATCGAGAGGCATTGAACAAGAACAAGGAGTGGTGAAAGGATAAGAAAGAGGGAGATGACTAATATTAAATGATTTAAATGATGTCATAATGGAATGGTGAGAGGGAGAAGGATGGGGTGTGGTTAAAGATTGGGGCAAGTGAGATTTTGAAATTCAAGAGGGAAGTTTACATAAGCATAAATTACAAGATGGGCTATAAGCATTTAGCATGTGATTGTATTTTACACGAGTAAATCATTTGATTAGTAACATTACATTTATAACTAACACATCATTTATAATCAAAACAAATCATTACTCAACATTATTATGAAGACAATGAATAAGATAAATTGAATCATCACAAGATCAACTTATTGATTAACTTCACAGCAGCAAATCATATCAAATTGATCCTAAGAAGAGCTTAGCAGTAGCAATTAGTCATCTTTGCTGGGTAAATGAGTAAAGAATCACTTGTAGAAGATCTATTGATCACATTACATCATACTACATATTTGTACTAGCTAAAATGGCTCAAAATGGCGAATTTGGGAAGTGTAGAAGATCATTGAATCATTGCATCATAGCTGTTTACCAACTTTTTAGTCATCTTTTTGGTTTTTTAAAGCTGTTTACCATTATTAATTTGTAAAATCAGATATATAAGGCTTGGTCTTTGTCCCACTTTTGTATTTTTCCTTTTCTTCTTCATCTATGATAAAGTGTAGTAGTTTTTTTTATCATTATAAGAATCACTACACAGTCCTAGTTCACTTAAACTGCCCTTATTAATCAATAAGAGAATTTATTTTATTGGTCTTATAAGCTAAAAGCTTCATTTGGAATAACACTTTTGTGTTGAGTTAATTTCTCTGGTGCCTTATTATCAAGATACTTTTCTCTATTATCAAAGTCCTGGTTATTTTTCCCTGTTATCAGGAGACTTTAACAACAAAGTCCAGTTTGTTAAAGATTCTCAGAAAGAGCAGTCACAGACACCTTCTGTAAAGTCATTATATTTGCAGATTATCCTCTTTCAAAGCACTGTATAGCCCTTGTTGTGCTATTAGTACCACAACGTCTCTTTGTAGCCACACAGATAGAACGAGATTTTGCAGAGGCAACAGACTCCACCGCGTGCGACAAGGAATCCACCACCACAATCCCATTTTACGTCCCCACTCCCCGTCAGAAACGCAGGGCAATCTCCCCAGCACCTTTCACTCCGTCAACCCTCTTCTACTGCGTCAACACTCTTCTGCGCGGGCGAGATCAATCCCATGTCCACAGACGCCACGGAAATTCCTCTGTCCAGACTACACGCTCCCCAGCCGCTGTCGCTCAACGCAGATTGCGACGCTGGGAGCCTCTTCATTGGGTATAACACACGACACGGACGCATCATCAACACGTCATCAACCAACCCCCTTTGTTGTATCATCCCGGCGCTGGCGCCTCACCATTTCATCCGACTCCTCAACTGCGATGTTGAATCAGGTCACAGTCAAAGTTAATGTCCGTGCTCTGCTCCGCAGATCACCGAACACGGTCCAATCCCATTTTTGAGAACCTGAGGTTGTCGCCTCTTTCATTGTCCCAACAAATTTGGGTCAACGACGTAAAACCTTCATTTCATCTCATAAAGCGTGCCAGACGACAGCGCCCAATTGGGTATCACACCAAAATCAATCCTTGCGTTTTCGTTGACAACGACACAAAGTTCTGGTGTTTTAAGCCCAGGCTGTGAGGGGGATTTAGATTGGCAAATCTGTTGGTCCTCTTCAATTTGAATATGTGACAACCAAATTTGGTGTTTCAAATAACAAATTTCTCTTCACACACAGTTCAAATTATCCCAAGTGCTGTGGATTCCTTCAATTTGACGCAAGTTGAGGATTTACCATCAACCATCAAATGCCTCATGAACCGGTCCTTCAAATGGCTGATACCTTGACATCTTTATCAGAGGCTCATATCTGCTAATTTTTTGCTAAATGCCTATTGTTGTAATTGGAAGAATCACGTTGAGAAGCCAGCCTCCAATTCTTCAACATAAAACTATAGATTATGGACGTAGTCCTCCTTTTCCCCCACAAATGAATATAAATCAGTGCACATTCTTCATCTGCAAAAGCCCCCGTGAAGGGCCGTTGTGTATCATTGATCGCACATAATTTGCCACTATTCATGGCAAATTTCTGTACATGCTTGGGATGACGCTTGCAAACACAGTTTTGCAAGTGGAAATTGCTGTGAGGTTCTTGTTACCACATATCACCAATGTTGACAATTTGGGTGGTGCTGCAAGAAGTGCTGTGCAATGTTGTTTTTGAAGTGGCCAATTTGTGAAGATAATACCGTGGTCAACTCAAACAGCATCAAGGCACTACTTCCTTCAAACAATTCCTACCTTGTAACAATTTCCTCACAGTGCCATCTTTTCATGCTTTTGTTTTAAACTTCTTTACTTTACACGCTTTTGTTGGTCTTGTGTTGTTGATGTGTTTGCTATGATGATGTGTTTGAAATATTGTTCTGGTTATGTTTCTTATTTTGGTTGCTCTGGTTACTATTTGCAATGTCTCTATGACATAATAGGGCAGTCAATACCGGAACCGCTCCGCTCCTTATAGTGGTTGCGGAGCGCTTGGGGCATCCGCTATATACATCAATATATATAGCGGAGCCTCCGCTCTGCACACAAGTAGGGATGGGTTTCATAGCGGAGCTTTCGCTCCGCAACCTTCCCAGACTGTGTTTACTGCGCTATATAGCAGAGGGAACCCAAAAATGCCCTGAAGCCATACACAGCACCTTCCATTCCTACTACACCAATCACCAACCAACTCCGCTAGTAAAAGAAGTGCAACACCACCAATACACCGCTTTGAATGATGAAAAGAACACTTTTGTATCAGGCTTTCAATTTTCTCAAATTCAACTTTGCTTTGCTTCAACATTCACCAAACTGACCTTTTCACTCTCAAGATTTGGATCAATTGACTGAATCAGTCAATCAAACAAGTTGAATGAATTGATATAAAGAAATGACAACTTTGATTTCTGATGACATCTTTACCTCAGCTTTTCAGCCGGCCATTCCGATAATCAATTGTAATGATTTCCAATCAGAACTTGATTTGACTTACATTTTCAAGACCCATCGGCTTCTTTACCTCAACCATTTGTTAGTGAACTCATCTCATTCACCACTCAACATTCTTCATTTGATTTGATTTCAAAGATTACTTAATTAGCTTCATAGTTTCTTTTCTATTCCTCACACAGCCTCTAGAATTCATTCACTGTGATCGCGAGATTGAAACATGCCGTGTGCTAACAATAACCCACGCACTACCCTCACTCCGGCTGAAACGTCAACGCGAACGGATGATATGATGAGGTATTGATTGATTACTCGTCTTTTCTCGTATGCTTTCAATGATACCTTTCGATCGTTCTTTCCCAGCAATGTTTTAAATGCTTGTCTTTGGCCTGACACCACTGGATTTCCTGATGCTTATAATCAGATACAAAACAAAAGAACTATCAAATTCACTCCTGATTATCGTAGACCTCAATCCCTAAATGTTGATGATATCAAGGTCATCATCAGTTGGGTAAGTTTTTGATTGGTTTTTTATCTTACTGTTTTGTCTACCTTCATCAGTCACTGATAATTTATATCCAATGACATCAAAAATATCTAGCGAGGCTACTTCATTGATTGGGCAGTGCATGTAACTGCCCCTGATCGTCTATCTAGTGTCCTATGTAAGTAAAATATGGTGCCTTCATAGCACGCTATATATTGCAAAAAGAGTGTTTTTACCGCTCCGCAATCTTGTCAGAGATTTTTTATATCAAATAGCAATTGGATAGTGGTCCCGCTCATAGCAGAGGCTCCGCTCCGCAACACATATGGGACCAAATCCATAGCGTTGCGGAGCGGTTCCGCTGTTGGGGCAGTTCAAGTTTGAAAAAGCACTAAAACAGAACTGTGCCTACAGCAAGATGCTGCTTATAATTGTTGAAAGTTTGAAATACTCTGAGAAAGCCCTACCTGAGGAGCACATGTATGTGTGAGCATCAGCAGACTTGTTGTGATTCCCGTTTCCCGCCCGCCAACAGGACGGATTTCAAAAATCAAGATTCAAAGCATCTGCACAGTCAACACAGCATCCCTCGAAGCATCCAATCACCAAATCCAAACAGAGAAAGCAAGACATTGAGTAATGGTGATATCCAACCTTCTGGAAGTGGCTGATCATGCCAATTCTAAGTTTGGATCATATGAGAAATACAAAGAACCAAAATGGATACATCATCACATGCTGATCTATCCATTCACTGCCAGGATTAAACACTGTCCCTAATGGAATAATGATCACTTTTACATTAATTGCTTAAAATTTATATGGCAAAAATTAACTATCCCAAAAAAGCGACACATTATCCCAATTAGGACAGTATTTACTCCTGGCAGTGATTGTAAACAGGCCAAGCCAATTATTGGTGTTGGACTGAATCCCAACACAAAAACAAAATCTTAGTATAAGATGAAAAACAAAAAGACACAAAAATCTTATGGTAAGATTTTGTAAAGAAACAGTCAGATGAGAAAAGAAAACTATCAGACTGGTGTTCAACAACAGGTTATAAAGAAAACACAAAAATGAAATTATAATGAATGACGTCACAAGACCATTGTTGTAATGTTCCTGATTGGGCTATATGATGTAATGTAGTCAAATTGAGAACAACGAAAATGGACAAGATCAGAAATACATTTATGAGAAATACATTAAATATGTAGTAAGACACTTGAAGCACAAATAAATCCAACAATTGGTGATGATGCATGCAAAATACACAGACTCTGTCTATACCAGGAGGAGGACATTGTGCACTTGCACAAAAAAGTAGACAAAAGTGCTAATGAACATCCATCATGCTACCACTGAGCATCTCCATTTTGCAAGGTCCTTCAATAGCATTCTGATTATGCAGAATTGATGTTGAATGATATTGGATGATAAATGAGCTGCGATCAGTTGAGATTAGAAAAAGTACATTTGGAATAGTTCCAATCAGAATTTGAGATTGTTGGCGGTACAGAGTTGTGTGAGAAATCACATTCTACAAAATTTAAAGTGTCTATTTGGTGGTGCATGTTTCATTTTTGCATTAAAAAATTCACAGAATGTGATTTCTGGTCAGAAATTCCTTAAGTAAACGCACCCTTAGTTTCTCTATTTGTAATTCCAAATTAGTAACACCTGGCTGTCCCACAGGCGGGAATTGGTTTGCACAAAGGGGCCCATGTTCACATGTACGTGCAAACAAAAGTTGGAATTTTAGAATTTTACAGCACATGGAGGCCAAAAGACTTAGGGCACGTTCACTTAAGCAATTTCTGGGGAGAAATCACATTCTGCAAAATTTGAAGTGTCTATCTGGCGGAGCATGTTTCATTTTTGCATTAAAAAATGCACAGAATGTGATTTCTGGTCAGAATTTCCTTAAGTGAACACGCCCTTATAATTGTACAGCATTTTTGTTATTTCCTTTTTAGCTATTTCATATTCTAATCATACTCCTGTTATTTGTCTTTTGACTCCTCATATGGGGGGTGTTGGCTCAATCAACACAGAATGTTTCACTTCATAAAAACCTTTAAACCACTAGTAACAGAGGATTTTTGAAAATCTTATAAGGAATCAAAGAGAATGGAGTGAATTTCAACTTTTGCACTGACCTACACACATGTAACAGCATTTACAGCACAAAAAGCTTATTTTATCAATCTTTACAACACAAAAACTCATTCATCACACATCAGAAGTAGGTCGTGTTATGACAAGCATTGATCAGAATCATCATATCTACAAGATGAGCTGTAGTAACCAAAAATTGGAGCACTTTTTAAAAAAGTCAAAATTATAAAATTGGGTTTCAGCTATGAATATAAAGAAAACATTACCTGTATTCATCATGAAACTACCAGCATTAAAGAGGTTCACAGATGGTAAAGTGGGTCCTAGGTACCAGGTTCCCCTTTGGCAACTGTTGAAACTCTCCATAAATATTTCACAAGTAGCCATTGTGATATATATAGTCAATCTTTCAAGATGCTTGTCTCAATATGAACAAAATTACAGCATGTATTACATGCACTTTTCTTATCCAGATGAACAGATAACTGTTCTGATCTATATGTAGCTGATTGCTAAGGATTTAATCAGATTTTTGCACATATGTAGCATATGCTTTATGGCTCAGTTGTAAAGTGCAAGATGATTTCATGACACATTCCACTCTCAATCATGTTCCCAGCCTAGGTTGCTTTCCCACCCGGGAACTTATGTAATGCTGGCAGTGTAAAAAGACCTGCCCATTATTTATATACATCAATTGATCAAGTTCAGAGTTTAAATCATGTCACTTATTAGTAATAAGTTTGTCATAAGATTACATCATAGGTTTTTTGAGGTTTTTTGAGGGATTTTGTCAAGTTTTTGTTGGTTTTTGATGGTTGTTTACCATAACTGGATGCCTGTAGAGATGCCATATACTCTTGGTGGATGTTTCACGGGCTTTTTTCCACTTTTTCTCATCTTATACATTAGTTACAGTGTTTTAATCATTATTACATTACTATCTCAGTTCTAAGTTCACTAAGTAGCCCCTTTATATCAAAGGAGGAATTTCTTTTTGTATGATAAGACTACCACTCTTCATTGGAATAACAATCTAATTGATTTTTGCTTTGTTTTTGGTTAATAAAATTGTGTTTTGTTGAGTTCCTATTGGAATAACACTATAGCAGTGTTGAGCTTTCCTCTTCTATAAATTACGGGAATAATACTTGAATTGAGTATTGGTAAACATTTCTCTGCTGCCTCATCCAAATCTCTGCGTCAGTTCTTTCAAAGAGGCAGTCTTCAGGCAACTTCTATTAGTTAGTTATACTAGTAGGTTATCCCCCTTTAAGCTCTGTAAAGCTCTTGTTGAGTTTTCAGTTCTACGCCACTTGTCATGAGGCTTGCATGACTAAAAGTACGTTGTTGACAACACCAGCCTTGCGTGGAAGGGTGACACACAGGGAAGGATCTTCAAAACACAGCTCAATGTAACTGAAATCTTGGACAAAACAGTTGGATGAGGGATTGATATCCAATGCAGCAGTGGATGGGTGATGTAGACTATCTTATACAAGTTTCTATACATGTGAATTTCAGATGGATCAAAGGTCTTATAAGTTGGATCACAAAATCCTTTAAGACTTTTGTCATGAAATACATGCATTTATGATGTAGAGATACCTTCTAGAACATATGAATACCCAGTCACACTGTTCTCTGAATTCTTTCATCAAGAGTCACAAGAGAAATTGTATGTCAAATCTTGGAAACATTTTGAAGGGCAGCGAAGAGATTCAAGATTGTGCAACAGAGGAGATATAACTGTATTAAAAAGGGAACCTAAGGGAATTTGCAAGACTCCTAGTTTTTTAAATGTAGAAACCCTGAGAAAAGTTCCCAATTTGTAAACTGTACTGCCATGCACTCCATTACCTCTGACTCCTTTGTTATTAAAGTTTTATATGTGGGTGGCTTTGAAAGCACCAGAGGAAGTTGGAAGGTAGGATTGCCCAGTGTAGGCCCCACAGATTTGAACACAAAATTAGGGACCAACACTTGTTGTCAAAACAGCTGTATTTTTCATGTCAATTGCTCACTTTTGTGAATTCCCCAGGAAACCAGCTGACCTTGTGTAGTGTAACAGTGTAACCTTCACCTCAGACTTGGCAAACATCAAATAACCTAGAACTTCACACTTGTCCAATGAAGAGCGGATCAGGAAAACAGCAAACATGGGAATAAGATGGTTTTCCAGTCAATTGGGAGAATACCCGAGCTATCAGGGCCTGAAACCATGTATGATGAAGGCCGCCACGGGGTGGATCGGGGTCTACCCCGGGGGCGCCCGGCTTCATGCCCGGATCGTATATGTATCAGAAAAGTCAACAGGAAAAGTCACCAAATCACTTCCTGGTCAACATTCGAACATGGTCAACAGAAGAATCCACAATTTCATCAAGATATGATCAGGATCCATTGTCTGGGCCGTACGTGCTCAGCAACTCAACTCATCCATAGAAAACAAGTACAACAAATTTAAAGAGATCCTAAGAAATCGGTTCTGTCCTTTTTGTGTAAAACCTTTTCAGCTGGATCGATTGGTTCATTAGTTTGTTTCCATCTCAGATCTAAATCTTATCCAATCAATTTTATACTAAGAAAACCTCAAATTCAACATCGATCATCACCTAAAAGTTTATCACTTCAAATTGAAAAAGATTCATTAACCAAATCGATCAATGGAATCGAATTTGAATTTTTAACATCTCAAAAACAACAACCAATTGAAAGTTTAATTGTTACTACAAAAGCTCATCAGCTCAGTAAATCATTAAAACCTTTGCTTCATAGGATTTCTAGGCTTTCTACTATTGTTTTGCTTCATAATGGTTTAGGTGTTATAGAAGAAGTTCTTGGAAGCTGTTTTCCACATCCCGAATCTCGACCCAGCTTTATCTTGGCCAACACCTCTCATGGTGTTCTCAAGCTCGATAGCGGTTATCCTCAACTGAATGAGGGCGAACCAGAGGAAGACGACGCTAGTATACAACCCTCACATGGCCGCTTCTGTCACTCTGGAATGGGAGATCTCAAGCTAGGTGTATTACCCAATCAAACCGTTCTCGATGGCTTAACAGAACTTGGAAATCGAGGACATTGGTATCCATCCTCTGGTGACACCAGGTTCACTTCAGCTACAACATCGATGCCTCAAACTCTTGCACTCTCCTCCGAGTCCAATCCTCTTATGAACCCATCCCTTTCTATTACTCCTACACTCGATCATCATCTACCTCACCTTAAACCCGAGACTCATTCTCTTCATCACACTCTTGCTGCCCTACTTCAACCAGAAATCGTAGAAGCTCTCGGTACCAAATGGCTTACGCTTCCTGAATTCCAGACCTCGGCTCTGGTGAAACTAACTGTAAACGCCGCTCTGAACCCAATCACTGCACTCCTAGAGACTCGAAATGAAGCACTAGTCGGTGAAAGATCATTTGAACGATTAGCCAAAGGGATCTGTCATGAAGCTTCAACTGTTTTTGCTTTGCAAGCTAAGGAAGAAAAAGGCTTCCCACTTGATCATCCTTTAGCTAAACAGAATTTACTTCGACACGTACGACAAGTGATGAAAGCCACAGGACCGAATATCTCATCAATGTGTGCAGACGTACGTAAATTAGCTAGTGATCGAATTCCAGCCAAGATTAAACAATCAAGATTAAGAAGTAAACAAGCAAAAGCATCACAGCTTAATGGATGGGAAGAAGACGATGAAAAATCAGAAGAAGTAGATGAACAAACTGAAATTGATTATATCAATGGATATATTTCTAAATTAGGAGAAAAGTATGGAGTACTTACACCGATCAATGATACATTGGTTCAACTTTTGAAACTCAAGAGTTTAGTGATATTAAGTGATCAACGATTACCACCGATGAAAAGGGCTCATCAAAGGGTTATGAAGTCAGCGGAAGAAGATGCTGAAGAGGAAGAGAGGTTAGTACGAGAAGAAATGGATAGGTAAGCTCTTAGTAGGAAGCCGCATTGATTGGATCAGCTCAGAAGCTATTGTTATGATTAGATGGTTGGTAGAAAGTAGAAGATATATTTAGGGTCTTTAGAACGAGTGAGAAATGAACAAAATGTAGTATTTGATACACTTGAAAAAGCCTTTATACTGATGTACCACTTTATGTGACGGAACAAGTGCCAAGAGAAACTTCTGGGCAGTGTTGAATTGGCTTTGTTTGATTTCGTTCCAAGATCCAAATGAATCACGAGATGATCTGCGTGACTAATTAGCCAAACTGCACCCCTCGACCAGAAGCAGAGGTGTTTGAACATGGGGTTAAAATGATTGAATGAATCTGGTTTGAGAATGTATGTTTGTTAGGGTATGGATGACTTCTACCAGAAATCACTGCATCGGTAAAGACTACAAGAATATGAGATAGAAAACTCCAACAAAAGCTTCATCAGTCCGATCATTTCGTTTACTCTTCATTCCCGTATTGCTTATCCGTAAACTCTTCATTAGAGATCATATACTTCTCACCGTTGATACCAAGAAAAACGCAACGCAACGGAATGCACAATGTAGAGTAATGCAAAGAGTTCCTCAGGCTTCAGTGATAACACATTATAAATTTCCCGCCTCGTATGCATTTGACATTGAGAGTAACAGGGAGCAAGTGCATCGAGATAGCCAAACCCTGATGAGAAGTCATAGCCATGGGATTCAAGAAATCATGACATTCGAGGCATCTTTGCAAGATAAACCTCAGAAGCAATCATGTTGAGGAATATTGATAAGCTTACTCAAGACTAAGTGTGATGCTATGTCCTTACTATCCTCACATACTCTGCTTCACTTGCATTGAAACACGCTAGAAAATGGGTTCTAAAGAGACATAAAAAGTAAGAATGGTTGAATGGTTGGGTAACTGCTTTGGTGATTCAGTTTGGGAAAACGAGAGGAGCTCACTTGAAGCAGTGAAATCGAAAAAGCCATAATCCGAATCCACTTTGTGACTCCTGAAGTTACTTTCTCCATCCTGTCCTTTGTCTTTCATTGGTGAATTTCAAAGCTGGATCTTCAGCCTCAATGGGTATATATACTTTGCAATTTATGCCGCAAATCAGTCTTTGTTACTACAAATAAAGCAGATTATATTGAACCAGGCCAGTAATTTGTTTTGGAAGTGGAGTGTGTAGAGCTGGGCTTTCCAGCTATGTTTCAAGCTTTGTGAAAGGTTGATCTCGCAGCCTGTCCAAGGTCTCAAGAAGATCCTCGCAGCTACCATTATCTTGAAGTCGGCCATTATAAGCTTTACCTTCAAATGCTATCATATGAACGTTGGTTTACATTTTGTTTGGAACTCATACATGAAGAAGCTGTTATTAGCCCCGGAAAGCTGTTTTATTGGTATGAATCAAATGATTTGTCCTGTTTTCTCATCAGTACGTTTCAGTGGCGCTACTCGGAATTGTCGGAGGCCTCATGTTTGCCTTGCCGCACTTCATATCTTGCAACAAGCAGCAACAGCTTGCGAGTTAACAATGTCTCTATCTGATTGTAGTCACTTTATTGATAGTCACGTCGACGGACAACACGAAACCATTCCATCAAGTTACTTCATACAAATGTATGCAAACATTTTAAAGGTCGCAGATTTGGGAAGCACTCAAACAAAACCGGACTACACAGAAGAAAAATGAGAAAGACAGGGGAAGAGACAGGAAAATTGATAAAAGAGCTTGAATGTCCGTGTAGGCTTGCTGATCCATACCATGAGCTCAAGGATAAAACTTTGACGTCTATATTCTGTCCTGACGAGTTTCCCAAACACACTGAGGATTTCCAACCTCGTGTACTTTCAAAACTGGATCCCAAGACTCAAGACAGTAGCACTACCAGGCAACTATTGATTGCGCATCGAGACAGTCAAACCATGAAAGAGCTAATCATTGGCAGCTGTTGCAGGCTGTTGGTGAAGATCAAACACATGTTCAATGATTTTTTACCAGGAAACAACGTATGAAGAAGCTGTGGACTATCTGGACTTACTTATTTTTGCCAAATTTTTGAGGGGACCGTCGCATGTATATGGCGTACCTTCAGTTTGATCAACAGATTTGCACTCTAAAGGATGAGTATAGTGAATTAGACACAAAGACATCGCAGTTAGTTGATGAAGAAATCGGTTAATCTTGCAGGCGAGTCCAGGTAAACCAGTCACTTGCCTATTTTAGCGGTCTCCCACGCGGGGATTGTGTTAACATTGGAAGGGCTCGGTCCATACGCGTAACAGCTTTTTGTGACGGGCCCTTCCCCAGGCTTGAAACAATTACCAACAGAAATCTGGCTGGCGGAACATGAGCTTAATTTACATAGTGTGCTAGTTCTTTTGTGTGGATCTTCGCAGGCTACGGTTACAAAGCGACCAACTCATGAGAAGATGGATAAAACGACAGTAAGATTCATTGAGAAAGGGAAGAAACCCACCGGCTGCCGTGGTATCAAGTTTTGTAAACCTCCAACACTCGAGAGCGCAGGCGGTGTGTGTGAGGGCGATCAGGAATAAACTGAGAAGCATCAAGTCAAAATTGTGGAAACGCATGATAGCTGTGGAGAAAGAGGTAATGTTGCTATGATTTTTCTAGAGCAAGATGTTTTCAAGGTATAAAAGTAGGTATGGGGTTAGATGAAATGTGGTATGGGGAGAAAAATCTCAGCGGACTTGATGAGGCCATTAAATACTTATCAAGTTCCGTACGACAGAGCTCCCATCAAATAACAAACTGGAAGCCACAGTGTCAGGTCAACCATCAAGCTGTGCGCAGCACCGGCGGTGCACAGAGTTCCAACGAGTCGGGCCCTCCCACGCCGAAGTTTTCGATGAAAATTCACCCACATTTTTTGAGATCATGAATGTGCTCGAGTTATCTCGGTGGTCGTGGGATTCAGTCAATGGATACATATGATGTCAGATGATGCACATATGCACATAGCATCCGATGCCCGTCCAAGATCGGGCGGGGCCCGATGACTATACATAGATACACAGCTTCTTGGGATGAATAAACCTGAATAGACGAAAAGGAGAATCGCCGGGAAGCATTAAGCGTATCAAATCGAGCGCCTCGCGAGTAGGCGCGAGCGTGAGACTTTGATAAGTTTAGGGAAGGATCATGCCGAAATATCTAACTTACATAACTAAGTCCCTCCGAGGCTCGACACCTGTCAATCAACAAGTTGAATCAGGATGTAGAAGGTGTCGAGCCTCGGAGGGACTTAGTTAAGTTAGCCGAAATATGTAAAACTCAACAAAAGTCCAGCGCCGCGTCTCGCACACTTTGAGCGCAGCGAGGTCAAAGCGTGCGAGACGCGGCGTGGGACTTTGCTGAGATTGAGAATTATAGCGAATAGGACGGCGGCGGGGTCAGTTCTTACTCCGAGACGTTGGCTTCCACAACAGATGATGATGTGGAAGCTTCCGCCGAGGAGAAGAGAACATATCTACTACAAGCTGTACAACTATCACGTGACTGCCTGTGGTGCAGTTGTGTAACCCCATAACTCTACAACACCCCCCCCACAACAAGCCACAAGCAACGTAGAACCTCAACAAAAGAAATAAAGAGAAACAAACATAAAAGAAATGAGAGAAAACAAAATAAGAAAAAAATCATTCCAAACACAAATTCCTCTTCCCTGCATCAAAAAGAAATGGGCCTAGTGCTTTAGTTAAGATATCCGCTTTCTGGTTCTTTGAATCTATCCAGTGCAATGTAACTGTACCCTTGAAAAGTTGTTCATTGACGTAATAGAATTCTCTATCCGTATGTCTTGTTCTTTTATTTGATGAGTTGTCTTTGGATACATGAATAGCAGACGTATTGTCACAGAAAAGCTTCACCGGCCCCATTGCTCCTATTGCATCCTCTACTAAATTCCTCAACCATACCGCTTCTCTCGCCGCTGTCCCCAAAGCCATGTATTCCGCATGACAGGTCGAAGTAGCCACACATCCTTGACGCTTAGAGGTCCAAGATAACGGGCATCCTAAGAAGAAAGTGACATAGCCATGAACAGACCTAGAGTATTTGCCTCCCCAGTTCGCATCTACGTAAGTATGAAGACCTGTTTTGACTTTGTTCTTCAGAGGCTTGATCTTGAGTTTGACACAACCTGATGTTTTTAAGTATTTCAGGACTCCTTGAATGGCAGCCCAGTGCTGGCGTGTTGGTCTCGCCGAGAAACGTGCCAGGAAGTTCGTCGCATACGTAAGATCCGGTCGAGTCGCCACCGCAAGGTAGTTCAGACAACCGATTACCGATAGATAGTTTGTCTTGTCGATATTCTCTTCGTCGTCCAAAGGTGAAGTTGGTAAGTTCGACGAATTGAGAGGAGTAGTTGCCTTGCCCGGTGTTTCTAGGTAATCTCGAATAATTTTATTAGTGAGACCAGCCTGTGAGAGCTCAAACGATCCATCAGGTAAGCGTTCAACATCAATACCAATGATACAATCCAATGACTCCTTCCATCTGATTTTCAAATCTTTTACCAATGCCGTTGAGATCTCCCTCAATAATTCAACACTACTTCCTGTAACCGCACCGTCATCCACATGAACCCACACAATACACACCCCATCTCCTCTTTTACACACATACAACGCCTGATCAAACTGACTCGGTACAAACCCCAACTTAATCAAAATCTTCTTAAAATGCTTCCACCAACACCTTGCTCCCTGCTTTGTCCCATACAATGCTTTCACAGCCTCCAGTATCTTGTTCGCCTTCCTCGCCTCTTCCATACAGCCTGGTGGGAGTTTAAAGAAAATGCGTTGAGTGATATCACTATGCAAGTAAGCAGCCGTCACGTCGAATGAATGTACTGGCCATCCCATACGTGCCGCAAGAGTCAAAAGAAAACGCAAAGATGCCATACACGCCGTCGGCGCGAAAGTTTCTTCGTAGTCGATCCCTTCCCGTTGTGCATAGCCTTGTGCGACTAAACGAGCTTTGAATTTGATTGGCATTCCTTCTGAATCGAGTTGTTTGTACTTGAATACCCATTTCAAACCCAGAGTTATAACGTTGTCAGGTCTATCTACTACTTTCCACACTCCCATCTCCTCCATCGCCTGCAGCTCCACTTCAATCGCCTTCTTCCCAAATTCATCTTTCATGGCCTCCTTGTAGTTCGACGGTTCTTTCAAACCCGCTGACAAGTCCACTTTGTTCACCAAATCCTCTACCTGAGCATCCTCCGCCATCACCGCGTTCTCAGCTGTGAAGTCACCTAAACGTAATGCATTGATAATAAATTCTAAGGCGCCTTTCTTCGGAGGTACACTGAGCAATTTGTTGAGAGAATCTGAAGAAGTCAGTTGTCCTGGTTCTGCGCTAGGTGTTTCTTGTGCAAATTTGTCTTCGTAGGGAAATTCAGCAATGCCAGTTTTGAGTAGAACTTTTGATCTCGGGTCGTAGAAAATCCAACCTTTTCCTCCATCCACATAACCCACCATCATACACCTCCTCCCTCTCTCGTCTAGCTTTCCGTCTCTCTGTCCAGCGTGTCTGTGAATAAAGGCTGTAGCTCCAAACGTTCGAATGATGTCGAGCTGTGGTTTTCGACCGTGAAACAGTTCAAAAGGTGTTTTATCGCCCGTGAGTGAGTTAGGCAGTCGATTGTGGAGGTAGCATGCTGCTACGTACGCGAACGACCAAAATGATTGCAGAAGGTGCGAAGCCGCCAGCATCGTCCTTCCCATATCACTGATCGTACGGTTGAGTCGTTCCGCAACTCCGTTTTGTTCTGGCTCGTAGGGATTAGAATGTTCGTGGTGAATACCTTTCGATTTTAACCAGTTGCTGAAAGTTGTTTTGATGTACTCTCCTCCACCATCCGTACGCACGTGTTTAACTTTAAATCCCGTCTCCCTCTCCCATCGATTTATGACTTTAGTGAAGGTGTCTGGAACATCTGATTTATTCTTGATGATTACAATGTCAGAGAATGTGGTCGCTACATCTCTAAAAGTGACCGTGAAGCGATTACCGTTGACGTCCTCCGGGAATGGTCCCATCACGTCCGACACTATCACATCGAGGAGACCGTGTTCGCGTCCTGAACGTCCTAATTTTCTTCGTCGAGTACTCTTGCACGTGAGACAATCTTCACAGACGAAAGGAGCAGATGGAATAGCGTTAGGCAAACCAAGGCCCATCTGGCCTGCACATAACTTACGTACACGTTTCATATCAACATGTCTGAAACGTCGATGCCACAGGTATGCAGCATCCGTATCGTTTTGGGAACTCATTGCGCTCACTTTCCCAACTCGATCAGGCACGGATGAAGAGAGAACAGGGGATTTCATTGCGTTTATGACCCATTGACGATTACAATAAGAGGCTATGATAGATTTGTTGTTTAACATTCTGATAATCACGTTGCTTCCCCAAAACCACATCTTGGCACCTCCTTCAATTAACGCCGCTTGTGAGATGAGAGTTCCGGTGGCCTGTGGACTATAGTACACGTCGCGTATGAGATAATCTGATCCATCTTGAGTCTTCACTCGAAGGCACCCTTTTCCTATTAACGATGTGTCGTTGCCATGAGCGGCAGTTTTCATCACGATAGGATTAGGAAGTGGGGTGTAGTTTAGGAGTGAATGTAAGGCGTTGCTTACATGGTGCGTGGCTCCGCTGTCCAAAAGGTACTCCTTGCCTGTCTCATCAGGAGAGTTGCCTTCTGCACTCCACGCCACCGTCGCAGCTGAAACTTGAGATGGTCCGGAGGATGAACCGGATTGGACGTTGTCGATTTGAATTTGACGAGCTTTGACGACTGGTTGTTTGAGAGGGAGTAGTCCTAAGGCTTGAATGCTGTAGGTTCAATCGTTCGTGCACTTGCGCCAGTCCCAGAAATGAGGAGCAGCCCGTGGTTCACCCATGGCAACTAGCGGGCAATTCGCATAACCGTGTCCAAAATCCGCACAGTGAAAACATTGGAAGATACCGGCGAGTACTTCTCTTGCTGCGCCCTTTCCTGGAATGATGGGCGTAACCTCCGACTGTTTTCGAAGGCTACCGTCGGGGCTAATGGGTCCTGGAGAGTTTGGCCCACTACGTGAAGTACCGATGGTTGGTACAGTCAAATAGCGATTCGTGGATGGCAAATGAAAAGGAGGTTTTGGTCTAGGCTTTTGAGAGCCCCACGTCGCGGGGTTCATTCGTTGAGAAAAGGAGGTAGCTAGAGCATGTACTTCTTCGTTTTGATTGACCGTCTTACGAGTCGTGATTAAGTTCTGAAAGGTTGCGCGAATTTCACTTGACGTAAATTGTGATTGATCGGTTCTGTAACGTGCGTCCAGCGTCGTGTTGAGGATGTCCATACCATACTCTCCAGAGGTTGGTGAGCATAGCTGGTAAACCATACCCTTGACCACATCCTCCTCCCATCTAAAACCGGCTGATTTAAGACGTTCAAAGTCTGTGTTGACCTCATTCACAAAGGTCATTAGGTCGGTGGTGACTGCACCTGTGGCACCGAGAAAGCCCGGCGTGTACCCAAAGATAACGTAGTGCATTATCAACGGCCTATAGCCGAAAAACCGCCTGCAGATGAAGACAGATCGAGCAGAGTCATCTGAAGAAATTTTTTGAAATGCAAGGTCATTTCTCACCAAGTTTACTTATGATCAATCTTCATTTCATGTGTCATCAGGCATGACCTGAACACCTAAAAAAGGGATGCACAGACCATCATCACCTTCAATGCCTTAAAATGGTTGTATTAGTGTAAAAATCCCAAGATCAGGCAGAGCCAGGCTCATCTGACCAAATCTGACAGCAGATGGAATCTGCGAGTTGTAGTCAGACTCATCTGCTACAGTCACGGCTATCAACATAGCCATGACTGTGGCAGATCAATCTGACTACAGCTCGCAGATTCATCTGTCATTAACAGGACATGAAACTCAGATGAGGCTCAACACTTTTCATTCAAAATCTGCATGTCGTAGTCAGACTCATCTGCTACAGTCACGGCTATGTTGAGGCAGATCAATCTGAGTACAACTTGCAGATTCATCTGTCATAAACAGCACCTTCAACCCGGACAAGAATCAAAACTTTCACTCGAAATATTGAAATTGGGGTCATATTCATCTGGACTCATCTGATGAACTACAACCCGAAATTCATCATATGAAGTATCCCATTTTAAAATCAAGGGGAAGACTCATCTGATCTGTCCACTCAGATGACACTCGAATTTTTTTACTCGAAATTCATGATACATCTACATAGCATTACAATTGGAGGCATATTCATCTGCACTCATCTGATAGCTCACGACCCAAAATTCATCATATGTATGTATCCCATTGATTGTAAGATCAAAATCAAGGGGGAAACTCATCTGGGTGCATCTGCACAAATCCACTAAAATTGTACACTGGCTGTTTTCGTGGGGGGATTCCATCTGCACTCATCTGTTTCCTTGAGACAATTCTCACTCGCTCACTCAACAGACTCAGCTGACCTCACTTCTCAACAACTATTCTTGTCAAGATTTCTATCTCATCTCATGTTCTCCTTTTCAAGCAGACGTATCATGCGGCCAAGTATTATTAGAAATGAAAAGTCTCAAAGTTTATGTAAACACAACACATTTCTCATCCGATAATTCTATGGACAGCTTCCATCTTGACTCTAACAGATTATCCTCAGCAACTGTTGCACCAAAATAACCGCGGGTGCGGTGCAATAGAGACAGGAGATGGCAGTCCCATCTGCATATTAGTCTTGCGTGATCGAGGAGGAGGCCGCAGTATAAAGATCCCACAACATTGTTACACTCATCCCACGATGTCTTTGTCATACGCGCAGACTTACTTCCAGTGACCAAATCAATTGGCAGAACCGCGGCTCTTGGGTCCCACCCTAACAATAATAAGTTTGAATGAATCATGAGAGAGATGCAGAGATTAAGGAAAGTAAGAAGCACCTACTTGAGCGTGAAAGTGTCAAAACATTTTGAATCTTTGCATCCGTTTCCAAAGCCCATTTCAGCATCTGTCTTACTTCACGTGAGATTCTTCGTAACTCCTCTTCGGAGCGACAGTACAATAGGTAGGCCTGAATCCCCTGCTGGGTGTCTGCATCTGTAGCCCAAGCTTCGTTAGGATGTGTGAGATGACCAAAGTTCCAAAAGGCGTCATCTAATGCCAGAGCTTTGGCTTCGTCAAGTGTATAATTGACCAGCTGAGTGTTGTGCGGATGGGAGGAGTTATACTGTTCCACAAGATCGTGGAATGTTTTCCACTTTGTTCGGAATAACTTCTGCTTGGTATTCATCATACCCTTCATCCGATCCTGCATTGAAGTACCTGTTAAAGCAGAAACACCAATCAGATCTCACACATTTTGTCTGGTTTCGAGTGTATTTTTAAAAGCAACCACAAACCCGATTCCCATTTTTTGGACAGTTCAATGATGCCCACCTTAGCCTCGTAGAGGTTCGACTTTGCCACTTTGACCTGTAGCAACAAACAACGGGTTGCGTCTGGTATATAAAATGGTTGTCAATATTTGAAATTGAACTAATGCAATAAAAATCTTTTCACCTGAGGCATCTGGAATGTTTGAGAAGATGTCACTTCCAAGTTCCAATGATACTCGCTCCACTTCCTCTTCCAAGAAGATGATGTGTCCAGGCAAGCTGGCAAGAGTCCTATTCTCGGCGGCAGTTCTTCGACGACGTCTGCGTAGGTAGTCCCTCTTCTCTCTGTAGATGTAGACGCATCCAGTCCCAGTTAGCTTTGCATGATAATCATAAAGCTGAACTAGTAGAAGTCATTACTTTGCCTCTCGAAGCTCCTCTTGGTGTTCTACCAGCTCCTCAATTTGACCTTCCAACAGCTGTGTATTTGTGTCACCGATGACCTCTGCCTGGACTCGTTTTTGTCAAGACCACTGTGCGGCAAAATAGGCGTGGGTGTAACCGCGCTTGATTCCAAGCGCTCCAAGAATATGACGCTTGTCCGCCCACGTTTTCTCAGCAGTTTCCAACTTGTTTAGGCACGAATGAGCTAAAATTAATACAAAAGATGAGTCTAAAGCGTGAAGAAAGAATGTATGATATGACTTACCAGAATTGGTCCGCAAGATACCATTCTCGTGTGCTGCTTTAAGGTCCAGCGCATCTATTCGATGCTGTTTTGTGGAATATCGCAGAGGACTAACCAGCTTGCAAAGTTTACACCAACACCGCTCACAACCCTCGCCATCCGACAAGCCCCATCCGTTGTTGATTCTTGGGTTGTAATCTAGTTGGCAACTCCAACTGTGTACATACGCGTGGAACACGCTTGTACCAAATTTGAATCGACCTTTTGATATCTCCTGTGCAAAGAGGTTGTGCTATAGTCACATGAACGGTCAGTGGTTCAAAGTATGATAGATGCATTTCAAAACGAGTGGAGATGCTCAACTCGGACCAGACCTTTCTCAATATTACATCCGATGTCATAAAGGAAGGCTACCCTCGAATCTGTCTCATTCAACTGCTCGAGTAACCAGTCAATGAGAGCATGAGCAAAATACGACCTACAAAAGTAAGCTTTTTTTAAAAGATACAACCGCAAGCAGTGATGAGAACTTACTTCTCACCACTCTGGACTATATTAACAAAGGCCAAAGCGTGGTCGTGGTGGCACACCATCGCCAAAAGGCCTGTATCGTCACAGGCACGCCACGTAGAGGCACTACGTGAGTCATTTGCAGCAGTATGCATCTGTGTGCAAGGGTCCTGAGAACGGAAAATGAAGGATATCAGCTTAAATGATGATAATGATGATGTTGATGTTAACTCACCGGTGGATCATTTGAAGAAGAGTGTACACCACTATTCCACTTATTGACCTCATCTGGATGCAGGAAGAGGTTAGGATATCGGATTGGAATCTCGCTGACCTCAACGCTGGCGGATTTGTGTCTTCTTTGCTGGAAGTTGCCGTCAATACAAACGACACAGTCGGGTTCTTTTTCCTCTTTCGAAAATTCATTACCTCCAAAACATCGGGGGCAATTCGTGCCTAGCTTTTCTTTTTTCAAGAGAGCCATTGCTCGGAACTGGAGGTCTTTCTCCAACTGATTCAGGCGTCTGTACGCATCAACGGAGCACGAAAGAGTCCGTCCCCATCTGGCAGGCTGGATATGAACTGTTCAGTCAGTTCCAAAACAGGAATTACGAATAAATAACATGTAGGACAAACCTGGTGTTTCACGTCCTCTTCGAACTCGCGAGCTGGCCGGTGAAATTCATCAAAGGCCTGTGCCAAAGGATGTGTGCAAACGACACAAAACTTCCATATGACATCATGTAGTCGAAGAAGTCGCAATGAAAATGCGATCTCGGGCTGGACAGGAGAACCCCCAATATATCCCATCAGGATCAGTCGAACCTGGTCTGGTTGGCATGCACAGAATTCTACCGCTTGAATCGTGTGCGCTGTCATTGATCAAAATACCATTAGAAAAATTATAATGCTTGTGGATTTTGGGTCAAGGTGAATGATTAACTCAAGATATCCAGCATAGCCACGTGCCGAGTCCGTTTCTTTGCGGCAGAACATCGACACTCTGCTTTTCGATCCAAATCCCAATCGGCGCGACTCCAATTGAAAGTGATCTGTTTGCATAGCATAAATACCTTGAACATGGGTTCAATAACCTCATTCCACTGCCTCTCCTCTCGGATTCGACGCTTTTGATTCATATCACCAGTTGCTGCAGTAACTACAGAGCCTGTGCCAGGGCTAGAGGCAATTGATTGCTGGGAATCGTTTGATTTGGTATCGGACTCATTTATGTCGGAGGGAGATTGGTCATCCTCATTGTCTTCAACGTGAAACTGATGATCGTAATCGAGTTCATCATCTTCATTCACCAAATCTAAATCATCGGCGGTACTAGTTGACGGCCTAGGAACTTCGGTTTGCATTAGTGCACGGCTAAGTGATTCACATTTCTTATTACACCAATCCTCTTCAGCTTTCTCCCATTCTGACAACATTCGAGAAGATTGACTTGAGTTGTATCTCGGCTTTTTCAAAGCATTCGCTGGACACCGCGGATTGTTTGGTTCGCCAGGTGCCATCTCGATATGTAAGATTCACCGAAATGAAAGAGATGATATCCAGAGGAGGGGGCAATACGAATCCAATCAAATTACAGTGATGGACTATTAAAAAGAAACTAAGGAACCTTTGCTAAGGAACACTTGATGTTGAAATAGTAAATAGCACGTGGTATGGGCTGGGATCCTCCCAAAGGGGTTTGTGTATCGGAATCAATCATCCAGGAACCCCCTTTTGGGAATGCAATTGGGTCTAATGAAATCGGTCATCCATTTTGAATTACATAATGCCAAGTCAAGAGGATGTCGGACATCATTGTTGACGGACATTGGCATGATGATAAGAGTTCTCATACATAGATTTAACTCGTAGGAAAGCACAAAATGAACTTGAAGTGATTTCAAGTTCGCACTTCACCCCAAGTTGACTTACGTACTTGAAATCACGGTTCAAGCAAACTAAAAGCCTTTCATCCATTGATATCCGTGTACCACTCCCAATTAATAAACGAATTTTTTGAAAAAAAAGATTAAGACATGAAGAAGGGGAGCAATCCAAATATTGCCTTAACAAACTGACCATGAAATTAAAAGCTCTATCTCCCGCGCGAGATTCTAAGCTTTGTTGAAGTTTTCAACAGTACTTTTGGTAAGTTTGAGGCTCAAGTTGCAAATATCAAAAATTCGAAATGTGAGCTCAGGTAGTGAAGATGAAGAGCAATCACATTTCTGCCTTAACAAAGTGGGCTTATTTTTTGAATTTACATCTTCTCACACGCAAGACTAAGCAAAATATTGCTTCTATGTATGTTATTTTCAGAGGTTTGAGGTTGGAGTGTAATATACAAAGATGAAAAACAACTCATAAAGGGATGTGGATGAAGAGATTGAGTGACATGTCAGTAATAAAATTTGTTCAGCTTTCTGGAAAGAATATTTTTCATTAATGCCATTTTCCCACAAGTGTTCATCTTCAAAGTGTTTACTTGATTTTTATGGCTGAGCGGATCAATTTGTACCAATTCAACACTTTGTTTTGGAATAAAGTGATGAAGATGAAGAGACTGAAAATCAAGTGAATAATGAATATTGTTCAGCTTGCAGGAAAGAACCTTTTTCATTAGTGGTATTTATCCATAACTCTGCACATACCAAGTGCTTGTGTGGGTTTTATGCTCAAGAGGTGAGAAAAGAGGCCTTTTTTGAGTAAGGATGCTGAATTATGATGATGAAGATGAGGAGTGATGGAGAAAAACTATTATTGAAAAGTGTGCAGCACTTATGGAGGAACATATTTCATTGAAATAGTTTCTTCATAACTCCACCTCTTCACCCTTTTAGACTTACTTTTGTGGTCACAATCTTGTCCAAAAACCCGGGATACATTGTTTGACAAAACTTGCATCACTGTTATTTCAAATATTTGACCTCAAATCAAGGTCAAACATCACACTAGCAAGTTGAAGAGTTGGATTTATGTGAAAAAGTTTATAATGAAATATGTGCTTCACTGCATGCTGCACACTTTTCAATAATGACTTTTCAACAATACTCCTCATCTTCATTATCATAATTCAGCTTCCTTACTCAAAAAAGGTGTCCTTCCTCACACGTCAAGCATAAAACCCACATAAGCACTCTGTAGATGCAGAGTTATGGATAAATACCACTAATGAAAAAGGTTCTTTCCTGCAAGATGAACAATATTCATTATTCACTTGATTTTCAGTCTCTTCATCTTCATCACTTTATTCCAAAACAAAGTGTTGAATTGGTACAAATTGATCCGCTCAGCCATAAAAATCAAGTAAACACTTTGAAGATGAACACTTGTGGGAAAATGGCATTAATGAAAAATATTCTTTCCAGAAAGCTGAACACTTCTCACTATTCAATGGACCTTCCAAGTCTCTATCTTCATATCCATATTCCACATTGAAGCCCCAATTTGGTGCAGATTCCACCACTCAAGCATAAAACATACTAAAAAACTTTGAAGATGAACACTTGTGGGAAAATGGCATTAATGAAAAATATTCTTTCCAGAAAGCTGAACAAATTTTATTATTGACATGCCACTCAATCTCTTCATCCACATCCCTTTATGAGTTGTTTTTCATCTTTGTATATCACACTCCAACCTCAAACCTCTGAAAATAACATAGATAGAAGCACTATTTTGCTTAGTCTTCCGTGTGAGAAGATGTAAATTCAAAAAATAAGCCCACTTTGTTAAGGCAGAAATGTGATTGCTCTTCATCTTCACTACCTGAGCTCACATTTCGAATTTTTGATATTTGCAACTTGAGCCTCAAACTTACCAAAAGTACTGTTGAAAACTTCAACAAAGCTTAGAATCTCGCGAGGGAGATAGAGCTTTTAATTTCATGGTCAGTTTGTTAAGGCAATATTTGGATTGCTCCCCTTCTTCATGTTTTAATCTTTTTTTTCGAAAAATTCGTTTATTTAGGTACTACTACCCCACTGATCAGTATTATACGTACATACATGATACATATCTCGTGAGGTCATGTAAATATACACGTAAAAGACCTTTTGATTGTATGTGTGATACTGCTAGGTCCATGTACATGGCTTTATTCTATTACCTTTTGGCCTTGCAAACGACGTCATCAATCTTCTGATGTGCATAAATGTAATGACCTAGCTTACAGCGCTTCATGAATTTATCGGTTTTTTTTTTTTTTTTTGTGTTGTGTCTGTCAAAAGTACAAAAGTACAAAACCCGGGTTAAAATTACCGGTGTTCCCAAAGCCCGCAACGGTACACAGGAGTCTATTTCTGAGGGCAGGGGTGAGAAGCAGGAAGGGCGCGTGCTCTCATAGGGGCACGCACCGACTCTCCAAGAAGCTGATGGGTTTCAAGTTCGGAAGCGTGAGAAAGGAAAAATTTTTCCTCCTCCCACGCTTCCAAAATTCACAGCTCTCCCTGGGAGACTTCCTGCTCAGCTCTTCTCACCCCTCTTCTTTTCTTCAAAAAGCCCACCCTCCTCCCGGGCTGAGAAGCCCACATCTCCGAGAGCTCTGTTCTCGCCTCAGAGAGGTTCGAGGTATGATCTGAGGATCTTATAATACCTCTGCTCCTGTCTGGGGCCCACCCCACACCACTTTACACACAAACAAACAAACATGTAAGTCTGTGTCTAAGGTGGAAGAACTTTCGCTCCTGGTATTGTAGGTTCCTTAAGCACGGGCTCAGTCACCAGTCATAGTCATATTCGACATAGACTTACCACCTAACAACTGTCTATCACACACACGTGAGAAATAGACCAGTTTTGTACCAAAATACCGGGCCAATACACCTTTGACAGGTCCGTTCGGACCTGTTAAAGGTTCCCACCTTCCCTCTCTGACTCACTCGCGGTTTGTATTGATCTATGTACAATCAATACCCTTTCAACCACCCTCTTTTCGACCTCTCTCCTTTGACCTCTCTCTTTCCGGAAAGTGATCCGGTAAGAAGAGCTAAACAACCTCCACCAATACCATTGGACTCACCATCGATTCCTTTCGACCTCCCTCTTTCTGGACAGTCAACCAATACTATTGGTTACACCATCGATCTGGTCTGGCCTTTCCAACGGATCCGAGCTCATCCTGTTGACTACGACCACCAACTGTCAAATCCCACCTCTTCTCAATTCACCAAATCAACATCCAAGACTTTTCCCACCACCCGATCATTTCCTATCGGCATTTAAATTTTTAATGTGGGTCATCTCTCTCTATCATGGGATCTATGGTGTCTATTTCACAAACCATTACGTGAACTGATTCATTCCATGCGCTTTGGTAGAAAAACTTCCCATCACGAGTCAGCAGCTTTTGAAATCGGAACCGATCTTTCTTGTATTTCAAGTTTTTTTGGTAGAAAACCTTTCAATCACGGCTCAACAAGCTAACGAACCAATCTTGTATTTCATGTTTTTTGGCAGAAAATCTTCGAATCTCAGCTCAACAAGCTTCCTTTGGTTCAAATCGGAACCGATCTTGACATTCAAGTCTTTTTTGGTACCAAAAAAAACATCCATCTTACGCAATGAGGGTCCCCCAGGACTTTCAACTCAGCAATAAAAGGAGCCTCCTCAACCACCATATTCCTCTTTCGATCTCAACCAACTTCATCATATCATCGAATCAGGTTACCATCCAATATCCAAAAGTCTTATTAAACCATCTAAAAACCTTCTGCTCTTCTTACAAAGTCCAGATCTTCGTGTGTGATTTTTTCTTTCACTTGTTCATCCTGTTTTTTTTTCTGATATCTTCTCTTGTGTTTATTCCCTAGAACATGTCTATCAAAAACGAAACTACCCCCATGACCTCTGTCAACACCACCCAGCAATCAACTGCGATCATCACTGTAAACGATGCCATTGCGGACTTTGAAGCAAATGTCAGACCTGGCCGTGAGTTTATTTTTTTCTTTTCTTTGTCTCTCTCAATTCCTTTCAACATAGCCATGCTGATTTATTACGACTTCAGTCCTAGAGCCATCTAACCACCACTTGACCGGTGATGACGCCCCCGCTCGTCATCCCCAACACGATCCCTTGCACCGTGTTGGCACCACCCAACGCGAGCAGTTCGATCGCAACAATGAGGCGACTGTTGTGGTTCTCTTCAAGATCTATACCAACGATGAGGCGCCTGTCGATATGCCCGCTCCCAAGCCTACCAAACGCACCGCCTCTTCCAAAGCCAATTCCAGTAGTGTCGCCACCGTCAACTGTATTGACTCCAAGATTTTCAATGATGAAAACAACTTGGAGTTGAAAACTTGTTTGTTTGGAAAGTCCTTCAAACAATTCAAAGAGATGTGTGGTAATGTATGTGACGGTTATTTGGCTGGTATGAAGAACATGGTTCTTTCCTCGGATATGGCCTCAACCTTCACTTGGAAAGCAACAGTTGGTCGGCAGAAGTTCATTTTGACCAACCACCACAAGTACTTTGAATTTGTAGCGGCCTTATCGAAATCAAACCAGCACAAGGGGGCCATCTTAATCCACAGCGAGTCTGCTAAGGTACTTGCTAAAAAAGCGGCACAGGTGTGTTTTTTTTCTTCCTCTTTTAAGTTTATTCTTTATCTTTTGCTGATGATTTTCGGTATTTAGGCTAAGGCTGCTAAGCAGCTCATTGCTTCTTCCAACGGCCCTCCCACTGTTGATGCGAAGGTGGCCAATTTAACCCAACGTTTGGGGGTAAGTGTTATTCTTCTTTTCTCCTGCCATTCCCCTCTATCGAATTCAATCTAATCAAACTCATGAAATCTTTTTTTAGGATGCCCAAAAGGTTATTAAGTTGCACGAGTTGACTGCCGAATTGTTTCATTTTTATGCTGAAGGCGCCGGTGGCGATGGAACTATACTAACGGCCCCTTGGGACCCCAACTATCAGTACCGATTCACCTTGAGAGATGCGTTCCTTTGGGCACAGGAAATTGTAAGTAATTTTTCTTTATTATCTTGATTATAGGCCAGTTATATTTAATACTTCTTTATGATCTGTTTGACATGGCAGCTCGCAGGAAAAGCTACTAAGCATATATGCCCCAGTTCTTCTGCCTATCGAGCTGAAATGGCTAAAACTCGAGTGTTTCATAAAGGAACCAAGGTCCAAGATCGAGTTCAACTTCGATATCCTCATGGTAGTCAAGGTACTCAAGGTCGAAGTATCTTTGTAGGAGGTAGTGGCTCCAAAGCTACCTCACCGGCCATTCAACCTCCCCCTTCTCCCCAAGAGAAACGAACTACCCCTTCGGATGACAATGAAGAGGACACCCCCTTAGCCTTTTACAATCTAAATTGAAAAAGGTCAAGGTGGAAAAGTTTGGTGGGTCTTTGTTTTTGTTCGATATTTGTTCTCTTTGATTCCAACTTGTCAGAGCCCTGATCCGACCTTATCCTCAACATGTTTACAGAAACTGACCCCAACTTTTGGGTTCCTGATCCTTCCGAGGAAGATGCCGTGCTATCTTCCGAACTCGAAATTTTAGAAAAGCACGAGTATGAGCTTGACAAATTCCTGATCAATTGTGGCCTTTCTTCTGGCGCCATCCGTGCCATCCGTAAGATTTTGAAGAAGGCCAAGATCGAAAGTTGGTCTGATCTTGTTCCTTGCTCCCAAATGACCGAATCGACCTTGACTACCTTTGGTATCAACCAAGAGGATGCGGCCATCATCTTAGCAAAATCTCAAGAGTGGAACGAAGAAGCTCTTGGTGAGTGTCATCCACCGTTCAGCCATAGGTGCAGCACTTGACTAACTTCTAATGTGTTAGGTTCTCAATAGATCAAATTGATTATACGTCAACTTCTCTCAGTCAATCAACTGAGATGTTTGAAGCTAGCCAAAATTATATACATAAAGTGGAAGCAGGATTATTTTCATCTTGAACTCTATACAATTTTGTGTGCGAAATTTTGTAAAATTTGTACTTAGTCCTCATTTCTTGGGACAAAGTCAATGAAAGCTGCTTATTTTGTTTTGAAGTGCAACTTCTGAGAGTGAGATGAAGCCTGAACGTCCCAAACCAAATGATGAAAACTCCAATTTTTGGTTTTTGATCTTTTACAAGAAAAGATCAATATGAATCAAACCATGATTCTTTTGACAAATTGCCTGGTAAAAAAAAATGGTCAAGTGACAAAACTTGACTGATCTTTGAATTTTTTGCAAGGCCTGAATCCCAAAATTTGAGTCTTCAATTTTTTGCTCGAAAAAAAAATGGGCAAGGCAATTTTTTTTGTCTCAGCACTTCTTCAAGATTTTGCTCAGAAACGAGACAAACCGTTGACTTTTGTTTTTGTCTTCCAAAAAAAAAAGAGTTATTCAAGTCTTTGGGTCAAAGTTGATGAAGAACTCAACCTCTTTTTCACAAGATCGAAAACAAAAAGTTTTATTGACAGGACAAACAAGAATGATCCATTTCTGGAATAAAAATAATCACAAACGACAAGAAAAATAAGAAAAATAAGAGAAAATAATATTGAAGGACAAACCGGAATCATTGAGGACAAAAACATAAAGTTTGATAAAAACGGCCGGTTAACACTAAGAATTTGTAATTGTGTTTGTTGACAATTCAAATCAATTGTAGAGATTTTTGAGAAAAATAAATATACCGGACATGACATGAGAATTGAATCAATTATAGCTGCACCCTCTAAAAAGAGCTTGACACAAATCAGCTGTAAACACTTCCATACAGGCCATAAAGATCATTGCTGTCTCTTCTGCAAGGCTTGTTGCCCTTTGAAGAACTTGCGAGCGTCGCAATCTAGATTTCAGGACCGAAAAACCCTTCTCGATGGGATTGAAATCAGGGCTGTACGGTGGTAGATAGAGAAGCCGGACTCCGCGTGCCTCACAGAGCTCAGCAACTCTCCCCCCGTGATGGATCGGGGCGTTGTCCATGACCAGGACACTGTTCCGTGCTGGCCACGGGTTCATCGCTGGTAACTAAAGGGTGAAGGGCAAGTCAGTTCCTTGATTTTCGAAAGTATGAAACTATAGCAAGAGAATAATGAATAAATACACTAGAGACTACGGTTCTTTCCCACCTCTGGAACTTGATCCTGTTATCTCTAGTGTACTTATCCATGATTCTATTGCCATAGTTGAGATATTTAAGACGAAGTAAAACACTTACCACTTCATTTTCCAAAAAGTCCTCAAAATCAATTCTTGCATACCCCCCTGGTTGGATCTTAATAGCTAAAATGCCGTCCATTGAGATAGCCGGTAAGACTGACCATCGGAAAGATTGAGTTGGTCGCTGGACCCGGCTGGTACGTTCCCCAACTGGTGCTCGTCCGTATTCACGATAAAGGTGTCTTTTGGCGATGGTGGATTCATCTTCAAAAAAAGTAAAACAAGTATAATGTCAGATAGGTTACAAGAGAGATAGAAAAGTACACATACCAGTAAAAACAAAGCATCTAGGATCGATGCCATAAACAGCCTCAATGTAGGCTCCTCGTGCGGCGAATGATTGATTAGGGTGAACAGTTCTTGCTTTCTTGCGAGTCCATTGAAGACGGCGACGAAGCTCAACAGAAAGAGTTTGCAAGGACATTCGAATTCCGTGAGTTTCTTGAATTTTGCTTTGAAGTTCGTCAAGATAAAGGGTTGGATCAAGTCGGAGGGAATCGAGAACAAAATCTCGTTCAGGCTGTGCTAAAGTGGTGGGAGGTCCGCGGGCCATATGCTCCAGCGGGTTGGTGATTACCGCCCGAGTTGTTCGGTAAAGGTCATACCACCGACGCACAGATGTAAGCGAAACATCGACACCAAGGGTCCTAACAATTTCCGGAAACGAGACACCTCGCAAGACCAGGCGAACAACGATTAGTTTGATGTCGGGTGTGTAGATATTCTTAGGCATCTTTCTATCAGGATAAAAAATATGAGTCAGTCCAAACGGAAGAAGAGGTCAAACAGGAATGAGGAAGAAAAGAACTGACTTTGTATATAAAGGGAAATTTTGACGAAATGAAGGAAAACAAGGAATATTGATCAAATGATCAAATCGGGTATGAACGAAGGGAGAAAGTGAAAAGGGGGGACAAAAAATAGACTGACCGAACCGGGGATATCCTTTGATCGGTGTGACTGATGTTTGGTGATCAGATGCCTGCGATAGTATGGCATCGAAGAAGGAGATGTGTCGTGAATTTGTGATTGGTCGAGTCGAATAGGTGGGGACAATTCAAAATGTTGACACCTTCCCACCCGGTCTGTCACTCAGACAAAACTGCCTGGTCCAGTTTTGTCTGACTTTTGGACATACAGGTTAAATGTGCCTGTAACACACATCACATGAAAAAATACCGATAAATCCATTAAGCGCTGTATATTTAAGAACCGTTATAACTACGAAATTATAAGGGTCCGGAACTCATGAAAAGATTCCTAAGCTATTTGTTTCTATAGGAACAGCTCTAACGAAAAGTTGTATTTTCTAAACAAAATGGTGACAATAATAACGAATTGTTTCGATAAAGAAAAGAAAAAGAGAAACACAAAAACAATTCTAAGATACTTATATAGATATAATAGAGAAAGAGATTTGGTAAGCCTATGACATCATAACTGATCATTACAAATCATTTAATTTATAATATTTTATCCTGCCATGACAACTATTACGCGTCTCATCTAATGCCACGGTACTACCATAGCACAATCATCACAATAACTAACTTAACTAAGTCCCTCCTCCTCGCAGGCGTCCTTCGGAGCCTGCGGAGGAGGGACTTACGACTTATCGAGTTGTTTCAGCCTGAGTAGATTTGGATTTGGCAGGGGCCATCTCCAATCCTCATTTTCACTGTGTCACACAAAATGACTCCTCACTTTCATCCGGGCAGACTATAGAACAAAGTCTTGCCCATCTTTTGGCCTCTTCAGATTCCTCTCAAGAGGTTTCAAATCAAAAAGTCCAAAGGACCTCAAAAATCATTAAAATCGTGATTTTATTTTTATTTTTTTATTTTTTTGCTGCGAGAACAGTACATGTGCATCTGTATATATGTTAAATCAAGTTTTGGACTCTCTCTCCTGACCCATACATTATTTCTGTTATTTCGGACACAATTTCCTTTTCTTTGAATTCCTCACACCTTATTCCTCAGTTGTACTCAGACAACATTCGAAATGAACAGCAGTTCCAAAGGATCAGACACTAGCTTTCACCTGGATCCTACACTGGAAGGTTTATCAGCACCAACCCCTGAAGGAACACCCGATCTTGTCGAAAGGATTTGTCGGTATATGTCAACACACAAAACCAACACCAAGAAATTTCTCCTGGCTTACCTACGATCCTCTGACCAATTGATCGTCAGGCGTAAGAAACAGTGGGGTTCCGTGAAGAAGGGATGGAAAACCACCGAAGAAGTTCTTGATGCGATTGACGACCTAGTTAATGAAAAGCCTCAATGTCGACAGAAATGGAATGATTGGGTCTTGAAAAAGGTACACTTGAGTATTTGATACAGATATCTAACAAGTGAAGTGAGCTCAATTATAATATTTTACCCTTCCACAGGCCAAGGTGATTGTAGCAGCACAATCTCCCCCAACTGGTAGTCTTTACATCAACATCAACAAACTCGATACAACTTTCTTTGACCGCGAAACCGATGTTAAAAGAGAGGCAACTATCATCAAAAGCATGAACTTTATCCATGAATTAATATCTTTTAAACTTGGTGTTGATAAGCATTCAGGAGTTGGAATGACTTCCGATAGCTCAGGTTCCGAAGAGGACTTCAACATTGATTCCGACACCGGCTTGGCCTTGCACAACAACTTTTCTTCGAAAACTAAGTTGCCTGAAGATGACGTTTATCACAAATCAAATAACAAAGCAGAAAACACAAAGACCCGATTGAAAGCGGTAAGGATTTTCTGAAAGTGCCCGGTAAGAATGCCACACTGACCCTTTATATCATCTGCAGATGGCTCTCACAATTGTTCAAATGCTTGCCTTTGGATCTAATCGCCGATGCAATTCCCTTCAAGTTCAAAATACAATCACTTTGCTTGCCTGTGGCGTTTCGGAACGAGTAAACCAGTATTTGTATCAGATTGGACTCAGTGCAAGTCGGAAATCAGCTCTACGTGGTCTTTTAGTACTTGCCAAGGATAACGCAAAGTCTATCAAGAAGAAAATCAAAGCTGCTGGGACTCTCGGTTTCCTTATATGTATTGACAATCTGGACATGATGGAGCGGGTACACACTAGGCGATTGGATGCAACTAGCAAAATTTTCCATGGTACTTGGGGTTATGTTCATTATCTGAAACCCGATTTACTCACTTTTGTAAATTCAGAAGAATGTACAGTGCCAGCTTTTCAGGGTTTTGTCAAATCCGATTGTGAAAAGCCTGTAAACTCAGGAGATTTACTTCCTACACAAGATGAACAAATTCGATGGACTCTCACTCTGAAGAATCAAATTGCTCAGGTCCTCCTACGATATATGAAGAGTCCCAAGAAGTTCAAGAAACTGTCAATATTGAACCTTAGCGCCATTGACCAGATCAAGCCCGAAATACCTGATATCGACATGCTCAAACTGATGGATTCATCAGACAACGGTTCTGAAGGCATTGCTTCCCTTTATGACGAGATCAGTAAACAGACCGGCCTCTCCCCTGAGGATTTTTCGAGTCGACTGCAAATCTTGGAAGGGGATCTTGGGACCTGTCTTAATTTTCACGGATTACAAAGCCAAAGAACTCCTGCAAAATTCGCCGAAGAAAGTCTATCACATCTGATAATGATTCCTGGTGCGGGCCACACTTTGTGGAACATTGGACAAGCCATTTTACTACATCACTGGGGCAATCCGGACAACAAGAACGATCTAGGAGCGTGGCAAACTGCAGTCGAGCTCGGCGGAAGTAAACTCAAACCAACTGCTAAGAAAGATTTCACTTCGATGATCAGATGGATTGAACAGATACATGAGGCCACCATTGCAAGCTGCATATTGTGAGTTCACCCGAGGCTTCTTACCACCAAATAAATATGTTTACTGACAAGGTTATGATGTACATCGTTCAAGTGATGAACTAGATCTGCCTGTTGATACAGTTCACAATCTCGTTGATATGACTGTTGAGCTCTTTGAGGAAGCCGTTGATAAAGTATATTTAGCTTACTTTTCGGGACGAGCCACACGTCTGGCGCGCCAAAATGGAGATAGCAAGAAACTCCAGCTGGTACTACGACTTCGGGATTTCGCCACCGTGGTTGAAGCCAATCGTGCAATGTCGGATGGTGATATTGGTCGACTTCTCCTGATGTGGAAGTCTTGGAGTGTGAAAATCCAAGGAATCAACGGCTTGACTCATTACTCTCGATATCTCCCTCGACTGATTCGGCTGCTTACCAAAGTCCTTCCCAAGAATCTTTCCCATGTTATCCTCCACTCGCTCTTAATATCGCCGACTGGTCGACATGGCCACTTTGTTGCTAAAGATTTCCATCTTGAGATAAAAAACTACTGGCTGAAATACTTCTATAATCACGCCGTAAGTTTTATCACATCTATTTCTTTTGCACACTGACTACTCATCGCTTTGTTCTGAATTAGGGACCCGGAACAGACATTCACAGATTAAAAGAGACATACTCTCTTACAGTGGGTCTGGTATGTTACTCATCGGGCTTAATCATGGTGTCATCACCATTCATAGCTGAAATCAATTGGATGCAGCTTTCACATTTGGTTAATACAATGAAGGGTAGAGCAGGTCTGAACAATGTGCGACAATCCCGTCAAAATAAAATCACACCAGCTTCCATGATTCGATTTCTAAAGATGGCCCGAAGCGAAAGGATCCACCAATCTAGTCCAAACTCAACCATACCTGGGAAACCTCTGGGAGATATCCATTGCCTTGGGGTTGAGAAGCTTAAAGCCGAGTATCGCAAAAATCAACTTGAGCGTTTCCACTGGCCTGTTGCTTCAAACTACAGTCCAGAACAAGATGAAAATCAACCGGTTGAAAGCGAAGAAATTAATGAATCTGATCTGCGACATGGATTTGGAACTATTGATGAAGATTTTGTGGACTGGTTCAGCAAAGAGTACAACTCACTCGTTTTGGTAAGCCTCCTCTCTTTCATCAAGTTTATCAGCTGGAACATTATCCTCTTTCATCCATTTCAAACACCGCCGATTGAAATCAGCTTTAAGGATGGCAGCTTCTTTATCGGCTTTGACCTGAGCTGAAGACCTTCTCTTTTTCTTGGTTGCTGCTGCAGGACCAGTCGGAATTTGTTTGACGTTTGTGACATCTGCTAACACACGCTTGTCATCAGCTTTGCTTTTCATCTCTAACAGCTTTGCTTGTTTCTGCGAATATTGTAATGCAATGTCTTGTTTCCTCCATTCCTCGAGGTATTCAAAAACAAGCTTGACACCTCCTTCAATTATATCCCCACCCATAGCCTGCTCGATGTCCTGTGATTGCTTAATGTTATCAAGTGAATTGACTATTGTTCTTGCCTCACCAATTCCAAAATAATCTTCACTTTCACAATAATCATCATCTCCAAAAATCTTGATGTAATGCAACTTATAAATGGAAACCAATTCATCAGCGAGTTCCTTCAAAGCTGTATCCAAAGGACCATTTCTTTTTCTTGACAAGGTTTTTTTAGGTAATGCTGGTGCATTACCCGCCTGAGCTGCAACTTTCTCGGCCTCGATATCGATGGGTTTCAAAAACCCATCAACTTTGAATACATCCTCCATAGCCATCTGATAATTCGCCTTTGTCAATCGAGGTAAGTTACAAACTAGCATCTCAGCAGCTTCTGGGTCACAATTCGAGCAAGTGCATTTTGGGAATCCGGCGTCTGCTTCCCGTTCCTTTTCGGCAATCACTCGGGGATCATCTACGCGACGGGGGATTGTTCCAATCCTAGATATCAAAGTCAGTCTGAGAAACCCGCCGAGTGATTGTTCCAACAAATGACGACTTACGTGTTTGCCAGTGATAGCGCCACTCGTAGGCAGATTGGTGTCAAAGCATACATATCCATGAGCTGATCGTCAGTCATTTGTTTTTTATCATCAACCTTCTCAACATCATTTTCACCTCCAGACCGAATTCTTTCCACAAATAGGATGGCTAACCCTGCACTTCTTCCGCGTCCACATCTGCCAAACAGTT
Organism: Melampsora larici-populina 98AG31; assembly: GCF_000204055.1. Classification (NCBI taxonomy): domain Eukaryota; kingdom Fungi; phylum Basidiomycota; class Pucciniomycetes; order Pucciniales; family Melampsoraceae; genus Melampsora; species Melampsora laricis-populina. The sequence goes on from NW_006768775.1 coordinate 367,639, forward strand.
GAGTCAGCTCTGGAATGGCTGTCCGACCCATGACAATCACCTCCATCACCGAAGGCCAATCTTGACCAAGGCCAAGAGCATATGTACATGAAATCAGAGGGAATTCGTCTTTTGTATAACCCAAAATTCCACGTTCTTTCTCTTTATTTCCGATACATGAATGGTACCTTCGGATCAGAGAGCTGTCTGGATCGTGCTCGCCTTTTGGTGTGCCTCGGGCTTTGTTGATAACTTTCATCACCTCAAAGGTAGCATTCCTTGAACCTGAGTAGATTAGTGCCTTCACTAGATCACAATCGGGCACTGCTTCCTTTTTAGCATAAAGCGCTTTTAAATCTAATGCACTCCTTAACCCGTGGTCCATTTGAATTCGAATGATTCTGATATTCGATCGACTCAGTTCGCCACGTACAATCTTGAGATCGACCTCCTGGATGCTTAAGTTGTTGAGAATCGCGGCGAAAGGCCTCGGTGCACAAGTTGCTGACATCAATAGAAGAGGAATTTTATTTGTAGCTATCAGACGGAGAAACAGCTCTCCATAAGATGGTCGAAATTGACCTCCATCCTGTTGCCGCATGAACGCGGCCGAGTGCTTTGCTTGTCCGTTCTGGACCATTCCCCACCAGTAAATCATATGCGCTTCATCTATTACCTTCAAAATAAGACGATTTTGAAACTTTATACTGAAATAAATACGCTCAAAAGGCTTGCTATTTAAAAAGATTTCGGGGCTCTTTATCAAAAATCCAAAGTATTTTGACATCAGCTTCATTTCAATGAATGAACAATTGAAGGTTCGAGAAAAAATATTCACCACATATATTACTCTGTAAACACCTGTCATGATATCATTTTCCACAGCGCTTGTAAAGCTGTCCTTTTTCAAATTCACAGCGGTGATATTCCATCTCTTTTTCTCAGTAACCTTAGATCAAAACATTACATTAATAAGTAAAGTATAGTAACATGATGGGCTCCGATGATGATTATGGAATATGTATCACTTACCTGATTGTCACCCAAAGCATCCAGCGGATTTAACACAATAAGCGTGGCCTTTGACTCTATTGCAAACAAATCCAGAAACATCTCTGCAACTCGAGTCTTTCCATAGCCAGTGCCCGCCAGTATAAATGTATCACGCCCCGCGACCAAAGCCACAACTGCTTCTACTTGTAGCTCTTTAGCTTTGCATTTATATCTTTTCAAATGATTGTCCTCAATTAGCTTCCTCAATTCTTCCTCGGTCAAGGCCAGGACCCAGTCTGGAAGAACAACCTTTGCATGAGTTTGCTTAGGAACTGCATCCGAAGGCAAATAAGCGAGGACTTCAGTAGGTCGTCGATTATTTTGTACATGTTTCGCGGGTGTCAGATTGTTTCTAGCTGAGCTACGAAGAGTATCTCTTCTTCCTTCAGGCTCGAAAGCAGGCGAATCGATGGTGACCATTGAAAAGCAACGTCGACACGCCGTGAGTTGATCGGTTGGGTAACTTGAGAACCGGGCTGAAAGCTTGATTTTTCGTATGCTTTTCAAAAGCTTGAGCCAGAACCAATCCCTCCCTTGAAACTTTTGCACCGTGTCTCACAGACAAACGAGTCTGTCTCTCTCTCTCGTAATCAAAACGACGCTCTCTCTCCCTCCCTCTTACTCCTTGATCGCCTCTCTCTTTTGACATGGTTCTCTCTCTTTTGCCATCGTCCAAAACCTTTTGGGCATCTTTCGGATTCAACCGCCTCCGCAGTGGTACAATCGACTTCAAAAATTGTTACAGATTTCAATCTGATGATTGAAGGAAAAGAATCATATTAACCAATGTGATCATGTTGATGAGACTATGTACAGGATGTGCGAGAATTTTTTGGTCTGTTCAGATTTTTCAACAAAGCAATGATGAAGGTAATAATGTAGGTCCAGTTTCAAATGTTTGAAAATCTGGATTTTGGGAATCTACTCAGGCTGAAACAACTCGATAAGTCGTAAGTCCCTCCTCCGCAGGCTCCGGAGGACGCCTGCGAGGAGGAGGGACTTAGTTAAGTTAGTCACAATAAAGGTTTTTGTCTTGGACATCACTATCAGTGATATCGATCATTGATTACTATACATTTACATATGTGATATAAAAATCATATTATACATTTACATATCATAATATACATTTACATATCATATCAGTGATATCGAAATCATTTCATCCTTCCAGAAACTTCTACATAATCAAGAAACCTCCCTATCCACTCCTTTCAAAAGAGCCCTTCACAATTGACTTATATTCAGGTGATTACAGTCTTCATCGCTTCAAAATATCCCCTTCGAATCAAATCTAATTCGCTTGTTCGTGTTTTCTAATCCAAAAATTCCCTTTAACTTACATCCTTTCTTTGAGCTTATTGGATTGTTCGTTCATGAGCTTGAAATCATCTCTTATCTAATCCAACAATCACTTCCAACTCACATCCTATCTCGTTTCAAAACCACTTCAAGTTGCTCCTTGATATCGTTTGAACTTATTAGATTCTTCATCAGCTTAAAATCATCTTGAGTTACAATTATCTTCTATAGTGATTGTCAACATTTTTTCCTACCCCGAAATCGAATCATCATCAGATCATTGCTTCAAAGATTAATTTTAATTGACGTCTTTACATCGCTGGACAAAATTATCAATTCAAAATTTATTTTCAACTTCCTTCTTACAAACCTCTTTGACTCGGATATGAATTAAATGATGATTTTATTCGAAAAGTTATCAGCCTTATTCAGTTCAAGTTCAAACAAATTACTTTCAAAACAAGTCCAAATTAGTGTATTACTAACAGGTCTTTACATCGCTGGAAAAACTCAACTTTCAAATCGATGCATCGAATCAAAATTTATTTCTAACTTACGGATCTTCATTTCACTGAGAAACCATCCCTTTTTCACATCAAGTCATCGCCCAGTTTGTTTTCACTTCAATAGCCTTATTTAGTTCAGAAGATCTTCAAACAACCCATTACATCACATTAAAACACTTACCCGCAATGGCTCCTCGAACTCGAAAGAAAGGAGCTTCGGCCGCTTCCAAGTCTTCTAAGCAAGGTAATCAACCAGAAGATGCAGCTCCAGGAACTAATGGTTTGAACACCTCAACCCGTGCTGCTGTGTCTAAGAGACCTCCTCAGGCTCCACGCTCCACCAACCCATCTAAACGAGTTCGTAACAACGACGCCACCAACGCTAATGAACCATCTCATACCGATTTATCTACTGGTGCCAACGACATTGACGATCAACCACCTTTGAATGATTTGGAAGTCACTCCTACACTTAAAAATTATAAGACCTTGATGAAATTGTGGCCTCCTGGTCGTATTATTGAACATCTCCGAGAACATAAAGCTTCGACTCATAACCGACCATCTACTGAAGTTCGAGATCATGTCAAGTTAGTATTCAAACAATTCAACCAAGAGCTCCTCATGCTCGCTATGATAGGTCAAGTGAGCGAGAGTACCATCAAGTCCATAATGTAAGTAATCATTCATTTAGAGTCTTTTCTATGTACTTTACTTACAACTGTTGTTTCATTATCTTTGTATAATCCAACAGACCTGAATTGACCGCTACAAGAGCTACAAGTGCTTACACACTATTCCTCGAGTACTGTATCGGTTGTTTGGGCGAACCAAGTAAGTCGCATTTTCGAATATCAATCTGAACATCTGATCAATTGATTTACTCAAATCATTTCCTTCAATCTCATTAGTGCCGCTGAGAGGTGCAGAAGAAGGTGGTGTCGTATTGGGTGATCGCAACCGGAAGAACGGGGCACGATGGCGAGCACTTTCCGAAGATGAGGTGGCTGTGTTTGATCCCATTATCTTCTACGCGTTGGCTGGCGTTCCTAACCCATTGTTAGATTTGGAAACCATCGAAGACCGTGTGGATGATAATCAGGAGGAGGATGGCGACACCTTTGTACCAATCCCAGCCGTTCACAAGCTAACTGTTGAAGAGGACGAGCTCTACCGGCCTATATATGAACGGCTAGTCGATTTAAAGAAGGTTGAAAACCAACTGGGCAAGCCTTCCACGGGTCCTTCCAAATCACAGCTCCAGCGTAAATCAAAGACAGCTATCAAGAGGATCTCTCATCAGGTAAGTTAACCATCTTTTGCTAGAGTTATCAAGTTAATGGGCAAGAGACTAACTTTCTTCCGGTGACTCAGCTTTCATGCGAAGCCCATCGTTTAGACTTTGCCTACTACCTGGTGGCGACCAGCACAGTCACTCCGAACAAGTCTACTGAGCTGGGGTGGCTCAAGCAATTCACGACTCATCCCCAAATAGCTACTTGGGCCAACAAAAGTTGCAGTCTTGCAACTGTTTTTGCAACGTATTCACAAGGCGAGTCCATGGCAAAGGCAATTGCCTTGGTTAACGGCAAACCCAAACGACAACGGCCTGATAAGCAACAGCCGAGTGATAAAATTAAAGTAGATCTAGGACGTCTCTTGGCAGCTATTACATGTGAGTGTTTTTGAGTATTTCATCCTTCCTTTATTTGTTATGCACATCTGATGCTCTGCTTGTGTTGGCAGACAAAACTCTGGGATACACTCCCCCTCAGGCTTTTCCACAGACTGCTGACCCGGTATCTGAAGTAAAAAAAAGGGCCTTACCACTCTCTATTGGTCTTGCCGAAGGATCAAGACTGACGGACGAAAAGCTGGCCGTTGGATTCAAGAAGATGCAATCTACAACCCGACTTGAGTGGATCAATGACATCAAAGACGGTAAATTTCGCTTAACAAAATTGAGGGTTGGGTCTGATGAGGCAATTGGCGAGCCGGTGACTTTAGATGATAACGAAATAGAGGCAGCTTTGGCTACTACTCCTCGCGCGATGGATAAGGTGGTAGGCTCAATTGATAACAATCCCAGTGCTGAGTCTAATTCAAATCAAGCAGCAAACAAGAATAAAAATGGAGGTGAAAGTGATTCCACAATCGAAAGTGATGATGGTGAGGAAGAAGACTGATCGTCTAACTGGATTTCATGAGTTGTTGTTTAAGCTATACAAACTAAATAAACTTGCTATACAAGCTATATAAATTTCTAGTCTGATGATACAATTAAATACGTTTTTTTGTTTTCAATTTTTTTTGTTTTCAATTTTTTTATACTGTCATCGAAGGATGCGAAGTTTCTCATGTTAGATCGGAGCGAGCTATCAGATGTTTTACAAATTGGATGATACAATTAAAAACCTTGCCTGTTTCTTTTCAACGTTTCTATTTTCTTTTTAGTGTTTCTTTTCAATTTCATCAAAGGATGAAAAGTGTCGTGTCTTATGTTAGATCCAGCTATCGGATGTTAAGAAATTTGTTCTTGTTTCTTTTCACCGTTTCTTTTTTATGTTTGAAGTTTCTTTTTAGGAAGCGAAAGTATCAAATGTTACAAATCTGATGAACCCGTTAAAAAAACTATTTGTTTTGTGTTTCTTGTTCAGCAAGCTATGCGATGAGAAAGCAAGTGAGATTTTCCTCATGTGAAGCGCAACACTGTTGTTGCGCAAATGATTAAAAATTTGGGTACGAGATGAGTCTGCGCCCCTAATAAAATCTTGACCAGACTCGGGCGAAGAACTGACTGGGTGTAATTGCGATTCTGGCCAGATGACGCCAGATCAGCTCTTCTCTCTGAGTTCAAAGGTTCGATTTCTGACCAGATGAGGCCAGATTGATTCCCCCCCTCCGAGTGCGAAAATTCAAATTTCGACCAGATGAGGCTGACCTCTCCACAGTAGCAATTGTAGGCATCAGAGGCCAGTTACCAATAACTTATCCCCTTTTTGTTAACAGCTCCAAGCGGTATCTAACCTAAATAACATCTTGTATGTCAATTAAGCTCACATGGTGATGAATCTACTCGTTGAAACCGAGTATTGCTCCCTCATATACTAATGAGTGGTGGCTGATTTGAAAAATGGAACAACAATTGTGAGCATTTGTAACAATCACATTGGCCTCCTTTTCTTTTCATTGAAATGTTTCATGATGGTCTTTTGACAATTTCATCCTTGATAAGGTATGCAGGAGATATTATAGTGATACGACACCAATGTGTATGTACAACGGGTAAGATCATTTGTAATGAGGAGTGCAGATGAGTGCAGATGGCATTTCCTCTGATTATAGTGTTATGTGCAGTGTCATGAATTTCGAGTGAAAGTTTTGAGTTTAAAGTCCTGTTAATGACAGATGAATCTGTGAGCTGTAGTCAGATTGATCTGCCACAGTCATGGCTATGTTGATAGCCATGACTGTAGCAGATGAGTCTGACTACAACTCACAGATTCCATCTGCTGTCAGATTTGGTCAGATGAGTAGTCAGATTGATCTGCCACAGTCATGGCTATGTTGATAGCCGTGACTGTAGCAGATGAGTCTGACTACAACTCGCAGATTCCATCTGCTGTCAGATTTGGTCAGATGAGCCTGGCTCTGCCTGATCTTGGGATTTTTACACTAATACAACCATTTTAAGGCATTGAAGGTGATGATGGTCTGTGCATCCCCTCTTTAGGTGTTCAGGTCATGCCTGATGACACATGAAATGAAGATTGATCATAAGTAAACTTGGTGAGAAATGACTTTGCATTTCGAAAAATTTCTTCAGATGACTCTGCTCGATCTGTCTTCATCTGCAGGCGGTTTTTCGGCTATAGGCCGTTGATAATGCACTACGTTATCTTCGGGTACACGCCGGGCTTTCTCGGTGCCACAGGTGGGTGACTGGATTGAATTTTCTTAGCATGATTGATCTGAAGGTTACGTATTGGGCCGTTCGTCGGCCTTGTCTGAATAGTTCATCGAGGGCGAACATGGCATCGTGAGCTTTGAACTTATCGTTGATCATATCCCTGAGGTTCTGATCGATGGTACAGTGGATGACTCAACCAGCACAGCGATCGATCTGCATCTGCACCGGCGAGTTCTCGTCTGGTCGCTTCGAGTTCCAGTAGTCTTGGATACCAGTCATATCGAAGACAGCTCTGGATGTACGTAGTTTCCATCGAGAGATGTTCGATCCATCCAGTTTGAGGTGATCTACGTCTTCGATGAATTTATGAACGTTGTCGTGCTTCGTTCCGAGTTCTTTCAGTTTTTCAGCAGTAGGGTCTAATTGAGACATGATGACAGTTTGTTCGGCGTCGTGGTCTGAAAGTTCTTCAGTCTGCGTGCGTTGTCTAGATCTTTTAGTAACGTTTTTGGTAAAGTGTTTATCGGCAGGAGGTTGATTTAAAAGGAGATGTGATGGAGGTGATTGTACGAAGATGTTGTTGGGGGGGTTACGTTCCGTTCCACCGGCTGGGGTGTTCTCCCTAGTCGATGTGGACGGATCCGCTGGTTCTGCCGATTCGGATCTCGATCTGGATTGTGATCGGGAATGCGATTTCGATTGGGCACGAGTCTGAGGTCCTGATGTGGATTGCAACTTCTTTGGTGGAGTACGAGGAATTGACATAAGTTCGGTAGCTGATGGCGGTCAGTCTTACACTATGAGCGTAGCGAAATAACGATAAAAACGTTGAAACGGTTCGTTTATGCGGTAACGCAGCTCATAACCTATAGCGAATAGGACGGCGGCGGGGTCAGTTCTTACTCCGAGACGTTGGCTTCCACAACAGATGATGATGTGGAAGCTTCCGCCGAGGAGAAGAGAACATATCTACTACAAGCTGTACAACTATCACGTGACTGCCTGTGGTGCAGTTGTGTAACCCCATAACTCTACAACAAGAATGATGACGGTTCCAATTTAAGAGCATCGCCTGCGGCTAGGGGTATGACCCGGCCCTGAAGTGTCAGGGCCGGCCCCGGGGCCGATTCAGGCCCGGCCTCGGCCACGCAATACTCAAGGATGCTGCCGGGCAGCACCGGGCAGGCCCTGGCTCGGACCATCCCCTTGAAAGCGTGTTTGAGAGCTCGGGAAGGATGCTTGATGACGTCAATTTTTCCAAAAGATTGCCTCCATAAAGATTTTTTGCGACGGCCCCGGCCCCGAGTAGCCCTGTACCGGGGCCTTTTTTGCTATTCCCAGGCTGGACTTGAGGCCCCGGGCTCGGCCTCGACCTCACCTAGAAAACGCTCGGGCACACTCGGCCGGTCAGGGCCAGGGCCGGGTCATAGCCCTACCTGCGGCCTAAACGAGAACGAGGGGCTATCGGGACAACCCTGACAGCAACGCAGCAACAGTGACTGCACTGGTACCGGTACCGTTCAGTACCGTCACTAACCAGGTGAGTGCCGTACCTAGGAGTACCGTACCCGGTGTCGGCTACAGTACTGGAAGGGCTGAAATAGGGTTTTGGTCATCAGGTACGGGAAGAGGTTAGGCACAGAAGAGGCTGTTTTGAAATTAAGAGTTTTACAGCCGTTCCAAGAAAGGTTGACAACTTTTTTTTGGAGAAAGTTGTCTCCGCAGCGGCTAAAACCAAAGACAAAACTTGATTACAGGTTTATTATTTCCTGTATTCTTCCAATTAGCGGAGAGACAAAATCAAGTGAGGGACAAAACCCGGGTTTTGCACATTGGCAAGATTTCCAAAAAAATCAATCTTTGTTGGAACAGCTGTATATTTTGAATCTTTTTTATTTTATAAAAAGTGCTAAACGCTGGATGGCCCCGAGGGGTCTGAGCGAATTGCAGTGTAAGAATAAGCCACAACTTGAGGCCCTGAGGGCGGCCTATAAACTACAATAAGAAAATAACCGAGTTGAAACGGGAGGGAGGGCGGGAAACAAAAATTTGTAATAAAAACGAAGAGAACACTACAATTTTTTGTTGATAATGCTAAGGATGAATTCAAATCGGTAAAGAAGAAAACAATGAAGTGGGACAAACGGATCTGAGAAAGCTTCAGAGATGAGAAACGAGATTTGACAAAAACCTTTGAAAACCGTTACAAGATCTCTACCATTTGACACATGATTCTTTGAAGATGAGTAAGATTCAAAATGACTCTTTGATTCGATTTCGCATCTCCCTAAGCCACTACCTATTCCCCTCGGTTAAAACAAGTCCCAACCACAAGTACCAGGTACAGTTCCGGGAATCTAGGTAAGGTACCGGAACTGCAGAGTATTGGTACCCGTCATCAAGGCTACTGTAACGTACCGTACCTGTACAGTACCCAGATACCCAAACCAGCCAGGGGGCAATTGAGGGCGACTGGTGTGTTTTAGTATAACACCACCAAGATACCCATCTGGCCAACAAGTAAGTCGTTTTGAGCTAATATAACTCCTTGCGTTGTTTCATTCACCGAACTAATGTATGATATTCTACTTCCAGGCTCATGGGTTTTTTATTCCACGTTCGAGTGTCACGAAGTGGAGGGAACTGCTATAATAGCAGGCCCTTGCTACCACATCGAACATTTGTCCCGTTTCTCATTCTAATTCTTTCCTTCCATTCCATTTATTCTCCTTCAAAGTCCTCATTGTCTGATTTTCCCTCTATTTCCTTTACTCTTCAATCCTAGGTTATCCAGTTTGTCCAAACACCACCTAAACATGTCTTCCTCATTGCAAACAAACTGCCGTAGTACTCGTCCCTCTCCAGCTAGAAATCAATCTCACATGATAACATTGCCTGGCGATTCTTGCCGTTCTTTTCATCGTGAAGATGTTGGATCCGAATCAGATGTTTCAGTTCAACCACGCATTACTAGTAAGAAACGCAAATGAACTCCATCAGATTATGACATGAGGACCACGGTGATGAATCCAAATCTGCTGTTGAAGAAATCCTCCCACCGGCATTGAAGAAACCTTCTCGATCTACTTTGACTGCTTTGAAACCTTCTCGATCTCAATCAACTTTGACTGCTTTGAAACCTTCTCCATCTCGATCATCTTTGACTTCTTCAAAACCTTCTGGATCTACTTCGACTTCTTCTAAACACAAGTCGGCACCCAAGAAAGCTTTGAGAAGTTCCAAAGTCGCCAGCCAAGCAACAAAACAAACCCAAGCACCCGCTGCACCTGCTTCGAGTTCAATGAAGCTTAAGATGGACCTGGTTCAAGACTCAGACGACGAGAACCGCAAAGTTGTCAAAGAAATCAAAGACATTGACGAAACTGAAGAAGATGATCAGTACGATCCTGTGAGGGATTACTATGATGAGGGGTTCCAAGGTCCCAAAGATGTAAGAATTTTCATTCATCCTCATTTCTAAGCTTTCTTTTATTTGACGTTTTATTGATTCATTCCATTGTTATCATCTCGCATTCAATTCTTTCTCACCATGATCTTCAGCCCCCGGGTGTAAAGGGCACCTTTTGCTGCAAGTTTTGCAAAGCCAACGTTTGCAGTGCAGGAGGTACCTCCGGCCTACGGGTTGACTGCGATGGATCCAAGCAGCTAACGAAGTCTGGGAAGGCAGGATGCAAGCAGAGGAATTCAGCCATCGAGGCTGGATGCTTGCTTCCTCCCACTGAATTTGAACGTCAAAATGCAGCTGCCAACACTGCAGAAGGTCAAACCTCGATCTTGACCTATGCACACGTTGTTCCCAAGTTTGACAACAAGATCCTTGATCAAATGCTTGGAATGCGGGTGATCAGGACGGCTCAACTGTGGTGCCAAGTCAAAGACCCGTATCTGCGGGCTTCTTTCAGGTATGCTAACCCCAACGCTCACTTGTTGGGCAGAATGTGGGTTGCCCGGTGTGGTAATCAATCTATGAGACCAATCAAAAAATCAAAAAAATCAAATTTTGAATTACATCAATTATATTACATGTATTTAATCCTTACATACTCAATTTATATGAACAAACTTATCAAGATCAGTATAAACTATTAACAAACAGATTACAAAAAGAAAGAAAGAAAAAAACATAAGAAAAACTTGAAAATATAGGTATACAGGTTGAGAAATGGTTTTTAGGGTAGTGATATTAGGTTTATGGGTTTAGTAGGGTTAGAATACGAAAGAGGAGCATTGTTTTAGTCAGCAACAACTTTAATCTTGGTGGTTGATAAGAGAAGATAAAAGCTATTAAGGAAATGGGAAAAAGTCGAAATTGGTAAACAAGGGTTTACAGGTAGTTTTACATATGTAACAGTGGTATTAGTAATGAATGAGGTTGCCAAGAGTGTTTTTAGGGATTTCCACGGTTAGATATTTCTGTGTAATGTTACATAAGGGAAGAAAGGCTTAGTAAAAGGTGTGAAAAGTGAAGAAAATAGGTGAAAATGGTCGAAAATGAAGGTTTTCAGATGATTACATGTGTCAAATGACGTCAGAGCATAATGAGTAATAGTTCATTCGACGCAGAATCATCAAATTCATAATGTACAATCTTTAAATCATTAGTTACATAGGTGTATGACAAAAGTTATAAGGAATCAAAGGATTTGATTACACATCAACAAGATCACAAATCATTAATAACTAGCAATTACATCATTGAAATGATGAATCGTGATAAGATCAAATCAGTATTCATTCTAGAACATCCAAATCACAGCATATACACAGCATATCCACACCATTTGATCATAAGAATAGGGATTAGTCATGTTTTACTGGTCAAATTAGTAATAAATCTGATCAGATGATGAATAGAAGATCACATTACATCATAGTAATGATCATAATGGGTTGGTGAGCTACTGATGGCTAAATTTAGGAATGTAGAGAGTGGTTGAATCATTGGATCATAGCTGTTTACCAACATTTTAGTCATCTTTTGGTTTTTTAGATGGCAAAGAGGATTTTTAAGAGCTGTTTACCACTTTAACAATTTGTATTGATGTGTTTATAAACTTGTGTCTCTTGTGCGAAATCATGTTTCCTTTCTTCTTCATCTCTTACATAGCATTAATCATTTTTATCATTATAAACTTATTAGAGCAGTACTAGGTCACTCAAATCAGCCCTTCATTAGAGGAGAAATTTGTTTTATGTGCTTTATATGACACTGTCATTCTGGAATAATATCAAAAGATATTGAGCTTATTTTTCAACATTTTGACTCGACTGGAATAACACTTTAAATGTGTTGAGCTTATTTCTCGGGTGCTTTTTATCAAGATACTTTTCTCTTATTATCAAAGACCTAGTTATATTTCTCTGTTATCAGGAGACTTTAACAACAAAGCCCAGTTTGTTAAAGATTCTCAGAAAGAGCAGTCTCAGACACCTTCTTTAGATCTATTATATCTTCAGATTATCCTCTTTCAAAGCACTGTATAGCCCTTGTTGTGCTATAAGTACTACACCGGTTTGCGCATGAGGCGTATATGGAAATGAGAGCTGTGGTTTTTGGCGAACTCAAGGTGAGCGATGATTTTAGATTTTCTTCATTTTCCTCCTCTATAAACATGAATAATGATGTCTATATTGTTTGTCTTTATTCAGGCTCTTACCAGCAAATTCGGACTGATACATGATGCATGGACCACCAAGGGCAATCGTTATGGATTCCTTGGGGCCACTGTGACTTTTGTAACGAAGGAGTGGAGGTTTGTGACACGTCACCTGTGCCTTAAGCTGATTGCCTGGCACCACAAGGGTGATTGGCTCGCGGAGCCGTTGATCAATCTTTTGACCAAACACGGCATCCATACAAAGATAAGTTGTCTCCTTTTTCTACTTTCATTTCATTCAATTGTTTTTTTGCTCATCTGATTTCTGATATCCACATGTTGGCACAGACTCACAACTCCGGCAGCAACAACAATACCTTAGACAAAGCCATGCAAGTGCGATTGACAAAGCACAGTGCCGATCTTAATGAGATCTTTGAATGGAATCATGAGAAGCACCGAGTTCGGTGTGTCTGCCACAAGCTGGCACTAATGGTCAACGCTGGACTGCAAGGCCTGGGAATCAAAGCTCCACCACCACCCCTGGTCAAATCAACAATGTTGGGCAACTTTCCTATACCAACAAACACTCTTCAATCTATCCCCGAGGAAGAAGAGTCGATAAATGGTGAACAAGCCACCTCCCAGTCTCCCGAGGACGAGAGCCAACTGGATGCAGAGGTTGACGACACTGATCTCAAGTCATCTGAAGCTCAAGACACCGAGGATTGGTATGAAGTTAAGGACGGCCCGCATGCTGAACCTGAAGTGACATGTGAGGATGTTGAGATGCAGGCTAGCGATCGTAATGAGGCCAACGCAGTCCACGGTTTGATCAATAAGGTTGGTAATCAATTGTCTTATCATATTGACGAATCCATACGATTTATATTGACATTCTAAATCAATTTTTGTTCCTAGCTTGATGCAATTGGGCGAAAGATCGGCGGCTCGGCAGTCATGTGTGGGCTATTTGACACCATGTGTCTATCTATGCTTTCCAAAAAGCTCCCTTGACCAATTCCTGGTTATGGAATCAGGTGGAATGTCAAACTAAAATGCTGGAGACGACTTTATAATGCGCGTGAGGTAAGTGATTAGTCTGAAGCTCTAGCTCTATCTTTCTCTATAGATTCTTACTATGTTGAATTTTAGGTGATCGATCAAATCCTCAAGGAAGATCAGATGGTTCCACCTCGAAAAGGCAACCATCAAGCCCGTCCTGGCGAGGCTCCATTACCACCTGATGTGCATTGTCCCCGTGGTATTTTCAACAAAGTGATGATCACTCCAGATGAATGGCGTCAAGTGCAAGATATCATGGAGATACTTCAGGTAAATATCCATGACTTTCTTCTGGGTCATGGATTAGATGAATTGGCATTGACACTAGCAATATATCATGGCGTTATTTCAGGATTCTGAAGATCTCACCAAATTCTTTGAACAAGACGGACCGACAGGATCTTTAGTCATCCGTGAATACGTTCAGCTTAAGAAGAAGATTCAGAAGAAAATCGATGGGACCAAGTCACGGGCCAAACCACTTTTTCCAATGTATCACGCGATGTTAGTGCGTGTCGAAGCCTACCTCAAAGAGGCTCTTGCCTCGGACACACTTATCCTTGCTACAATCATGCATCCAAGTCTGCGCTTAGATTATTTTGACTATGCCTTTGGAACCGGCTCAACTCAAACAACTTACGCCAAAAATCTCATTGAAACAGCTTATGAAAAAACTAAGAGTGAACTCGAAGTCCACGGTCCATACACATCAAAATCATCTTCAACTGCTGCGAAATCAGGACACTCTCTAGGCACGACCGATGAAGATTTCCTTCGGCACAAAGAGCAGCATCGAAAGAACACAGCTAACGAGCTTCGTTCTTACTTAGAGATGGCAGAAGAGCCCGCCCTGGAGGTGGGAGAGAATCCGCACCTAGCTCTGGCATGGTGGAGTGTGAGTAATTATTTTCATACTTCTTTGTCATCCAACCAACTGACTGATGTCTTGTCCTTTTGAAGGTGAACGAAGGGAAGTATCCTATCCTCAGCCACCTTGCACGCGACTATCTGGCAATCAGTGGGACGGCATGCGCTGTTGAGAGATCCTTCTCATCGGCTGCCGATGTTTGCACAGCTGATTGCAGCTCCCTCTTGCCTCGGCCAATCGAAAGGCTGGTTTCTGGACGTATGTGGTCGGTAGAAGGCGTAGAGATCAAAGGTAAGTTTCAACAGGCATCAGATGCCATGAAACTTTGTCTTGAGAATGATGGAAAGGCTCGGAAACGACGGGGTTGATATTATTATCAGTATTGCTCTTGAGTTGTTTTTTTTCTCAACTTTCATCATAATAATAAGGTCTATTTGGTCTATTCTCTCTATTGTCCTGTTATCTGTTTAATCCTCTTTTTTCCTTTTCCTTTTACAATGTGAATATCTTCTTGTTTCGTGATATGGTTCAAGATACTGTGAAGGTACTAGGCGCGGTACTGTGCCGTACCTGCGCAGGCACCCCACTGTACCGTACCGCCTTTTCTCGGGGAGGTACCGGTACTGTACCGTACCTACCCTATGTAAAAGCTACAATACTGGCGTTTAGGTCATAAGGCAAGCGCGCCCTGAAGGTACGGAACCGAGTACTGTGCGTGTAACCATGCACGGTACCCGGTACTTCTTTTCTGCAGTACCTTTTTTCAGCTACTGCACCGGTACCCCAGGTACGGAACCAGTTCCGTAACTGTTGCTGTGTTGCTGACAGTACTGTCAGGCCACTGACAGTCAGGCCTTTCAGTGACCTTTCCCTCTCCCGTGAAAGCCAGCACATTCCTTTCACGCTTTCTTTCCGCCACGTCACATCCCCGATGAAAGCTTGGTGAGACCTTTCATTCATGTGACATACCGGTGTGACAGGCCGTGTTATTGTCCTCTGTCCTCTCCCCCCTTGTCTAATCCACACCTCCACTTAATCGATTACCACCTCTTCCACGGCCTTACCCCAAGTTGACCGCAACTGGATGCCTCCAAAAGACCAACATTACAGCTGTTTCAACAAAGATCAATTTTTTTTGAAAATCTCGCCAATGTGCAAAACCCGGGTTTTGTCCTGTTTTGTCCCTCACCCAATTTTGTCTCTCCGCTAATTGGAAGAATACAGAAAAGAATAAACCTGTAAATTGAGTTTTGTCTCTAGTTTTACCCGCTGCGGAGACAACTTTCTCCAAAAGAAGTTGTCAACCTTTCTTGAAACGGCTGTATATCAACTCTTGCTTTCAGCGCATTGACGGGCTCTCGGACTCCCGACTCCCCCTTCCCAACTTACATGGCAAGGAGGGGCTTGCCTATTCCAATCTTAGGAGTAGTCAAAAACATATCAGGTTTTATTTGTGGAAATTGGAATGCAAATTCTCAAATGGTTAATCCCCCTTTCACCCAAAAACACTGACATCAAATTGAGTTGTATACCCCTTTTTTTGTTCATTTTTTCTACTTCCTTGCTTTCAAATCTCCTTTTAGGAAACAGAGACGTTTCTGAACTTTCATTTGAGTCAACGTTTTGGAGATTCTACATACTATCAAAACATCTTATAGCTTTCAAACTTTCTTGATTTCATACTCATTTGAAAATTAATCTTTTTGGGCTTATCTGTCTCTTTTAAATGCTTAAGTAAGATGATCAATGATCTTTTTCAAACAGATTAGATTTGGTTTATCCGTCTTCAGATTTGATCGGCCTTTAACCGTTCTCTCATCAAGTAAACAAACCTGAATTCATATATAGATTGAGAAACTTCTTGAACTTCTCAATGCCTTGAGTGTTTAAAAATCAATGATTTGTCTTGGCTTTGTCAATGTTCTATCAATTCTATTACTTGTTACGGATAAGCAATGGAATACAAAAACTTGGTTGATCTTTTGCAAACATGCAAAAACCAAAAGACTGGGTAAAAAAGATGGTGACTTCATTGTTCATTTGGACTCTGAGCTGTCAAACAAGCATGAGGTACCAGGGTGTAATAAAATTCCAAACTTGTCGGTACATATCTTGCTGTGATCATATGTAGTGGTCAATTTAAATGAAGAGATGTCAGATCTAACGGAAGAAAGTAAGGAAGCTCTTTGTCCTGATTCTCTTGATGAGCTTTGAGTTTGTTTACAATCCTCTCCCTACTGGTCAATAAGATTTCTTTATGTCAGTTGTTAGAATGAGAGTCTGAGGGTTGAAATGGGTGAAACATTTGAATGATTTTCACCAGGACTGTCTTTTGTCTGTTAATGGGATGACCACAGTAAAGACAGGGGATGTGACAGGTAGTGTCCCACCTGTCCGTAGTGTGTTATCACCCATGAATTCATGGGTTGTGGGTGGTACTGACAGTCAGTGTCAGTGTCAGAGCCTGACAGCCACGGCTCTCCCAGTGGCCGCGACCTCTGGCCTAAACTTATCCAAGTACCACACTTATCAGGTTGTGTTCACATCTGTTCATGTCGACATCGTGTGAGAAAGGATCCAAACCACCGGACTGTGCAGGACTGTGGGCGCGTCCAGAGTCACACACAGGGGCGGATGCGGCAGGCATATGACGGCGCGCCCGGATCTGCCAATTTCTAAAATGATGCATGAGGGTTGCACCACTGTAGAAATAAATGCCAGGCTTCAGTGCTATTCTTTGATTGCATGGTTTTAAGTGTTCATTCAGTCCTAAGACTATCAAACACTCGGCACTTATTTCTAGTACCATGAAAGCCATGTGGCTGTTCAGGAAAAAGGTTAGTAGTAGCTGCTTGATGTGTGTGTACATGATTATGAGGTATTAAAATTGGGTAAAAGCAATCAGGGCACATGGAAGGAGAGGTCACTCCCAAGGCGAAGGGGTGTCCAAAGGATAGTGCACGTCAGTGACGGTAGCCCAGACCCATCTGGTCTGGAATTGCCAGCTTGAGTTGCAGTAAGTTGCTATGGCTTTGAAGGCTCTGGTGTTAGACAGGATTGTCCTGTTCATTTGGGTTCTGAGTTGGAAAGTGGTTTTCTTGAGTCTTGCAAGGGGTTGTTTGTATCTGTGGCAAATGAAAAGGAAGTTTTCAACAGTCTCAAGCCCCTCCTGGCATTTACAGGTGGGTTTAACCGCCAACTTAAGTATGTCTCACAGGCAGACCCTTTTTCCTTGCAATCTCCGGGGTCTGAAGAGGGCCTTTAGACTTATCCACCAGGTTCTGGTGAGCCAGTGGTTCAAATATTGATTTTGGCTTGGAGGTTTTTTCAAACCTCAGAATCGCCCACTTTGTCTCATTCTACCCTCATGCTGATTTGAACTGGGCGGACCTGTGCCCATTCTCATCATATCTGTCTATTTAGATTTCTCATATCTTGCTCTGAGTTTTCTCAATAAAGAAAGAAACATTGAAATTTGAAATTTGGTTACTGTATTTTTGAAACAAAATGTACAAAGGACCTAAACACATTCTTCTTTCTCTTGCAAGAAGATTGATGATTGATCAGTGAACTTTGATCTAAACCCAAACTTGTTCATCTAGATGTTTTGAAGAGATTCCTCCCCTCAGAGATTCCATATTGTATCAACTACAGAAGATGCAAGGCTGTAGAAGAGGAGGGCCTCTTTGGGTCCCTGCTTACTCACCAAAAGTAGCTGATGTATTGCAATTCCCTCTCCAGGGCACCAAGCTTGCAAAGGTAAGAAAGCCACTGCAAGCTCGGGACTTGAGTTGATTTAGGGTTGATGGGTTGATTGGAGCGGTTCAAGTATAACTTTAGAGGTGTGTGACCTAATTGCAGTTGTGTTATTGTGGTCATTTGATGGTACATGAGTTGTGAGATGCTGTCTAAGTGGTTTGTCAAGTGAGGCTTATGCCCCAATTGTTTGATGCTGTTGTTGCTGAAAGTTTCAGTTTGTGGGTGCCACAGGTGCCACAGGTGTCAGATATTGTAATTCATAATCACAAACTCATATACAGTGTCACTTGAGCTCTCCTGAGATTTGTAGCCTTAGCAAACCCTTGTGTGAGGTCCACTTGACTTGAGACTCTCACAGAAGCCGAGAACCAAAACACATCTTTGGTATCTCAAAACTTAAATAGTAGCATAGAGAGGCAGTGTTTGAACAGACTAACAACAGCACTCACCGCAGCAGCTATCAGTACATATAAGGGAATCATCCCTCATCTATCTAAGGAAAAGATGAGCTTCCAACAATGGAGGGCTACACTACACCTCTTTCTATCTTCTTAGTTTGATGTATACCTAGTGAGAAAATTTTCATTGTGGTATTGTGCACTGTACCAGGGAGGTGTTGGGGGTGGCCGGTCAATAGATTTGGGTTTTGTAGCTCAGGGAAGCCTTGGTGTGATGATGTGCCTGTCCCTTGCACATATTCAAAAAAACAATTCTCCAAAAGCCCAGAGAGGATAGAGGAACCAGTACTAGCTAGTAGAGCTTGAAGGACATCAAGAGCCATTCATGTGATGGTCAAGGCCACAATGCAGACACAGAAGTGATCTTCAGTCCAAGTGTTTCACCAGCTTTATCAAGGATCCCTCCAATGATTTTCCATAGTTCAAAAAACCATAGACTGTATCTTAACCCAGGCTGTTACTACAGACCTGAATGCAAATTTAATGGTCAATAGAGTGATGTGAACAAACTCCCGCAGACCACACCCTGTTCAAGTGGTCAGTGATGAAAAAATTTTGATGAGTGGATGGCAGACCTTGGTCATCTTAGACTTCATAAGCCGTCTCACTCTAGCAGACTTTGTATAGCTCTCAACAGGGGAATGCAGCTCTGGATGTCAGAATTCAATCTTCATCTTGACTGACAGCAAAAATTTCCATGGGGCACAAGCTTGATCATAAAATGAAACATTTATGCAACTGTGAGCATATAAAATGATGTCTCTTTCTCCAATTCCCTTGTGATTCTCCTCACTTCACACTTCTTGCTGTTTCCCACACTTGTCACACTATCAACAGTCTAATCAAAACACATTGCATATTCCAAATCTTTGTATATTTCTTCTTTATAATCAGTATCTTTATTTCTTTCATTTTTTTTGTAATTTCTTTTACACCAGAAATTGAGAAATCTAAAAGTCATTTAGCAAAAAAAGTTTGTTTAAACACATGACCAAAGAACAATCTGAGAAAACTCTATTCTGGTTGAGCATAGCATTTACCACTTGGTAATTCCCATTGGCACCACCCAAAATTCAGAAAACAACAGTCCTCCAATGAGGTTCAAGAATTGAGTTCAATTTGTAGATGTAACAGTTGCCTGCCATCAAATGGAATGGTAACCCACAAAGTTCCTGAACCTTGTGAACTTTTCAAGATCCTTTGTTTTGGCAAAATTCTGAACCTCATCATAATTTTCCCCAAGTTTCCGCATTTGATGGTATAAAATGTACATACAGGAAATCTCTCTCAAAAAGACCAGCCTTGTCAGAGGCAAAAAAAACTGTAAATGGATTTCTTTCTTTTGGTCTGTGCTGTTACCCAGCCGCCCCAACAATCAAACAAAGAAACACAATCTAAATGATAATTTTACAATCCAACCTTGAGTATCATTTGAGGCACAATTTCCCTTATTGTTGGGTGGTACTAATATCCAACTTAGTCCCAGTACTTATGCATACTGAATAGAACCTCTTAGGGCAGTTCAAGTTATCAAGAACAATTAGAAGTGCTTTGGCCTCCATGTGCTGTAAAATTTCAGAACTTCAACTTTCATTTTGTCATGTATGTGCTCCTCAGGTAGGACTTTCTCAGTGTTTCAAAGAATTATAAGCAGCATCTTGCTGTAGGCACAGTGATTTCTCATTGCCGTTTCAAACTTGAACTGCCCTATTGCTGTGAAATATCACAAGCCATTATGTGTATGGCCTTCTTGAAAATCATTTTTTGGTTGGCCAAGGTGTCAGTGGTGTCAAACAGAAAATATTCTTGTCAAGTGTCTTTTGGGTCATGAGGTTTAAAAGGCTTTTTTTGATATAATAGTTCCATTTCTGCTGCTAGATAAATCAAACAAGATTACAAAAATAAGAGAAAGAAATACTGATACTGAATATAAGAAAGATACAAAGATTTGGAATATGCAATGGGTTTTGACCAGAATTTTGGATATACAAGAAATTTTAGTTTTTGAAACAGTCTTTTTTGTTGTGAGATGAGATATACCAATAATCTCTTCAAGTTCAACTGTTGTTGAGGATGATGAGGTTAAGATTATATTGCTGATGACAAAATCTAAAATGAGATATCATTTTTTAGGTTATAAACTACCAGCAAAACTTCAACATCTCTACCAGTTTTCTAACGGAAAAGATGAAAAAGGTGTGGGTTTCTTCGAATTGCTCTTGCGTGTCTACGTAGAGATAATAACTGGTATTCTTGTTTTTCTTCCTCAGTCAGTTTGAACACATTGCCAGATTCTTGGATTGTTTCTTGATTCTCAACAGAGATTTCAAGCTCATTCATCATGCTATCTTCACCGTCAAATAAAGAATTAAAAGATTGATCGGCTTCCTCTGCTTCAGAAGATACTGGTGATAATAATACATCCTCGAACTCTCCGTCCTCGCCTTCTTCTTCTTCGCAATCAAACCCAGCTGATATCCTGGTGATGGTTTGGTCGAATGATAGGCATTCAATATCGGAGTCAAATCCCATTTCTTTTTCAAACTCCTTTGCCAATTCATCAATATGGTCGTCCCATTCTTCATCAGTAGCAAGATGATTGATTTGCTCATTCCATGAAAGATTTTTGAACGAGATTGGTTCAAGTAGTGACTTTCGTTCAGCTAGTAGAATATCCGTGGGATTAGGCGTGGATACTGAGTCGACTTTTTGATAGATGAGAGGGTTTTCGATGGAATCGTCTTCGAACAGAGAATTGAAGGAGCTTTCAGATTCATTGTTGATTTCTTCTTGTGAATCGCAGGAGTAGCAGGATAAACTGTCCAAAGATACCAAGCTAGCCGGCGATCTGAGAAGCTGGATCTCAACTGTGCCATGGTCGCGGTATAAAGAATTGAATCCAGTATCACAGTTTTCTCCCGAATTATCAGTGACCAATGGAAGTTGATCATCAGAGGATGTGATCTAAAAGTAAAAGGAATAAGCATCTATTTCAATTGATCGTGATCAATTGTCGCAGACAGAAAATAAACATACCTCAACCAGGGTTTGAGGAGTCCAAGTAAGAAGCTTATCGCTTGGGAAGAGCTTGAAGGGGTACGACAGCACGACATCCTGATAGCACAATGATAAACAGATCAGAGATCTGGCTTCCGTATCAAGCTAAAGAAATGAACGGCTTACATCTTGTCGGATCGAGGAATCTCCGGTGATCTTGGTATTGAGTGCATTTCGAAGAATGGCTCGCTTGAGATGAAACCAAGTGTCGACAGAAGACATTGCAGCAAGATTCAAGCCAAGGTTTGTCAAAGACATTTTTTGAAAGTAAATGTGAAGATTGTGATAACGCGGATGATGGATGGAAAGCACTCTGCAATTGCAATGAAGATTTGGATGAAGGATGATAGAGGGGGTGAGGCTTTAATCAATGGAGAACACGGGTTGCTGATGGAATTGATGAGTTGATGGAGAAAGTGATGTGGATGGATAAGAAGGTAGAGTGACGAGTGCGAGAAACCACAAGAAGTGTGAAGAGGATTGAAAGAGAATCAAAGAATCAGACTTCCTTATATACGCTCACAGTTGCACATAGCTTCATTTTACATTCGAGCTTGTGCGCCATGAATATTGTGCCGTCAGTCAAGATGGAGATTTCATGCCGACACCAGGTCCGAGTCACGCTCAGTTGCCCTGTCAAGCGCTAGAAGTCTGCTAGAGTGGGACGGGTTATGAAGACGGCCAAGCTCTGGCCTCCGCGCATCCAAAGTCTTTCATCAATGACCATTTGAAGAAAGAAAGGATCGCGCCGGAGTGATAGGGATTTCAGTCGCATTACTCTATCGTCCATTAAAATCACGTTCAACTTCAGGTCTGTTATCGGAACCTGGGTTGTGATATGGACTATTAATTTTTCAACCTCGGACAATCCTCAGAGGGATCCTCAACAAAAAGTTTCTTCCAGACTTTTGAAAAGTTTGTTTCAAATTTTCATCAATCATGAATACGGCTAGAGGGCTACTTGGCGTGCAGTGTCCTGATGCCAGTTGAGGCTCTTGTCGCCTGACTTCTTTCTCTATGTGGTCAAGTGCGTAAACAGATTTGATCGTGAGGTCTCTACTGTGGAGTCAAAGACCTCACATTTCCACAGTCCCGCTTTGCAAGACAACTCAAACGATGTATCTGTTGCATGTTCTTGAGTTTCATGTGATTCTGCCTCACTCCATCCAATGACTTCGTGTCCTGGCATCCACAATGTTTTGGATTTGGCTCTATTACAGAGAGCTAGCGCAGGGAACATGTCCTTAATTGTTTCGGGGCGCATGAAGCAATAACGCAACTTTGTTCATAGATATTTGTACAATAGGTTCGAGTTGGAAAGGCTCAAATGCACTGTCCCTACATCAAAATGATGTTTCTATTATTTCTTTAGAAAATTTTCAGAAAGCCCCACCTGCGACTCACGATGCTAGTGACTTTTTTTATGTTTTTTGAAGGGCTGGTAGGCCAAGGTACGCAAAGTTTCACCCAATTTTTGCCAACTTGAGACGCACTATGATAGAAGGGCAAAGAAAGATGTCAAAGAAACTCACAAAGGCCCTGCAAAGTTTCGAATTTTGAGGCCATCGGATCTGGTCGAGTTTGTACATATCCGAGTCGGATCTCATTTTTTCGAAAAACCCGTGAAGCATATTTAAACTTCAAACCCACAAATCCTGAATCCGACTCAGCATTTTCCTTCGACACCTTCAAAAGTCAAATCAAGTCAAACTGAATACTAGAATCGATGATTGGTCCACAAGATATAACTCTATGTGAACATTTATTAACCACGCTATATGGTCACGCTTGTGGAGTAAGTCAAGATTCATCTCAATCTCAATGTTCAAATATAAAGTCACTAACATTAAAAACTTGAATTCAATGTAAATAGGAAATCGGCTCACTTTTACTGAGAAGAGGTCGTTTACCATTCTCAAGTTTGGTGAAATTATCATCACTCACTTCTCACTCGATCCGATCGGCACTTATAACTTTAATTCAACAAAAGTAAGGGAGATTTTTCTCGAATAGATTTATGAAGGTAAACTTTGATTCTGATGAAAAATATCACTTTGTTTTGTTTTGTCACAGCTGTGTTTGTCATTCGGAAACTTCAAGCGCAAGCACATCAACTCAAACTAATTCACCAGAATATTTCGAAGTGATACCAAATGAAATTTTAGCTAGAATTCGATTTGGGAAATATATCACGATTGTTGATGAATTATTTGGTATTGAATCAAGTTCGATTATTGAATTTGTTTTAGAGAATGGAAAAATAAGAATCGGTCAACTTATCGCTTCACTATTATCAAATTCAAATTCAAATTCGATGAAATCGGATTCAGATTCACATGAAGTGAAAAGCGAATCTTTAAAAAGTTAGTCTTTCAACTTCTTTCATAAACCAAAAGGTTCTTTATTCTAAATTAATCTTTCAACTTTTGTTGTTTTTTGGATTGCTCTTCCTTGCTCTGATTAGCTAATTGATGTTTGTTTTTTTCATTTTCTTCTAAGAGAGTCAAATCATTCGATCCAACATCTTAAACTTACTTTCTGAACGTTTCTTAAAGCCTTCTCAACCATCACACTCAATTGCATCACTGGACTTGGAACTTGCATGGGAAAAACGTCAGTGCCTTTATTCCCTTTATCTCCTTCAACTACAAGATTTAATCAATCTCTGTTTTTCGTTTCCTTTTCCAGAGATGATTAGCGAGATCCCAGGTATACCAACACCCAAGGATTTAAGAGCCGTAAAAGAACGTGTAGTAGATAAAGTAGTAGTAGAGCGGGATCGAGAATTCGATGAATTATGTGCCTTTGATCTTGTAAGTTGACCGCTGTTTTTAGAAGTTGACTGATCGTGATCTCATCAAAGTCTCATCAAAATGAAAATGTTTACTATGTTTAGAAAAAAAGAAAAATGACGATTGATGCAGGTGGTCGAGGTGGGAAACGATCAAAGATAGAGGAGTCGATCTTAGATGTTAGTCTTTTTGTTTGTGCTATCATATTTCTTCAACTGAAGATTGATCTGTACAGGATGACATGTTTGTACGAGTGAATTACGATAGATTTGATATCAAAATTCGAAATTCAGTCAGTACACTCCTTATATTTGGAAAAAAGACATGTTCATTGATTTTACTTTTTTAGATATTTGAACAAGAGTGCTTAAGGTCTTACAACCAAGAAGCCGCACTTGTGATGAAAGCAATGTTATCCTTGGCTGAAGCTAAGCAAAGGGATACTCAAGATCTAGTTTCAGGTAAGCCCTGAATATCTGGTTTCACCTTTTCCGCTTTCGCAGCTCTCAAGGATTTTAAGGCTGCCTGAATTGAGACAATCTCTGTTTTTAGAACCGATCTCTGCTCAATCAATTGTAATCAGATTAGGAGATCAAGCCAAAAAGCTCAAAACTTGTTTTCCAACAAAAACAAGTAATGGACAATTCAATTTAAAACTGAAAAATACTGGAGATCTTGCAGCCGAAGTACTATCAATCATATCGAAACAAGATGATTTTGGTACCTCAAGTACATCAGTATTTGTAAATGGAAGTCTAGATAAACTTTTATCACAAATGAATCCAATTGCCATGGTTTCAGAGAAAAAGGGAAATTCGACTACTTTAGGAGGGAGTGGTAGTGGAGGAATGAGAGAATTTAAAATTGAATATGGAAAGTATTCGGTCGAATTAAGAAAAGCTTTGGTGACAAGGATTGTTAGGGAGACACTCGGTATTGAAGCGGCTAGAGTGGTTAGGATCTTGTTGAACAAAGGTAGATTAGATGAGAAACATGTATGTTCATTTTCTATCTGCATCCGACCTGAATAGATATTGAACCTTGTTTTTCTTTGCTTCATCTTGATGATTACCTTCAATTCAAAAGCTAGCAAAATTTGCTATGATGACATTGAAAGATTCAAGAGAATTATGTTTAAAATTATCAACTCAAAACATAATTGAATTACAAGAAATCCCCAAAACTCAAGATAGAATGCCATCAAGAACCTATTATTTATATTTTATAGATTTTAAAAAATTAAATTTAAACTTGATTAACAAATTAAGAAAATCACAAATTAATTGTATAGAAAGGATTTATAAAGAATTGAACTCAAATCGAAATTTGATTTCAAAAATCAATCGTAAAGATATCTTTAACGATTTAAATCAATTTTTAAATCATTGGGAATTAATTGAATTTAATAGATTGAAAATCAAATTACAAGCTTTAGAAGTTGCTAAAATTAGATTAGAAAGAGATTTGTTT
Source organism: Melampsora larici-populina 98AG31 (assembly GCF_000204055.1). Taxonomy (NCBI): domain Eukaryota; kingdom Fungi; phylum Basidiomycota; class Pucciniomycetes; order Pucciniales; family Melampsoraceae; genus Melampsora; species Melampsora laricis-populina. The sequence continues at coordinate 393,476 of NW_006768775.1, forward strand.
ATACTTAGAGACTTACCTTGGGTTGGATGATTACTCAAGTTTTGCAGTTTTTTGTTCTGTTTTGTTTAAATGAAGTTACGTTTTTTGAAAATTTCAATGAGATTTTTTTCCGTGTTTTTTAATGTAAACGAAGTTATATATGTTTTTCGTAATTTGTCTAGCTTTGAGTTTATAAAGCTTTGTTGATATATAATTTGATAAACTTCAATCATAACAGAGGTTGTTTTGCGGCGGGTAGTAGTTTCAAGGTATAAACTTGTCATACGCAAAACAGCACCTGTACAAGGGCCTTGAAATAAATTTCATGTCACAAGATATCAATAACACTTCATGGAAGTTGATGATGGATTAGAGCAATGACATGTATCATAGATTGTCATAAATTAGAAAGAGGAGAGAAACCCAAATGCATATGTGGAACCAAATAACAAAACTGAAAACTTGCACCCCTCCATCCCTCCTCTGGTGAAGGTGAAAATGTAATCAGTTTTTATAAGGTGTTGATGAATGGGTGGAAGACACAGTGTTTTATAAGGCTACTGATAGAGTGGTTCAATTTTCAAGAGATGCCATGGAATGATGGATTCACACTGCAAGAAAACAGCACTTATAAGAATACATCCATTCTCTGCAATTTCAAGCAATTTAGAGCCTTGATAAAACCTCTGTGCCAACTCTGAATGAGAAATATATGTATATAAATTTATTGATTTGAAAATATTTATTGCAGAAGCTACCATTGAAATCAAAAAAGGTATCAAAACATAAAATAGACCTGCTAGATGAAGAAAAATGGAGAACAGGAAAGTACACAAATCTGAAATACAACAACTACATGTTGATGCTATTCAAAGATTGATCTGATCACTTGAAGTAACTAACAGAATATGTCAATCTCATCGCAGCATAAAAACAAAAGTGTGTTTCAGATATCACACTGACAAAGAACCTTATCAAGCAATAAGAGCATTCATACCTGCTACAGCAGCAACAGAAACTAAGCAAAGGTTCACAGGTGCCTCAAGGAAGCTTGTCTGCAATTCTCCTTCCTACATTTCACCTCTCATAATTACTATTTGTGGTACTTTTGCAAACTTTTGAGCTCTTCTCTCTCCATCCAAGATTTACTTAATCATTCTTGAGTGTAGGTGAGTAACTCAAAGTTTGTGGATTCACCAAGCAGGGTGGGGGGGGCTTTGGACCGCCTAACCTGCTGGGTTTCTATCTGTGACTATCTCTGAGGCCTCCAACCCGGCATTGTGTTGCACTAATCTTGAAGCTGTGTATGCATGGGGTCTCCAGAGAGATGGAGTCTAAGCCATGGGACAGTGGGTGGGTTCAAAATTTCTATGTCACAGGAGTCCAAAGACACAACAACTTTCAATTGTTACCCTCTTGCCAAGGCTGCCACTGTACAGTCCCCTCCAAGTGGTTTACGTAATCATTCAAGTTCTGCAGTGCCGGGGCCGGGGCCTGTTGCGAACCCAATGATTACAAATCCTAGGCGTGGGGACGTGTACTATACTATACTATACTGAGACTATACTTGGTATAGTATAGTTCAACTATACTGTACTTGAGCTATATTTGGTATAGTATAGTACAACTATACTATACTGAGTATAGTATAGTATAGTTCCAACTATACTGAGTATAGTATAGTTCCAACTTACTGAGTATAGTATGGTACAATTTAAACTATACTATACCCAATTATATTCATACCAGTATAGTATAGTGGCACCCTTGCTCTTGCTTGAGAAGGGAGTAACTTTGTAAGGAAAGTAGTAACAAAGGAGATCATAGATTTTAGAAGACCAAGACTAATCCGGGACAGAGTAAAGGTCCAAGCACACAAAAGTACAAATGTAACACCACTCATGTCCTTTAGCAAAAGAAGTATATACTTCTTGCTCTGGAAGCTCTCAATCTTCCTCTACATCAAGACTTCTCCTTAACTCATTCCTTCATACTCACTAATATTATTTTATACATCAGAACCCATTAACAATTCATTTTGACCACCCACCCACCCAACATACACATGTAGATATAATATACAGTTGTTGTGAGAAGTATTGGTAACTTTTGAGGTGATGGGTGTTGCCAAGTTTTAACTAGAGTTTATCTGTGGCCCAAGACTCTGTTTTCTTTGATGTCACAGGCCTAAACCTTGTTTGGCTCCTGCAATATGCTTCTATCTCACGGTACACATGGTCAAAAAGGAGTTTTTTTCAGTTTTTTCCAGTTTTGGATCAAATCCCAACACAACACAAAATAAAAAAAGTTACTGTTAGTTCTCACAACAGCTGTAATAGTACAGGAGGTGAGCACAAGACAAAGGAGAACTCTCCAAAGACAGTCTTTTGTGGACCTTCTCCACAATCAGGTCTTGCAATGTGTAGATTTCAATAAGGAACAATATTTATAAGCAGAGACCTAAATCCAACTATAAACCTTCCCTCACCTAGACATAAACTAGGGAGGGAAAGGATGATCCTTTTTTTGAACTATTTCATTGTCTTCATCCTCCTGAAATGCATCAAAACCATTAAGTTAGAACAAATTCAAATTACATGATTATATACAACTTCAAGAAACATCAAGGCAGACGAAGCTAAACAGATATTGACAAATCCAGAGTTACATAGATAGAAGGTGTGTGATGAAGGGGGTAGTAGGATAGTGTTAGAAAAAGATTTATTGGGATTAATTAGGGAGAGATGCTTTGAATGTTGTTGTTTTATGTTGTGACCGTGAAAATTTGTGACCTGATTGTTTTTCTTATTAACCCCCCACCTCTCTCCTCTGAATCTTTTTCCCCCCTTGGGTAAATTGATTCTAAAGGCAAGAGTAAAACAGAGTCTCTTATTATTTTTCTATCATAGTGAGCTCAGCTGAACCTTTACTTTGTCCTCTTATATTTCTTTTTATGGCGCTCTTTTTCTTTCTCAATCTTGTCTTCTTACTCTATAGTTCTTTCTATCACTTTAAAATCCTCCTCTGTCCCTTTCTTCAGGTTTGTCTAAGAGAACTTGTCTACTGTCATTGTTAGCCAGTGCCTCATCAGCATAAGAGCTAAGAGCTTCTGTCTACCTTCTTAAAGGTTTCTTTATCCATCACACAGTGTTGAGCGTTTATTCCTGAACTCTTACACCTTCTATGCAATAAACATGATGTGATAAGATTGAATGGATCCCCTGAGCTTGGGGACGTGGATAGCTGCCAAGACCTGAGAAGCCAGTGGACCCAAGTATCTGGTCAATTCTAGAAAGAGTTGACAAGAAATTCAATTGTAGAATTTTCCCCAATGCTTTCAGAAAAATTTGTGTTTACAAAATTCACCTCAGCAACTAGCCAACAGCAAACATCATTAGTGCAAGAAATTTTGGTTCCTTCCTCCCACCCCTGTGCCCTACCTTGCAGAGGACCTGGTTTTGTACAGTAGTCTACGGCCACACACCCATACCCAAACACACTACCAAACTAGTTACCAATTGGTCTTATAGCATTGGACTACTGTATGAGACAAGGTCTTTCCTGTTGCGGCTGGCCTGGCTAGGCACCGTAGGTGCCTAGGCATCTCACCCGTTTTTGGTTTAGCCTAGGTGGAATATCTAATAATGTTTAGATTAGGCTGGTTTCTTTATTTGTTTGTTTTGCGTCATAGTTGTTGTGCCTAGCTGAAACATGTTTCATATATAAAGCTATTGTTTCTTCTTGAATAGTGTTATTCTCTATTGTCACAATTTGTTTGTTTCAGTAGATCTCAACTAACACTAGTTTTATCTAGTTTGCGTTTCATCCCCTTACGTCTCTACATTTCCATGTGGAATTGTATGAGCATCACTTTTGATTCAAAAAATATGTATACAAAACATATTCAGATCACTCAGGTATGTACACCTTAGCCCTGAGCACACCCCATAGTAGAAGGGGAAAGCAAGAGATCTGATGCTGTGGTGAGAGAATTGGTGGCCTCTGAGACTGCTGTGATGCAGGAGTAAGAATTTTCACACTCCTGTATCTTCCTCTGGAGTCTGAACCAGTCTCTCCTAAGACTTATGTATTAGGTCTCATGCCTCTGTATTTCCTCGTCTTACACATTGTACCTTTGGTGTAAGCTTCCCATCTGATGACATTTTGAGAGTCACCAATTCTGAAAAGAGATGAGCTGCTGATAAACCTCCAGAATCATCATGATGTTTGCATAACTTCTCATAAACATCTTGAGGTGAGGTACAGGTCCTGATCACCTGTAATTTCTCATCATCATCTGTGGCATGAATTGCTGCAAATGCTTGAAGCAGGTTGGTCTTGTGGTCATCTAGAGCTGTGGGATTGGTAGGAGCTTTGATGTCACACAGAAGGTACTTAGAGAGCTTCAGAATTCAAACATTCAAGTCTTTCATGATCATGAGAAACACATTTTCCCATTACTTTCCAGTTTTTGCATAATAAATTCCTTCACATGGTTCCTGCTGCAAGTGATAATGAGGATTTTTATTTTTAAAGTATTTTTTTGATAGAAATTGATGAATCTAATAAAGTACAGTCATGTCCTTTCAAATGATTTCATTTCTCCCGTTGTATCTGGATATGGGGTACTCCGTGTGTAACAGTGTGATGAGGTTTTGTACTTGATTTGGATGCTGTTTGTGTACCCTTTGAATGATCTAGCAGTCCCTGTAGAATTATGATGTGAATGAGATGCCCAAGAGGGATGATCAGAGGAAGTAGCAAAGAGTGTATTGAGTTTGGCAATCTGATCTTTGGTGTCTGACCTGGTACCACCTTGACATGTGGAAGGACTGGCTGAGCCAGTAAAGCAGATTGAAGTGATGTCAAAAGGGAGCTCAGATGCAGGGAGATTCTTGTCTTTTACCACGAATTAGCAATTAGTCACGTGACCCGGTCCGTGACTGCGCAAGCATTCGTCCAAATTTCAAAAGTCTATTATCCTAACTTTTTCGTCACTCTTGACTCACCTCTTCAACGCGATACCGGCCGACATGGAGGTCGACGACGCGACGGACTCGGGCCAGAAGGAGCAGAGTACCCTAGGGAACACTACTCCAACTCGCGACGCGTCCAACGCGTTTATCAATCCTGTTGGACCCCAAGAAAGACCAAAAACGACTGGCCCCAACGCCCCCCTCGTTTTCGACAAAGATAGTCTGGCCCAAGGACTTACCCAATCTCCGTCGATCCAGGTGTCTGACCTGGGCAATTTCTCAAAGAAAAGATCAAGGTTGGATTCGGCTGGACTAGCAGCCGAAAACCAAGCGACGGAGTTGGCAGGTACTCCCAGGTCAAATCGAATCGCTCTCCTATGCCCAGGAGCTGAGTCTAAATCTCTTAAGGAGTTGATTAGCAAGCTCCTGGAGGTGGTCAAGTCAGGCTTTCCGCTAGCCAACAAATCAAAAACAACGAAAAAGATCCAGGTCGATGTCGACACAGCCGCCGACATCCTGGTCTTAACAGGAGCTGTACATGACCAGGTCATGTACGAAGACGCTCGAAAAAACTTCACAACACCAGAAGCCCTATTGGGACCAACCAAACAACGATCGATAGTATTCAAAGGAAAAGAAACCGAGGATAAGCTTGACGCTATACTCGAAATCCTTTCGTTACAAGCATCAGCTGGTACTAAAAGCCCACAGCAACCACAAAAGAAAGGCACTCAGGCCCCATCATATGCACTAGCAGCGTCTAAACACGCACCGACAAACAACAACAACACCAACTCGGGGAAATCTTCATCGTATACGAAGTCAAACCCCCCTCGACAAACACCAAAGGCAAAATCAACTAATGTCATCACACTAGTCCATGAACCGGGTACAAATATCACCCATCCAAACCACTCCAATGCTAAACTGATCAACGAGCTCAACACGACCTTCAGAGCATACCAGATTAAAATGAAACCGGAAGATACGTCGGCCATTGAGATTAAGAGCGTGAGACGCCATCCATCACATGACATTGATGTATACTTTGAAACAGCTGCGCACGCGGCTAAAGTCAGAGCATTACCAAGAACATGGTTACAAGGATTCTCAAAAACGCTAACCTTGAAAGAGGCCCGTCACGAGGTTATTGTAAACGGTATTTCTACAACTTTTGATCCAAATGTACCAGACCACTGCGAAGAACTCCAAGCATGTAATGGAGATCTTCTAAAAGATATGTTATTTGTCCGATGGCTTAATCCAAAAGCTATTGAAGACCCAAATAAGCGCCACTTGTCTATCTTGATTGGATTAAAGAGTGAGGAACAGGCTCAGAAATGCGTAGCCAATAAAATTTGGCATGGCAGAGGCAAACACCTCACCTTTAAGAGTGGCCCACCTCCACAAAGGTGCTACAACTGTCAAAAGTTGGGACATACAGCACCGTCTTGCCCAATTGACCCCATTTGCCCGTTCTGTGGCGACAAACACCACGCACACAGCTGCCCCCAAAAAGAAAAATCTGAGATGAAGTGCACAGCATGTGCGAGAAAGAAACTACAACTTGAGCCCCTGACGAACCTCAAGACTTTCTTTGCCTCAAAACCAGCTGACATCATTCACCATCCCTTCAGCCCACTATGTCCAACAAAGATTGCGGCGAGCGCCGGACCATATAACCCGAGCAGCTCCCCAAAAATCATCATCATAGAAAGCGAAGACATGAATTTATCCCAATGATAGAAACACGCCTTCGCAAACTCATCACATCACAAGACACAACGGCAATACTACAATTAAACTGCCACCGCTCACAGCACGTAATGTATTCCTTATTTAATCATGAACTCACCAATAATTTTTCTATTATAGCTCTCCAAGAGCCCCACATCAACAGACTAGATTACCTACCCCCTAACCAAACGAACTGGATTCTAATCAGCCCAACAGCAGCCAAGAAGAATGAAGAATCAAGACCTAGGGCCTGTCTTTATATCCAAAAGGACCTTCAAGCGGCAATCAATCCAATCACATCACCCTCACGAGACATAGCAGCGTGTACGGTAACTATTAACGACTTTTCACTCCTCATCACAAATGTATATAACGCGCCAAAAACCTTTACGGGGTTTGAGGCGTGGGACACGCTAATGACCAAACTCCCACTCCAACTCCAGCTCCTACCGACAATAGTAGTGACCGATGCTAATTTACATTCCCCAGCATGGAACCCACTACACAGCAACAACACCGAAAAAGCAGCAGAAGACCTCATCGACCTCATGTCCAAATGGGACCTACACCTGAGATCACCAGCAGGACAGCCTACATTTGGCCTTGGCTCAACAACGACACGAGGGACTACCATAGATTTGGTATGGGTGAACGAACAACTTGAAGATGTTATTCAAGCCTGTCTGGTAGACACAGAAGACATCACAAATCATTTTTCGGATCACCAATCTTTAATCACCACATTTACCACAAAATCCCACGAAGTAACGACAGGAAACGAAAATCGACGCAAGAACTGGAATAAAGTTGATACTCCGGCACTACTCATGGACTTACGAACAGCACTTCCAAAAGTAAGACGACTAACGACACAAACTGACATTGATGATTTTGACAGAAGCCTGCGAAACTCAATCACCGAAGCGCTTAACAAAAACTCACCAAACAAAGCAGCCCCAGGTAAGCATAAACATTGGTGGATACCCGAGGTGCTAGATCCTCTCAGGAAAGAAGCACAACGTCTGCACCGAATCTTCAAAAACGACAAATCGGAAGAAAACAAGACAAACTACAAAAAAGCACGAAACATATTCAACAAGAAAGTCGACAAGATGAAAGAAAACAGCTGGAAGATTTACTTGTCAACACTAACTCATGAAACGCTATTCCAAGCTAAAAGGTTTGCATCAGGACGAAAACCGTCAGCGCTAGTCAACACCTTGATTTCAAACTCAGGTAATGTTATATGCTCAACAAACAAGGAGAAAGCTAAACTTCTCTTTCAGACAACGTGTGTGGCAACTGCCCCCTGTCAAATAGCCGAGTCTGAAATCCTCAGCTTCCCAATCAGCCCAGAAAACCGAACATCAGAACAAAGCATGCCAGACTTCTTCAGTTATCTGACTGAGGAAAACATCAAATCGGTCATAACGAGCGTTCCGCCACTCAAGGCACCGGGAGCCGATATGCTCCAAAATTGGGTTTGGTGTAAAGTTTGGCAACAAGCTAAAGCTCAAATACGCTCACTATTTCTACAAATCACAGAAACCGGGTTGATACCCCAAGATTGGAAGCAGGCCCGTACCATCATGTTACCCAAACCAGGGAAGCCAGACTATACAGCGGCCTCAGCGTATAGACCAATAGCGCTCTTGCTGACATTAAGTAAGATCTACAAAAAATTATTGACTAAACATCTCTCAGAACAGGTGGAGAAAAAACGATTACTCCATGAAGATCACTACGGTGGTAGACCAAATAAATCAGGACACAAGGCTCTTACACACCTGGTTTCCTGGATACGAAAAGAATGGACAAGAGGTAATGTGGTGGGTGCACTCTTTGCTGATGTGAAATCAGCGTTCCCATCAGTGCACCACCCCAGACTACTCGCCATCCTCGAAAGAAAAGGTTTTCATGACCAAACACTCAATCTACTTCACAACTTCCTCGACAACCGCTCAACAACCTTATCATTCAATGGATTCGAGTCAGAGCCCTTCAAGCTAACGCACGGACTCCCACAAGGATCTCCGCTTTCACCTCTCATGTACCTCTTATACAACAACGGCTTATTAGAAACAACAGATAGCATCAATAATGCATCCGCCTTGGGTTTTATTGATGACGTAGTTCTTCTTACCACAGCATCCGACAAACACCGACTACGATCTCAAATGCAAACATTAGCTTACAGGCAGAACGTCTGGGCCCAAGACCATGGGGCTATTTTCGACACAAAAAAGACCTTTTGGGTCATTTTTAATCCCAAAGAAATTGAAGACCCGCCAACAATGAGCTTCGCCGATAGAAAACACATCCTACCAGAGGAAAAAGCGAAGTGGTTAGGTATAATCATTGATAATAAACTAACCTTTAACCAACACAGGAGCGCAGTACTGGCAAAAGGCCGACAAAGAGCAGGCTTCCTAGCAACTCTTTCGAAAGCAGAGTGGGGTATATCACCACGACTGATGAACACGCTAATAACGACCACAATTCATACAGCTCTCGATTACGGGGTAGCGGCATGGTTACCTTTTGAACCACCGAAATACTTCATCAAGGACTTAACCACAATAGACAACATTTGCGCAAGAGCTGCATTGGGAGCCTTACCATCAACACCAGGGGTTTTCCTCAAACACGACGCCAACCTTACTCCGCCAGGCATAAGAATCCAGAGTAAGATCATGAATTTTATGGCGACATCGCTAACAAAACCTCCACATTCGCCCATCTACAGTTTTGTCAAACAGGCGCAAAACTCAAACCCAAGATGCCACCACAACCCTTATCACAGGTTCTTCCAACACGCGATCAGCAAGGAATTGTCCGAGTTCATTCAACAAATCCCGCTCGACCCAACTGACATACTGACAAGACCGTCTAATTACACGACTATTATACAAGAAAATGAAACAATAGCTAAGACAGAAGCTAACAAACTAACTGACACAATAGAACATGTTGTGATTTTCACTGATGGTTCTAGAATTCCGAAAGGCACAACCGCAGCAGCGGCGTGGTGCAAAAACACGAAAAAGTCAACTTCCGAACACCTAGGAACGGCACGAATGCACGGGATTTACCAGGCAGAATACAGAGGAGTCCAGATGGGACTCACAATGGCGTTACAAACGGCTTCGGTCCACACACGGAGGACGACCATATTACTCGATAACCAAAGCGTTATAAAGGATTTAAGATCCAATAAACTTCCTATTACCACTCTTGACGACAGAAAAGAAACTTACAAACTGATGACTTACCTACACAGGACTTTCCCGAACATGAGAATCACGATACGATGGTGCCCTGGTCATGTGGGAGTATACGGAAACGAAATAGTGGATGAAATCGCCAACAAAAAGGCAAGGAAGAAATTACCTAGCACATTCAAAGCAAAACCAACAGCCGCTAGTTTCGTTTCCGCAATCAAGGAATGGAAAACATCAAACTCAGAAATCACCAAACTGCCCAAGCTGAAGAGGCTCGGCCACCAACCACAACAAAAATCACACCTCAAACACCTATCAAACCTCAACAAACATCAAATTAGCACAATCACGAAACTAAGGTCAGGACATATTGAATTGAATCAGTACCTGAACAAATTTGGACAGATCCACGACCCAAGCTGTGAATGCCAAGAAGGCATTGAGTCAGTAGAACACTTTTTATTCACATGCAGAAAGTTCATTGAAGAACGAAAGAAATTTGAAGAAGAGCTGAAGAAACTCGAACTCAAAAGCAACACCTCAATCTTACACAAACCTATTGCTTATAAAGCCATTGCGCAATATTGTGATGATACCTCACTGTAAACATCATTCAACTTCCCCAATTTGGCAGAGGAAAATGATTAATAGTACAGTTTTTCATAAAAGAATCTAATACTGCACACCTGGGCCATTTCACCCACACTACATATGTGCAGCAAGCTAAGTCAATAGTTGTCTATCATGTACATACAGGTCTGCTCAGTTTTTTGCCCATCAGAATAAATAAATCACATGTTATACCACATGTAACTTTTTCGACTTTGAAATTTTTTTCCCAAAAATTCACTACATATAATTCTGTAGCTGCTCAGGCAATATTGTTGAAGCTATGTCTTAGTAACAGAAAGTGTGTTACATGCAGTTGAGTTGATGAGATCACACCAAAACATTGAGTCAGTGTATGTAGTCAATCTTTTGGCAGCTTTTTTCAATCTGAAAGAAGTTACAGCATGTATTACATATGAATAACTTGTCCTGATGAGCAGATAACTGAGCAGAACTGTATGTACATGATAACCACATATTCACTGAGCCTGCTACACATATGTAGTGTGGGTGTTATGGCTCAGGTGTGGAGTGATAGACCATTTTATGACAAATCATACTCCCAATCATTTTTCCCTGCCCACTTGGGGAACCCAAATAATGTCTGCAGTGACCTGGAGACTGAAAAGTCGCTGGAGCTGGGCAACAATCAACGACGAAACCACGCCAACACAAAGGCAACAACCAAGAGAATAAGTTTTTCAATTTCCATCCTTTAGCGCCGTACATTATAAAAACCACATATGTAAAATAGATGAAACAGCCAACAGCAACCCTTTCCCCTGACACAGCCAGAGGGGTTTTACCGGTGCTGGACATAGTAGATAGTGTTTGATAGCCTAGCGGCTCCAAAACACTTTAAGCAATGCAAAAAAAAAAAAAAAAATGCACCCATGTATGATTATCATAGTGGATCATGTACACTGACCAGCCTATCCTTCACTTGTCACAGAGACAAGTGTAAAGATCAAAAGTTATGCAGGCTGTTGATGGCAATTGTCAATGATTCCAACTGAGCTCTGATCATGGGTGAGATACCTTTGTCCCCCCTTTGGAAATTGATGGTGCTGGGGTATAAGATCTTAGGCATCTGGTCCTATGCTAGGGCAGAACAAGTTTCTGGCTGATAATTGTAACACAGGCTCCAAACAACCTTATCATGTAGGCTCTGAAGCACATCATATGGTCTTGAGCACATAGAAAGAGCTGCCCAGAAAATGCTGACATTGCAAACTCAATAAAGCCACAAATGTACGCGAGATTTCAAGATGATACCAAATGAATCCAGGCGCAACAGGTAAAGAAGACAAACATAGATTGTACACATTGGCTCCTGGCAACAAACGACCATCAATATCCCAGTCAAACTAATCAAGGATCGACTTTCACCAGACCCAGCGTCCTTTCCGTGGGAATCAAATCTGGGTGTAAGACTGCTATTGATGCCGAAGGAGAGCTGCGATTGTGAATCACGCCAGCGTAAAACTTTATGGATTGCCAGGTTGGTCCTTGTATGCTCCTATGTCCAAGTACACGGCAGTGTCAGGAGATTGAACATCACCGATCATGATGGTAGAGTACTAATTCAGGATTCGATGATGTCAGGGTTTCACGTATGTACAGTCTCAGGAGAAGATCACGATATTAACAAGACACTTACGCCTTGGCATTGGTTCCAAGAAGTCTGGAAGGCATTCGCCACAGCCGCCTTAGAGCTAAAGATTGCAGAGAGTCAAAGTTGACAATAAGCTCCGACAGAAATTATCTGATGTTGATGAAATTGGCACAAGTTGGCTTACATGTGAATCGGTGAGGTTCCGTCCACGGTTCTCAACTTGAGCTAAACAAAGGAATTGTGATTAGTCAGCATAGCTATATGATTGGTTTTGGTTGAAGTATCTTGAGATTGGAAGACTCCTATGACTCACCTCGCAAGTCCGGTAACGAGATGGGATCATATTGCCATTGAAAATAATGGTGTCAGGACCACTGGGGAGAGGGAATAGAGGTAAGGCTCTATGAATCCAACGCAGGAGCAATCAGTAATAGAGCAAAGTTGTAACACAAAGCATGGTAAAGAGCATCTCAGGTTTAGATCGACCAAGCAAGCAGAGGTAAACCAACGTTAAACAATGTTGCTCCTCGATCGTTATCGAACCTCGGGTCAAACACTCAGCATCGGCCAGTCCGAGAGTCATACAAAGAAAAGCTCCCGATAAGGTTACGAGTTTTAAAAGGGATATCATTTTGCTATGTCGAGTGAAGTAGCGAATAATTTGTGGATTGAAAGTGCTGTTGTAAGTCAGGTGTAGAGCGGGAAAGACAAAATGACTATCAAAGGGCCGCCTTTAAAGAAAAACAAGTGGGCTGCGTACATGGAGGCCCGAGGGAGAGCGTATGTCATGATGAAATAATTGCGTTTGAGCACCGCCTAGGTGGGAGGATCTTAAATTCTTCTTCCTCGCCTCAGTAGTACAGTGTGACATAGCACCTCGAATGAACGAAAACACTAAACTGATCACTGGATGTGCTCAATGATCGCTTGTACATGATGTAATAATTGGGGGTTGGCAAAAATTAAAGTTGTTGAGAGTTTGAAAGAGCAAACCATCAAGTGGATACCAAGCTGAAGTTCACTTCGATCATCGATGTCGACCCTACAAGTACTTTTTGGCGCAAGTGGCACAGCCATGCTCAGCTCCTTTGAACGTTGCCGAGGCGAGTTTTTGGGTTTTTCGTCGGGTTGCGGACGTGACCATGATCTCAAATCTTGACGATGTGGCGGAGAAATCTCATTGTAGGATGATGCGATACGCTTTCTCACGATTTTTGTCTCACGCATCAGCCACGTTGTCGTCAATTATCACTCGGCCGGTTTGCTCCAAATATCGGCCATATCGACAGAGCTCGAGAACGAGCAAGCTTGCAAGGGAGGGATCAACCCATAAACTTATCAAAGTCCCTCCCCCGCCCGAGTAGTTGAGGGAGGGACTTACGGCTAAAGTCCTGCTTTCCAACTCACAGCAGCAGAGTTTTCATCCATTTTTTGTTTTTGCCCATTATGAGGCTCACAGACCTCATAAAATCACCCATCCAGCCACATTAACATCTTGTGCGTCTCCTCTTGCCAGTTTCAGATTGTCACTGCAGATAGATTCATTGCTATTTTGATTCTTGGACACTGTGTTTTCGGGGTTTCAAGCACACCTTGGGGGTCCTGTATTGAATTATGTGTTGCGGCTATAAGTTTTTACAACTCTTCTGAGTGAGTTTCATGATTAAAATCTGTGCTGAACAATGCACAAGGATATGTAGAAGTCTGAAGAGAAGACCTCTCAAGCCGCAAGTGTCATTTTATGATGTCTGTGACTCTCATAATGGGTGATCAAGGAAAGAAGCCTGAAAGTCCTGCTGCTGTGAGTTCAAAGTAGGACTTGTGCTGTAAGTCCCTCCTTCCACTATTTGTGTGGAGGGGGACTTTGATAAGTTTACCATGTCACACAGGTTTCTAACTTAAAGTACTCCCTCTGAGGCTTGAGGCGCTTTGGTAAGAGCACCTGAACACCCTGCAAGAAAGGGTTTGTTTAAGTTAGAGAAATGCGAATACGTTAACTTACTAAAACTTAGAATGAAAATTCTAAAGCAGCATGATATTTGGGCGTATCCCAAGGCTGAGAGCCTAGGGTTATAAATTGCTTGATTTTATAAAATTAATCCCCTACGCCTATGAAGATAACAACACGATAATGAAAATAACTAAACTTCAACCAAAAAAGAAAAAATAGAATAAAAAGATTTTCTGAAAATAAAGATAATAACAACACTAATAATTAATAAATTTCTTTTTTTTAAACAAAAATAAAAACCTAAATAACAATAAAAAATGAAAAAATAACCATAAAGCAACGCTAGGACCTCAGCACAATGAATACGGGCTACAGTACAATACGTTACGGCCCGCGCCATATTGTACTGAGCCTTTTGTGATTACGGTGACTCCATACCAAAATCCCTGGAAGGCAAAACCGGCTACGGTGCCTATTACAATTACGGGTTGGTTTTGTTATGGGGACCGTGACAAAACCCATAGTCACTACGGTTGACTACGGGTCATACAATACATAATCAATATCTGTGTATATCAATCAACTTACTCATCACCACACCTTTCCTCATGCACAATCTGACCTACCAACACTCACTGTTCCCAACGCAGGGTCCTGCACTGCCAGCATAGATGCCTCGGGTTGAGAAATCTGAGGCATCATCAGAGGCAAATCCTCGGACAGACCTTGTCCAAGGTTTTTTCCCTGAGAATTACCTTGGATCAAAACCTTGGGGAGCTTCTGTCCGAGGTTTTGCATCCAAGGATACCTTGGATTACAAAATCCAAGGTAAATATGTTGGTGGTGCTGACACCCCAATCTGGCCACAATCTTGCTGGATTGGTCATGCAGCCTCCGGTCGTACCCATCTCCAAATGATAAGTTGAGTTGTGATTTGTTCCCTTTGTTTTCATTTTAATCATTCGGTATAACACCCAAACCGCTACGACATGCTATGGAATTCACCGTTTTCCATAGTGGTGCACAGCCTGCGCTATGAGCCTGATCACTACGGCTGCGCTATTTAGACAAAAAAAATTCTCACAATGTCAAAGTGGTATGTACCACTATTTTGGCGCTATATAGTGCACTATGTGAGTGATGAGGAGATGATAAAAGTTTTTTCAAAAATAAAAACAAAACAAAAGATAAACATAACAAAAAGGAAACATGAGAAACAAAACAATAAATGTGGAATTGAATATTTGAACTTCACAAAAGGATGGAACACATCATTTGTCCTTTTTTTCTTTGTCATCTTTTCTATATAAAATTCAAATGCCATGATCAAAATTACACTTTATCAAGAAAATCAATCTCAAGAAGAAGAAGATGGACTAGTGATCAATTGTGATTGGTCGGACCTAACAGTACCTAAAAACAAAGAGAGGAATCAAAATCAAAGAAGATCACATTGATATGAATCAATTGAGTCAGTAAGAAGAACAGACAAACAAAATATCAATCAGAAACTTACTTAGATAATGATAAAGTACCCTACAATCAAAATCTGAACAAGTAAAGCTATGAGATAGTGGAGAGTAAGTGGAAGAGATACAGTTAGTGATTAAAAGATTGAGAGGAGAGGAGAGAGACAACTTACCGTGATTGAACAAACTCCGATCAAAGTAAAATGCAAAATTTGTGAGATTGACATTGGAGATGAAAGAAAAGAGGAGGTGGTTAGTTTTGTGTGTGTCCGTCAATTGAGTGGAATTTTTTGGGTTTTTTGAGTATTATCATTGTGTTCATCTGATTGTTGGATCAGGAGTGGAGTGTTCTGAGTTTTTTTGATTAAAAAGTGTCCGAGTTGAGGTTTTGGTCCCTTTTGAAGAAGGGTGTTAGTGTTTCTTTTGAGTCCTGGTGTCTGCAATCAAATAGTTATCTTTTGAGTTTGATTGTGATTGTGTTCTTTAAAAGAAAAAGTCTAGTAGTCTTGCACCTAGTTGTAGATGTGGCGTGGCCTGGCGTGATACCCTGTACCCCACTGGTTTTCTCCGCTATATAGCGGAGAAACACCTCCTGGGCCGTGTTGCACAGCGAATGCCCCCCTATGGGAAGTTCCAGCCCTGGTGTGCAGTGCGGAAGCTTTGCTATGTATTGCGGGGCTCATGGCGCACCCAAAAAACGCTACAACATTGCTCCGCAATCGCCATATAGTGCAATGCGGTTTGGGTATTGGTCGGTATCTGTCATCCATTTCCATCATCTCTTTCAATTTTATTAAGTCTCTCTCTTCAATATTAAAATATTAATCAAATCTCTACTTCTAAATCATTATCCCTGATAGTCCTGTCACTCAGACTTGACCTTTGTCTGGTTTACTTCTTCCACCTGATTCCATCCGTCGTTCCAGTTGTAGTAGTCCATGTCAACAGGATTTGAGCTTTGTCAATACTTTGGGAGATTTGCAGGCCGCATTGAAACGCCCTACCAAACCGGTCACTCTGAGTCTAATCAACTTGTCCAATGATGAAGACAATTACCACACTGGAGAACAACCAACAAGTCTGTCTGAAGGCCAAGAAGAACCTTCCCAATACCAACACCGGCATCAACTCAATCAAAACAACCTAAAAAAACCAACTACTCACAAACAAAATAAATCAACATCAGATCAAAGCCAAAACAAAAAGAGGCAAGCACCGGACAGAGCCCCTGCAGTGAAGGTGACATTTTAGATAATATTCACTAGCTGGAGTTGGCGGTGGGCGCCGCACTCATGATAATTGACAAAATACTGGAGATACTTATCATGCTATTCAAAAACAATTAATAAATCTGTGTCATCAATGTCAGCGCATTGAGCAACTCAAGCATGATGTGGTTCATTCAAATCTTGTGGTTTTAATTGAAGTCTGATGATATTTTTTAATCAAAAAGTTTAAGCAACATTGGTTATCCACATCAATGCAAGCATTCACATTATTTTGATTGGGAAGTTTGTGATACTAATCATTTAGATAGCATATTCTTGGAAGATGTAGTCTCTCTGTCAAAAAGATATCGGCTAAATTGATAGCTACAAAATAAGGAAAATTGACATTCAATCTCTGAAGACCACTTGGAATTCAGATAGTTGAGTACCTGTGCAAATGATATGCAATTCAAAATTAAGATACTACGTATAACTCAACCTATTTTTAAAAAAATTAATTATAAGCAACCATCATCTCATCTTACTTCTGCTCTTTTCAACACTATCACCATTCCCATTTAATAAGTGATTAGATAGATTTGATTGAGTGTTATCAATTGTCAGTCCATCAGTTTGAGATTATTGAAAATGATAGGTGATAGGTGATAGGTGGAAAGGTGATGAATAGACAGGTCTTGTTGAGAGTGATGATGATTGTCTGGGACCAATTGAGAAAGATGTAGAATTGATAGATGTTGATGGATTTGCGACTGATTGATTTGGACATAGGTTCAAAGAAGGGGTGTGATTGTAAGGGTATACTTCTATAGTCTATTGACATGATGGTCAGCATCAATAGTGTAGAGATGATGTATGAAACCATGCTGTTAATGAGCCAAAGGTTGGTATTGATGTACTGTTCCTGGTGTGCTTACTTTGATGATTGTTAGACAGATTCCAAAAATCCTCATTTCAAGACAAATCACAAATGAAGGTTTTTTTCTCTAACTTATGGCAGACTGCAGTTATGATACAGCAGTCCTAATTTCCAATCTGCCATTCATAAACACAGTAGCAAAGATAAATATCTGCAAGTGAGATTGAAAATCAGCAATGAACAATGGTCAACTCTGTCAACAAGTTTGGTTTGAATGTTTTTTTTAATTTCTTACCAAATGCAACTCAATCAATGATAGCTTCTGATTCAAAAAAAAATCACAAGAATGTTTATTGTGCTCAAGAGAGAATCAAAGTCAGAAATCAGATATCAAAGTATGAGTTGAAAATTTCAGTCAAATGTGCTGAGGGGCCTTTGGTCTGGGAATTTTTTCAACCTTGGCTTGCAAATTCATTTTGCGGCAGTAGCAACAGTAACTTGATTGAGTTCTCTGGAGGCCAAGAAAATGAGGCAGTTCACAAATGCTGAGGATGACAATCCCATCATTGGATAGAGAGCTGTTTTATTGATATTGCAAGCTGGGTCCAAAAGCAGACATAGCTGAGGATATGGTCCAATGGTGAGGGACATGATGGTGTCTCAGATTAGAGCTTATAGTGGAGCTGTTCAAAGCGGTATGCTCCAGTATAGCTGAGTTTTCATCCTCTTCATTGATTCAGTATCTGAAGAAGATGGAGGTGAAACATTTCATTGCTTCAAGGCATGTGCTACTGATTCTTTCTCAGAGGTGATAGCTGATTTCTGAACACAATTCTACAATTCAAGAGCCTAGAACATACAAAAAATGTTGTTTGATCATTGATTATTTAGACATCAAAAAATATGGTTAAAATATCAAAGACAACTCACCCGTCAGTATGATCCACTATCCAGATCTCATGATTGAAATCAATGACCTAATTATATGTGATGTGACTGCAGGTGAGAGTGTTTTGGCATAAATGGATGGATGTCATGTTTTTGCAAGTGTTGGATCATCGCTTGGCTTCTTGACTTACTTGGTTTCCTGCTTTATATCCTTCACTTGCTCCAAATTTTACAATATAAATTGGCCGTTGCTATTTGCAGCCCACAAGAAAACCATGTAGGCGCTGGCCAAATTACGCCTACATGGGTGTTTCCCATGAAGAAGCGCCTACATTTATGATGTAGGCGCTGGAAACCATCCAAAATGACGCCTACATGTCAAAAAACCCAGGTAGGCGTCATTTGGTTACGCCTACATTCAAAAAATGAAATGTAGGCGTAATTTTCAAGCACCTACATATCTAATTTGAAATGTAGGCGCTATTTTTGAGCGCCTACATTCAATTTTCAGCTCAAATAAGCGCCTACATGCAGTCCTGCATATGTAGGCGCTACAAATCCGGCAACTACAACTCCAGACTGGTCTGAAGGGTAATGAAGAACAATTTTCAAGTCAAAATGAGAGTATTGGAAGACGGAAAAAGCAGTTTGGACTCAAAATGAGTGTATCAGAAGACGGATAAAGCAGTTTGGAGTTGAAATCAGTGTATCGGAAGACGGAAAAGTGGCTCCGGAGTCAAAATGAGTGTATCAGAAGACGGAAAAAGTAGTAAATTATTTCAACTCTGAACTCAGTTTGGAGTCAAAATGAGTGTATCAGAAGCGGAAAAAGAAGTAGATTATTTCAACTCTGAACTGCTATTTACGTCTTCTGATACACTCACTTCAGAGTTGAAAAGAGCATATTCATCTTCCAATATGCTTAACTGCTTTTTCCGTCTTCCAAAACACTCATTTCAACTCCAAGCTGCTTTTTCCATCTTCTGATACACTCATTTCAACTCCGAACTGCTTTTTCCGTCTTCCAATACTCTCATTTTAACTTGAAACTTCTTCTTCATTAGCCGTCAGACCAGTCTGGAGTTGTAGATGTTGGATTTGGAGCGCCTACATATGCAAGACTGCATGTAGGCGCTTATTTGAGCTGAAAATTGAATGTAGGTGCTCAAAAATAGCGCCTACATTTCAAATTAGATATGTAGGTGCTTGAAAATTACGCCTACATTCTGAAATTTTGAATGTAGGCGTAACCAAATGACGCCTACATGGGTTGTTTATCATGTAGGCATCATTTTAGATGGTTTTCAGCGCCTACATCATAAATGTAGGCGCTTTTTCATGGGAAACACCCATGTAGGCGCTGTTTTGGCAGCGCCTACATGGTTCTCTTGTGGGCTGCAAATAGCAATGGCCTATAAATCAGTCAGTGAATTCAAAGTGAATTGAAAAAGATTGAGAAAATTGACTCGAAGTGATTTGGTTGGGGTTCCTATCAAGATATCAATTCGACTGGGTTCAATTCCAAAGTAATCACATACACCTTGTCCTTGTGGTCTGAGAGCTTCATCAAGATATAAATGAGACTGTCAATTGAGATAATGTAAAAAGTTCATCTGAAAAAGTGAAGAACTTACATACCTGATATAATATTTTTCTTTCAATCTCAACAGATTAGGTGACTCAAGAATCAAACCTTCCATATTATAACATCCTTCCACCACCACCAAAATCTTTTTCCAAGCTCTCATTTTTCTAGGTTGACCTTCTGCAATTGTGTCTCTTAATAAACTTTCTAAATCTTTCATATCATTCTGTTTATAAGTTCTTACCATTGCATCACTTAATCTTGGACCGAATCCAATTGAAGAGTGATTCAATTCATCTGAAATGACCAATGAACCCGTAACAACTAAAGAAGGAGATGTAGTGAAATTGGTGGCAAAACTGACTGATTGATAAGGCATATTCTGTACCTAAAGAATTGGAAATTAATTTTCCAGTTTGGATGGTAATTGAATTCACTCCACCATCATCTCTTGATCTTGCTGAACTGATATCAATTGAATTGAAGTTTCTTCAACTGGATCGGTACATATTCTACTTGATTGAGCAAATCCTAAATAATTATAAGATGAAATGTTTAAGGATTGGGTAGTAGTATGAGTATATCCAAAACCAATTCCATTATCTCCGGCTGTACAATCTAAGAGTGTAATCTCAAGCTGGTGAACCCAAAACTGGTCTTGAAAAGCAATATCTCATCTAGACTTAACTTTTCTCTCGTCTAGACTTAACTTTTCTCGTAAAGAATGAACTGGAATCTGAACCATTTTTTGGAATAAGATGTGCATATGAGTTAGGTGAATATCTTTCTTCCAAAACATCACGTAAATGACTATCAAAAAAGAAGAAAAAACACCAATGGTCAATTTCAGAAAACAATCGGATTCTTGTTGTAGAAAAGAGGATGAATGACTAACCGAATGAGCAACACAATAAGGTAAGACCAATAAGCCGTTAGAAAAGTCAAAACTCCAGCATCTTTGAAGTTAATCGATATTAATCAAAGCGATTGCAGAATGAGATAGCTGATCATCAGAGGTGATTGGAGTGAATTTAGGATCAAATGAACGTAAAGGACTTAATGAAGAAATATTATAAGAACTTAATTAATCATCATGAATTGGTTTGGAAATAATTTGGTTGAGATCGAGATTGTCCTGATTTCCATCCAAATCCAGTATGATAAGCAGGTTTGGATGTTCTTTGTATGTTTTTTGAATCGACTGATGAAAAAGTATTAGCACCAGGATCCTCATTGATATGATTTGGTTAAGCAATTTGATCATCAGATACACTTCTTTTCATTTCTTCTTCACCAGATGATTCACCCTTTGTGATGATCATCGTAGCTCTAGGTGAAGGGGTTTGTTGTCTAGTACTTTTAGATCAAACGAGTGGAAGATCTTGATGATTGTTTTTATTTGTAGAGCTTGAGTTGGTTGGATCAGGTGAATGTACACCAAGATCTTCGTTCTTTGATGAATCAGAAGCAGTTGATTTCACTATGATTGGAATAATTCCTGAATTACCTGAAGTCTTTGATTTAGGTGACGGTCTTAATGATGACTGTTCATCCTCAAATCTAATCTTTCTTGCACTTTCAGGTTTTGAAACCGTTGTTTGATTAGAAGTTTTACTTGTGGGTAATTCCGAGACAATTGATAAATTGGTGACATTCTTGACCGCACGTTCTGGCATAGATGATTTTATATTCTGTGTTGCAGAGATCGATTTAGCAATTATCTCTTGCGCTCCTTGAGTCTTTGTATCTGGATGATAAGGTCTTATATCATCAGAATAGTTTGAACCATCAGATCCTATAGTTGATTGTTGGTCATGCTCATAGGATGGTCTCGATCTTTGACTGCCGGTCATCGAAGGTCGAGATTCATCGATCACAAAGCAAACCGCTTGTGGAGGGGCGACCACCGATCCATCCTCCCTGTTGCTATCTGGTACATAGACGGGTGGTGGAGAAGGTGCACGAGCCGAAAGCTGAAGTCTTGATTGGCGTAACAGTTCAGGTTTAACAAAGACGATTTCGGGGGCTGGGTATTGCGAATAACTGACACCGTAAAGTTTCTGTTGGTAAGCAAGGAATTAAGAAGCGAAATCTTAAGCAATATTGCAATATATCATTGATCCGGGTCAGTATCTTCACATACCTCCCAAGCTTTAGAGGTGGATTCGAATAAAGCCGTAAGTGTATGCTGATCGAAAACTCGCTCAGTAAAACTATACGTTTTGCCAATGATCCAGGGTAAGCATAAATCCTAGTGCGCGAGATACAAAGAGTAAAGTGAACTCAACTGATTGACTACCTTTCCAAGATGTTCAAAAATTGCATCACTATAATTAAGACCCTTCAATTGATGAGTCCTCCAAGCCAAATTTCTGTAAAACAAATCAAAGAGAAGAACATAGACTTAAAGGTCAGAATGGCAAATCTCACGATAGTCAATGATTGATAGAGACTTACATATCCCATGTAGGTATACAAGTATCGATTGAAGTATTATCTCTAACCTTTAAAAGTTCTACAAACCTATCGCATATAAATCACGTTCAATTCTCTGACAAAATCTCCAGACGCATTCAAATTGATACTTACGCTTGATATCTTGAGCAAGCCCGATTGATAGCCAAACCTGAGAAATTCGTTCGACTTGAAGCTTCGATATCACGACCACCAGCTGCTTTATTCCAACCTAAGCTTACAATCGTATTTCTGAAGCTTTCTTGTCGTTTCATCTATGAAACAGAAAAAGTGGAAGGCAGAATATTAGTGATGATTTTAGTATTAAAATGATGATTTGGAAGTGAAAGAACTCAACCAATGTGATTAAATCAAGTGAGAATGGCTCCGGAACACAGGGTCTACTAACTTAGGAACAGCTGTTAAAACCTTCATTGTCTGAACTGCAGCTTGTGTAGCCGACAAACGTTGGTCAACATCAGTATTAGATAAAGAAGCAAAACAACAAGTAACCAGTCGATTCAATGTTCCAACATGTTCAACATCTTCCAATCTCTTGCTAGTACTCAAAGTCCCCCTGAAAACCAAAGAAGTAAAAAATCAGACTTTGTTGAATGTGATTTGGTAAAGAGAAGAATGAGACATACCTCATAGAATCAAACTCAGCCAATGGTGGTAAAGAGAGAGAATAAATATCTCGCGGTAATTTATGAATCGCTAGATTCGCTTTTGTACCCTGATCCTTCACACTTTAGACGACACGATTAACTTTTGGCCCATCCGGTGTGATTACGATTAGTGAAACCTATTAAATGTGTGGTTGGTCGATTGATTTCAAGGTAATCGGTAAACACAGATCATTCAATAAAACAATCAATCATCAAAATAAATAAAGGTTGAGATTTGGTTTTTGTGAACAGAGCTGGACATCAAAGTGCATGCCCGTTTGACTCTTTTTTTTTTGGTAGGCCTCGAAGGGGACTTGGTCAAGTTAGAATCAGGACATACCTTTCCGAATGGAAGTATTTGGATCTGGAAGGAAGTGAGATTTAAGTAAATCGGATGAAAGCACCAGACACGCGGATCACAATGGTTTGATTGGGGTCATACAAAGGTTTCAGAGAAACTCGTTCATAGAGAAATTGTGTCAAATAATTCAGAGATATTTGCATCATAAATAGATTGCATGGATCATATCAAGGTACTATGGAGATAGAAAGTAATCATCGCGAAGTTGTAACTTCGGCTGGTCTAAACTCGCAGTTGTTAGGGGAATGAGTGGAGGTTTTGTCAGGTTTTGTCTGAATTGCATGTTCGCTATTAATATGAACTAGCTAAGTTTGGCGGCGGGCGCCGCACTCTTGATACTTTCTTGTGCTTTGTGCTTGGTGTATCACATTGGACTACTGTAAGAAATTGCCTGCATATTATTCTCATTTTCACACCTGATGTTAAAGAACCTAATCCAGCAGCAACGGTGGCTCACTAAGCTAAGCTAAAGATTTTTGCCACCTTGGCTTAGCTTAGCTAGAGGCCGCTAAGGAAAAATCCGCTAACACTAATCTTAGCGGATTTCCGCTAACGCTAAGCCATTAGCTTAGCGGGTGTAAAATGACACCCGCTAAGCCAATTGATTGGCCGCTAAACCGCTAATAGCGGCTTAGCGGCCCTTTTTTGCACTTAAAACATGTATTTTTTTGATAGCTAAGCTCCCGGCTTAGCTTAGCGCAGACCCGCTAAAGGAAAAATCGAAATTCGATTAGCTTAGCTTGAGTGCGCTAAGGATTTAGCGCTAGCTTAGCAACAAAAAATCGCTAAGCTAATGCACCGCTAAGCGCTAACTTAGCTTAGCCGTGCCACTGTTGCCAGCAGATGTATATATTATGAGACTTTTTTGTAGATTTGTGATAGACAGTACATGTGGCGCCTTGACTTGATTGTGAAGTACTTGCTGATGTTTGGAGGATACCTCAAATTGATCAATTCAGAGTTACAACACAATTATGGAGATTCTATGTGGTGTGTGATGATAAGTGGCCATTTTATGCATGACTTGTTGATTGATGGCATTTAATGATGTTGCATGACGATTGATCCAATTCATGATGACTATACTTTTAGTGGTGAAAGTCACCTCTTGACTACCCTTTACAGCCAACATCCAAAATTTAGCCAATTTTTTTGGGGGGGTTATGCTGAGCTTGGCATGTTTTTCGCCAATTTTCATTGGTTTTGGTGCTACTTTATGGTATGTACAGTCCCCTCCAAGTGGTTTACGTAATCATTCAAGCTCTGTAGCAGCAGGGCCGGGGCTTGTCCCCAACCCGATGATTACACTAGGTGTGGGGACATGTATAGGCATACTTAACAGCCTGTGTTTGGAATTTGGCAGAGTGACCAATAAAAAAATCTTGAAAGATTTAAACTGCTGACTGGATTAAATAACCAAGTCCAAGCTATTTTCTGATTGAGCTCCTTGAGATAGTCACCAAAATGTTCTTTTAGCCAATTTCACCAGGGTATGAAATTCTAGTTAGAGTTTGAGGTTGAAATTTTTGTTTTGCCCACATCCCATAGTCAAGAAGTGGCTTTTGCCACTGTACATACAATGAGTGTGATGTAATACATCCTTCCTAAATCCTAATACTAATCCTAACCCCTAACCAGATTGTACAATTCCTAAATAGTCAGCCACCTTGTTTTTGGAACTGGATAATTCCTGTTCTCCAATAATTAACTTTCTCAATGCAAGTAGAAATTATATTGCAATCTGCACCTACTTTTTTCTGATGGTTGTGTATGACTGAGTGTGTAGATATAAAGTTTCGATGTCTGTGCATTGCTCTACTTTTGCACATGACCTATTCTCAACTGGATTTGATGGATGAGATAGATTTAGCCTTCTAAACTCTTTGTATCCTAAATTGGCCATGAGCCCCAGGAACATACCTACTGAGACTTTGAAATTTTACAATAAAGCTTTTCAAATCAATCAGACTTGAAATTAACTAATGGTCACTAAGGAAGAGCTAAAAAATGATGGCATTGTTAGTGTTCTTGGAGCTTGTGCAGGGTGTAACATAGTCCATTACGTCTGGCAGGGAGATGCTAGGGACAGCAAAAGGAAGTGAAATACAGAGAACATGAAAAGGCCTAGTGGTAGTAATTGACACACCTGACACTTAGAGAGAGATGTAATTTAGGAATGGAAAAATTCCCCTCTTCCTCCATTGTCTCTTCTCCTTCTGAAGATCCTGCTTGTCAAGCATCCATATACACAGTAATTTCCTCTGCATTTTCTTACCTTCTCCTCTTTAGAATCAAGGGAATATTGAAGGCTGATCATTTGTCCACAGCAGCTTGACTTGCCTATGTGCAAAAACCAAGAAAAGAATATCTAAGGAGATACACAGACATTGTGCAGTTGGGAGCCATTTACTGGGAAAGTTTCTTTGGGGAAAAGCACCTGAAACACTGGAATTTAATCACAGCAGCCCCACCCATAGCACATTCCTTAACCCAGTAGTTGGGTCTTAGGACTGGGCCTGCATTACAATCCACTGGGCAAGCTTGACTGAGTTGACCATGTAACCAAAAACAATTGTTGTATACATTGTTGTGCTCAACATAAAACTTGATACATATGCACCAACTGCTACATGTGAAATCAAAAGCACTCTGAGAAAATGATATTAGAGGTACAACTCAGCATTCATAGACACCAAAATTCTTGTAGCTGTGATGCTTTCGATTGATCAATTTTAGTTTTGTTCTTATGAATTCCAATACAATCAAATGCCAAAATTAGAAAAGATTGTTATTCTACTGTAAGCAATAAACTTTGATTGGTCTCATTTATCAGGGTTCATACACAAGTAAAGTAAAATTATTTGATGATACCCTTTTGAAACTTTATATCCATGTATCTTGTGCTCTGGTATCATATTTATGGTGTCTTCTGATTTAGGCCCTGTATAAAATTAACATTAATCAATCCAAAGACTGAACAAACAAAGAGGAGTGAGAGGAAAGACAATGAGGTGGTGATATTCAAAGACATTCTTGTCAAAGCCGAGGTTCAAATTCACACTCAATGGTAGGCAGATAATTGAAAAGCATCAATCCAATGCAAGGTAGCAAGTCAGACTTTGATCTGACATTAAATCCTCTGGATCTTCTATGTGTATTGAGGTTTCCTTTATCTGTGTTCATTGAGTGCATGATCATTATGTCCAAGATGATCAAAAATCTCCAAGAAGATCAAAAATCTCCAAGTTATGAGGAAGCAGACCTGATCTGAATCTCAGTTTTGGACAATTGATATTGGGTTTTCTCATTCTTGTTCTTCTGATTTTTAGCCTCACATCTCTTATTACAATTTTTGATGCAAGACAAACTGAGTGCTATAGTGAGAAATAGCCCTCACTGTGTGAGAACTCAAACATATGTTACATGAAACAAATCCAAGTCAGCAGCTGATCAGACCCAAAGTCATTCTTTATCAATAGCCCACTTAATGAAACTAACACATTTGATTATATTTCATTTTGTTTAAAAAGTAAGATTAAACTTGGATACAGACTGCATCATTGTTTTGACTATGATTGTTTTGAGAGAAATGACCTTTGCTACTTCACTTGCACAAGGGCTTAATCTCATTGATCATACCAGTTTGTAGTCAGACAGAAAACAACTATACAAATGAAAGTTCAAATTTTGTGATCGATATAACTGCAATTAAACCAAACAAAACAGAGAGAAAACCGCTTACCTAGGTAGCAGATAATTCCAAGCTTGTATCAGACCAATCATTTTGAACTGAATTGTCAACAATCTAACATCAGTTGATAATCAGTGCAAACAAACATGGATGGAGAGAGTCAACTGATAAAAACGAGTTGGATTGATCAAAATCACCAATCAAAATATATAGGCCAGCTGATGATTGATATATAAACAAAGCCAAAAGATTGATCAGTGACATGAGGTAGATGAGAAGCTGAAGAAGGCAAATTGTGAAAAGTGTACTTACAGATTGTCCAAAAAGGACACATAAAACTAATGATTGATAAAACCATAAACAATCCAGAAAGAAGTTGATTAGTACTGAATCAAAAAGTGAAAAGCATCCAAGATATGAAACTTACCAGTGCAAAATGAATCTACACATTGCCATCCTGTTCAATGATCATCACCTATGATAATTCTTATAAGTTGATAAATTAAAAGTTCACCAAAAACTGATTCTCAAACCCCCAAAATCAAATCAAGATCAATTTCAATAGACAGAAAAATTCAAAAGAAAGAGAACTTACACCATTGAGCTTTACCAGGATTAAAATGAACCAATCCTTTCAAATCAAGTAACAGTTCATCAGTTACCCAACTCCACTCAAATCCCCAATTTGTAACCAGAGACGGAACATGTTTATGAATAAGTTTCAATTGAGATAAATCGAATTGAATAGTTTAATAATGATTTGTTGTTCTTGTCTTTGTAAAATATTGCTTTTCAAGAATGAAGTTGAATTTTGTACGGATCGTAAAAAGTGGAGGGAAAAGAGACTATCTTAAACTGTAGTATGTTGATTCTTTACTAAGCCACATCGCCAACTGACCAAATCCAATAAACAATTCAATTAAATATTGGTCAAACAAAGTTGAACTTCTAGGAAAGACAACCAAGATTGATCTGATAATAATCTGAATGAGTTGAGGATTCAAATTAAGAAAAGTTCAGATCCAATCGAATTGAACAATCTAATGAAGTTTGAATCACGTTAGTTTCAAGCATTTTACAAATCACAGATGGCCAAGTGGTGATTGGATCAATGAATAGAGTTAAAGCGATTAATCGATGATGACTCATTTATGATGAAAGTTGAGAATGATTATGGACATTATCTTTCGTTGAACATGGACAATACAATTCAAAGATTGCTTCTGATATTTTGATCGCTTCATTTGAATTGCAATCCACTTGAATTCCGCTTTGATTGACTCGATCTATATCTGATTTCTTTCTTTCTCTTTCGAGTCCTTTCGGTTTAACCCCTGATTCTTCTAAAATCATCTCATTGCAGATCGAATCTTCTAATGCTAACTTGACTTGTGATTCAAATTGATTAGGATAATGAAGCGACTCAGCTTTTGACATCGGGTCCTCTTCTCTACTCATCAACACATTGCTATCTCAATTTTAACCAGTCGGTCGTCCATGTCTTGATGATCGGATCGGTGAAAAGTGGCATTGTCCTCGGAATTGATTTCGTTTTTCGGTTTGGAAAAATTGTTAGTAAAACTTGGATAAATTTCATAAACCTTTCTTCATGTTCTGTCAAATTGTGGTTCATCTTCACTTGGATGAAAAAATTGATAAGCAGTGATAGGGCATAGCACTGTCTAGAGCAGTTGTACAGCTATACTGTATAGACTGCTCTACTTAGCTGGACAGGTAGTCCTGCGGTGGAAACAGAAGCGGCCAATCGGAAAGGAAAAGTGGTCAATATACACCGCAGGATAGATGCAAATTCAAAACAATATGCTTAACTTGGCATGGTGAATAGATTGAAGGTGCTCCTGTGCTGAATCATGACGTAGGAGGGGAACTCATGATTGATATTTGAGGATAGTTTACGCGGTGATCCAGAAACGAGACCTATAACATTATTTGTATATGTGTTTCTTGTGTGAGTTAATTGGGAACTTGATAATCAAATTGGAGCATAGTTGATTGTACGATAGGATTCAAATGTTGGTGTTGATGACTTGGGATTTTGGCTAGATTGACATTGGATCTCTGCGACTAAAAAGTGAGGGACTGAGGAAGTCGGTTGATTATGTGTGTTGAAAGCTGTAAGGTAACAGAGTTGTGGAGATGGCGGGGAATCTGTAACCGCTAAGATGAATCATAAGCTGCAGCAAATTGTACTCTCCTTTAAAAAAGAGAACGGAAGAGTTACCCGGCCAGAACTACGGAATAGCAGGAGGGCTTGAAATAGTGGAAATTATGTGTATATGTGTATAGGAAGGGGAGAAAATTGAGATTCATTGTTGCTAGCTCAAGACTTTTGCTGCTGCCAACTGCAATTCCGCTGGGGGAAGAGTAGGCAGACGAGCAGGTTATCAACGTTAGTGGCAAATGGTTCTGCATTATAGTAGGCAAAGGAAATACGGAGGATGCTATGTCTATTGAGTAGCGGTAAATCTTGGCAAAGTGGAGGATCATATAGCAAATCAAAGGTAAATTACGCTAGTCCGTAGCTTCGGCTGGCTGAAACTCGGATTCGTCAAGCTTGAGAGTAGCCAACTGAGACAATTTGTGGATTTTGTAAAGCAATTTGTCTATTTTGTTGGAATTCAATGTTCGCTGTTAACTTGAATGATGAGATGATGATCTTGTAGTTCTTTCTGTAAGCTGATGAGTTGTTTTGCCTTTGGTTACTCAGAACTTTGAGCATACTGATGATATCAATGTTGATCAAGTCATGGAAGATGAGGGTGAGAAGAATGGCTTTAGGAAAACAACTAGTGATGATGTCAAGTTTCTCCTATCATATTTTAAAGATTCAACCTATGTCCGTGGCAAGGAGGTAAGTTTTCATCTTAATACATTATATTATCATTTTCATTCTCAAACCATTTTGATGATGTTTTATCTTTTTATCCATGTAATAGGCTACTGGGATCAAACAAAGCTTGACTTGCAAATGGTGCAAGAGTGTTTTTACACGCGGTAATGACAGTAACTCCAATCTTTACGGTCATCAAAACAGTGTAGTACTTATAGCACAACAAGGGCTATACAGTGCTTGAAAGAGGATAATCTGAAGATGTAATGGATCTAAAGAAGGTGTCTGAGACTGCTCTTTCTGAGAATCTTTAACAAACTGGACTTTGTTCTTAAAGTCTCCTGATAACAGAGAAATATAACCAGGTCTTTGATAATAAGAGAAAAGTAACTGTTGAAAAGGCACCAGAGAAATAAGTTCAACACATTTAAAGTGTTATTCCAGTCGAGTCAAAATGTTGAAAAATAAGCTCAATATCTTTTTGATATTATTCCAGAATGACAGTGTCATATAAAACACATAAAACAAATTTCTCTTCTAATGAAGGGCTGATTTGAGTGACCTAGTACTGTTCTAATAAGTTTATAATGATAAAAATGAATAAAGCTGTGTAAGAGATGAAGAAGAAAGAAAACATAATTTCGCACAAAGGGCACAAGCTTATATACAAATCAATGAAGTGGTAAACAGCTCTTAAAAATCCTCTTTACCATTTAAAAAACCAAAAGATGACTAAAATGTTGGTAAACAGCTTTGATATAATGATTCAACCACTCTCTACATTCCTAGATTTCGCCATCACTAGCTCACCAACCCATTATGATCATTACTATGATGTAATGTGATCTTCTATTCATCATCTGATCAGATTTATTACTAATTTGACCAGTAAAACATGACTAATCCCTATTCTTATGATCAAATGCTGTGTATATGCTGTGTATATGCTGTGATTTGGATGTTCTAGAATGAATATTGATTTGATCTTATGATGATTCATCATTTCAATGATGTAATTGCTTGTTATTAATGATTTGTGATCTTGTTGATGTGTAATCAAATCCTATGATTTCTTATAACTTTTGTCATACACCTCTGTTACTAATGATTTAAAGGTTGTAAATTATGATTTGGATGATTCTGCGTCGAAAGAACTATTACTCATCATGTTCTGACGTCATTTGACACATGTAATCAGCTGAAAACCTTCATTTTCGACTATTTTCACCTATTTTCTCCACTTTACACACCTTTTACTAAGCTTTTCCTTTTTTCTGTTCCTGTCTTCTGTGACATTAAACAGTAATCTCTGACCGTGAGAATCCCTAAAGATACTCTTGGCAACCTTATTCATTACTAATACCACTGTTACATATGTAAAACTACCTGTAGACCCTTGTTTACCAGCTTTGACTTTTTCCCATTTCCTTAATAACTTCTATTTGCTCTTATCAACCACCAAGATTAAAGTTTTTACTGACTAATATAATGCTCCTATTTCATATTACAACCCTAATAAACCCATAAACCTAATATCAATACCCTAAAAACCATTTCCAACCCGTATACCTCTATTTTCAAGTTTTTCTTATGTTTTTTCTTTCTTTTGTTTTGTAATCTTTTTGTTAAAAGTTTATACTTATCTTATTAAGCTGGTTTCAATGATAAAATGATGTAAATAATAAACTACAGTCAATCCAATTTTGCTTGTCCAATCGGATTTTATTTATTTATTTTTCACTGCAATACAGGTGATTCTATAAGCATAAAGATATGAGTCATATGCTTATGCTGGAGTTGTGAGTCTGACCAACCACAGCTGACCATAGTCCACAGTGCTTGATTATTACAAACCTGTCCTCATCACCATCCCTTTGTCCTCACACACATCGTTCCAGCTCAATCCTATCTTTCATCATTCATCCTCTCAGCCAAAGAACCGTAAGGTGAGTGCTGACCCAGTCTTCTAGGCTTTGATTTCAGGCTCTTTGTTTTGGTTCAGACCTCTCAGCTTCGGTTCAAACCTTCCCGTCTTCAACTCAACCCTTGGTGTCTTTGATTTGATTATGTAAAGTTCACTCACTCAATCAAAAACTAGCTTGAACACAATACTGATCTTCCTTTGAATTATATTTTCAGTTGAAGTTCATTAGATTCGAGTGGATTGTTCAAAGCACCTTTATCAGCTACTTCCAAAACACTCACAATTCCTTCTCAAGCGAATGATGATAAAGGATTGAAGATAAAAAGTCTCGATTGCTACCCACACAATATCAAAAAAGAAGGTGAATTGTTGCCATCACTTGATCACCCCAATGTCGGTTTAATCTACTCAAGCTTATGTTTAGTGAAGTATTTTCTTTAGATCTTAGTCTCATTTTTAAATCCTTCCTTTAGGCTTCAGCTCCAATTCGTAAACGTCACATCCAATTGTAGAGCTCTGGATGTTTTTTTGGTCAACTCGATCGTTCCATTTTTATATAGCATACTTAGCTTTGGGAATCTGTTGCATCAGATCAAATCCAAAGCCTTAATGTGTATTCTGCTTGTATTTCATCTTGCCTCAGTTTGCTGTTGTAATAAAAGACTCTTTGAATTACAGTCTCTTCCTGTGATGCTTCAATTACTTTTCAAATGCATTGCCAGCATGTCTCAAGGTGAGGGGATCATGTGCAATGATAGTGGTCACAGATAGGCTGAGTACCAACAGTTCTTAGACCGGAAGTCTGCAAGGAAGCCAGTGACTACTAGCACCAAGTATGAGCTCAGGTTAGATGGCACGAGGAAACAAGACAGTTCATAAAAACAGTGCTTCTATATACCGTTGCAGGAGTTTCATACACTCTAAGATCAAACTGTGGATCTAATGAGACACATTGTACTCGTAGGCAACCGAAAGAGTCCAGAAAGTATATCAATCATAAGAACTCAGAATGATGAATATAAACTGTTGATGTTATTAACAATGGCCATTTAGATGGCAGGTACAAACTTCTATATACAAATAAGACACTTATTCTTTCTTGAGTATAGGAACAACAAAATCACATAGCAAGAAAAAACTACAAGATCCACAGACTGAGGCAGATTGATGTGAAGCGTTGAGAAACCAGGGTAAGTAGCTTTACTGATGATTTGCAATAAACAAGTCACACCTTATGAACTAACAGTATCAACACAAATAAACTTACACAGGATTGATCGATGACGCGGAATTGGATTTAGTGGATTGATTGATCTTCAAAGTACTTTGAAATGTCTGAACCAAAGACTAGAGCTTAAGTTGACAGACAGAAGGGATTTGAGAGAAGTGAACCATTTCGATTAGTGCGTGTTTAGTTGGTTAACAAGAGTTGAGTCAAAGAACAACATACCTTGAATTAGCGATAGGGTAAGGACTGATAACGATTTGAGTTGATGAGCTCGAACATATCCGATGAACGGACCAAAACATTGACCTGGCTGGATGGATGAGGAAGATATTCAGCAATCCAATGACTGATCTCAATACAAGTAAGATATTCAAGGAGCTTACTTGAGTCAAAGCCGAGATGTTTCAGTCGAGACCGAAAGGGTTGAATTGCGGAATGAAAGCCTAAGTGATAAGCCCAATTCTCAAAGGATAGTGACGAGGTAGAGAGAAGCGATTGGATGATTCAAGTGATGCATGGATGAGTTCGGAGAGGATGGATTGATGCTGAATCCTGAATCTGATGGGTCAAGACTTGGCAGCATCGATCATCAACAACCCTCTACACTTCAATTGTGGTATCTTGATTGAAGGCTATGTATGCTTATAAAATGGCCTGTATTGGCCTGTATTGATGTGAAAATAAAAAATAAAAAATCCGAATGGACAAGCAAAACTGGATTGACTGTATATGTAATATAATTGATGTAATTCAAAATTTTTATTTTTTTTATTTTTTGATAGGTCTCATAGATGGATTACCCCAACGCTCGTGTGCTAATCGACATCAACCACATCCAGGCCAACCTCCATGTTCAAAATCTCAGCTACTGAAACAATTTTGCAAAGATTTATTAGATAATATGGGGTTACCCAAAGACACGTATATATCTTTCTTACAAAAGTATACTGACAAAACTCTTCCTACCACTCCACAAAAACTTATCAACCACGGGACCACTGTCATTGTTGACCAAGACACCTTGAAGGGCATTCAAGTCATTTGTTTTTTCTCCAATGACACCACTCCCTTTGATCAGCATGAAAAATTCAAATCAACAACTAAAACAGTGTACAACCACACTCTTTGACATGCAACTTGTAAGGTTAATCGCGTGATGAAAGGCTGCAAAGCAGGCGGTGAGATGAGGTTGGCCGGGTCTAGGCCAGGTAGTGATCTGGGAAAAAACATTTGGTCATTTTTTTATGTTTGTTCTTTTTTGGTTTCTTTTTCCTTATTCAAATGTTTTCTTTGCTAGGTGTTTTTGCTTTCAATCAAAAGGATGGGGTCAATGAAGCCAGGATTTTCAAAGATAGAAATGAACTGAAGGCTATGGCTAAATGTCACAATAATTATGCTGAATGGATGTTGAGCCTCTCGATGGGCACATTCAAAGCAAACAAGTTCATCTCAGCTCATTGTTGTACTCCGTCTTTTGCAGATGAAGAATGGTCAGAAGAAAAATCAGGTGCTATCTTTTCTAGTATCTCAGTCAATACCGGAACCGCTCCAATACAATATGTATTTTGCCCCATCTTTTTATCAGAGCGTTATAACCACTATGAGTGAAACGATATCATACCAATATCGTTTTCTCTCAAATTCTCACAATAAATTGGAGCGGGGAAACCGCTCCAATACCGCTATATAGCGGCAATATGGCACAGGACCGAGAATAAAGAAAAAAGTAAATTTCAAAGAGATGCTACATGTATACTAACCAGGCCTAGGTAAGAGAAAAATCAATAGATCAAAATTAATTTCAAATTACAATGGGTTTGTGCTTCATGATTGTGAGCTGGTCCTGTAAATCGATGGTTTCCTTCTTCTATAAGATTCAAAGCTGAATCAAAAGTTGAAGTTGTTGAATATGAATCCAATGAGTTTTAGATGATTTATTAATGAGTTTTTGAAACAAATAAAAAGGAGAATTCATATGAGAAAATTTGATTGAATCACATTGAATGTTTTAAATAACTTCAACAAGGTAAAGAAAAGGTTTTGAGATTTGATTGAGTGATTAAAATTGAGATGACAGTTTGTTCTGTTCAGAAGGTTTGATCTGGGGAATGTGTTATTCTTGAAGCAATGGTTTCTTTAAACAAAGATTGGTGTTATTCCTGATACCGACCTGTTCAAGAATCACTGTATGTGAGTGATGTAGTGAGATTTTGAGAGGTTCCGTGATGGGATGTTCTTTGGTGGTGGATGGTTTGTTTGATAATTGTCTGTGGTATAGAGAACTTAGAGTGAATACAAGTTTTAACCGATATATATTGGACAAAGCTTGGACCCGGCCCGTATTGGAGTGGCCACTCCAATGTAGGATTTTTGGCATCCGGATGGTGGAGCGGATCCACTGCTATATATAGTGGTGAATATAGTGGTGTTGAAATTGCTCCGATACCGCTCCAACACCACTAAAAGTTGCAGAGCGGTTCCGGTATTGTCTCAGTTACTAGAGATGGTTTCTGGAACAAGCCGCATGAAGATAATGATGTCAGCCCTTATGCCTGTGGCCTCTGGAATGTAATATGGCGTGCAACTGGAAAACCTCAATATAAAGAGAAATCGAACTTAGGGAAGATCACCGGCACCAAGTTCGTATTGTTGTATTATCAGGTCAAAACCAATATTTGTGCTTGCAAGGGAAACATTCTCATGCTATGGGCGTCAGATGAGACTCATTACACATCTGAATCCACAACAACAAACAAATTAGGCAAAAAAATCAAGCCACATAACTCACCAATCACGTTGTT
The DNA here is from genome assembly GCF_000204055.1 of Melampsora larici-populina 98AG31. NCBI lineage: Eukaryota > Fungi > Basidiomycota > Pucciniomycetes > Pucciniales > Melampsoraceae > Melampsora > Melampsora laricis-populina. The sequence continues at coordinate 429,569 of NW_006768775.1, forward strand.
TGGCTCATCCTGTCAGATAAATGCGGAACTTGCTAGGCGTATTGGCAAGGTAGTACAATCAAAAGCGGGAAAAACTGAGGGAGAGTACAAGAATTTTGTGAAAAGGGGAGTGAAGTCTTATCATCAGGAAGTTGAACACAAATTGAAGATTATCCATGATAAGGATCATGCATGAGCTGTTTTTCACATCAATTCTTATCAATCGACTTTCTCTTCATCTATTATGAGTATTAGTAATAAGTTTGTTTGACCCCTTGTCAGACTCAAATTAAACTTTGAAGTCTCAACTTCAAGCTGCAAGTGTTGTGATTTACACTGAACATAGCATAACTTACTTCAAACTCTTTTTTCTACATGGTTATTTGCATTTAGTTGAGCATCCAACTTCAAAGTTCAAAGTTTTTTCTAAACCATGCATGGTTACTTGCATTTACTTGAGCATCCAACTTCAAAGTTTGAACTTGAAAGTTCAAAGTTTTTTTACATGGCCACTTGCATTTACTTGAGCATCCAGTTTCATGACTTAGAGCCTGTACATGAGGATTCATTCCAATGTTGTATGTATGATTTCTGTTTTGAGCTGAGGTTGGATCGCAAAGAAGGCACCAAAGTTGATTTGGACCTGGGATTAGATCAGGTATACAGGAGATTACATTGTACCAGAAAGACCAAAGTGAAGTCGCAATGAGGATTGGATCAGGACCAAAGGGCCGATGTTTGATTGGTTAAAAAGCATGCGATGGGATGGTTGTATTGCATCTATGGTTGGGTCTGATGAGCCATTTGCAAGGAGCCATTGGGCCTCAAGGCACTGAGGCTCAGTGGGTTGATATCGATGCACTTCAACATCACAACTGAGCCTCATTGGATGTGCCAAACCGTGTCTGAATTGGACTAAGGATTCAGTTGGATCTTTCAGATGCGGTTTGACATTGCATATCAATTGTATTGCACATCTCGGCCCCGAATCTGCTTTGGAACACCGTCCCCAATGTGACATCAGAAAGTGCAATCCAACATGAATTGCTTGGCGGTGGTGGGTTGATTCAGATGTGTGAGGCCTTGACGTCGCTGTGATTTTGCTTCAGCAAAGCAGTTTCTAAGTGCCTGTGAACCCTTCTCCTTGTCTACTACCAATATGTGATTATTAAATGCATGATTTGCAGAAGGACTTGGCAGATGATTGGTGTTGGTAGTGACAGGCGGTCCATCATTGCCAAGTTTCTTGAGGCAGCCTTCACACATTTTGAATTGTGCATATGGTTTTTGCAGACACTAGACTCTTCAAGGGATTTGTTTATGAAGGGGTTGTGATAATATAAATTGTGATGATAGACGGCTTACGTTGTTTTGTGATATGTGACCAAAGTCTAGTGATACTATCTGATGGATGCGGCAAATGAGTGGGTATAAAGACAAAGGTCATATATTGAAACCCATGTACTGGGGGTGAATCAGACAAAGCTATTAGATCTAGTAGTATGGTGTGATGTTATTTGTTTGTATGACACTTGGCCATGTTCTGACTGTTTGCCATGACTCAAAATCTTGATCAGGACATGGTTTAATTTGTGGATCAAAAATCCATGTTGGTATGAGTCATTTTGTATGGTTTTTGGCTTGGGACAAATTTCATTTACACATAAGATGGGAAAACATATGTGTAACTGGTGTGCTGTTTATATGTTGGTATGAGTCTACATATTTCATAGCAAGATATCTTGAACCAATCTTGAACATTGATTTATTCAACAACTCCATCCTGTCCGCACCTCTCAGGACAAAGCAATTCAAGTCTCAAGGTTTGAATATCTGTGCAAGATGTCAGAAGGACTTCCACATAATAATTTCGAAGCTCAAAAACTATACTCCTCATTGTGTTCATTATCCTCAAAATTTTTGCCTTACGTTTACTTCACAATAGGTGGTCCACTGGGGAAAAAATTCAGTAATATATTGATATGTGAGAGATGTGCTGATTGATGGTACAGAGTGCCCACACGTCCACACTCATGTCACAGTCACTGGGGACGCACAGGTACACTGTGAGTCCAATCAATGCATGCACAACACATCACCATGTGGCAATTTTTTTCTCAGTGTTTGTGCCCTCCCACTGTTTTATCCCCAATGTTACCAATCTTTCTGTTCAAGTAAAAGTGCTTGAAAATCTTGCTGTTCTCAAACCTCAGGCCAAACCAGTTTCTGTTCAAGTAAAAGTTCTTGAAAATCTTGCTGTTCTCAAATCTCAGGCCAAACCAGGGATTTTTTCATAAGCCCCTCTCTGAGGGCACTACAGATGTGCTTGTGAGGGGTTTAGTTATGCTTAGGTCAAAGTGATGGAGTATATTTTGATCCATGGCTGCTGTAGTGGAACATATGATCACCGTAGATCTCCTGTGGTAGGCCATATAGCCATGTGAAAACATTAGGAATCCAACAAGTATGTAGCTTGTGCTGAACTTCAGTGAGGAGACTGTCACTGTATGATTGCCATGCCTGTTAATATGCTTCCCTAACCTGCAGATTTTATCTTCTTGCAGTGACAGTCATGTTCATACTCACCATGGAAGAACAACAAGATTTCTGTCAACTAATTGGATGCATCAGCCCCAGCCTCCTTGGTCTGTCGCATATCCCAATATATATTCCAGTTGGAAAATGAATGGACTCAAACAATAAGGCATTATTCAATTCAGGCCTGTTGCAAGCAGTCCAACCAGCTCCAGATATTATGTTCCAAACACTGCCAAGGCAATTGGACTGTGATCTGACACTCTGGAAAACAATCTAAGAACATAACAAATCAAACTCCCAGCATTCACATGGTGGGTGCGGGGTTTGAATTTTGGGGAGGCCCAGGCGCTGATTTTGAACTTTACAAAGGCCTACCTATAGTGAGGGCGCTGAGGTGTTCCTCTGCGGTGTTAGATCCCCCAAAAAGCAGGAAAAAATTGAAAAACTCTCAACAACATCAAAAATAGTATGTTTTATATCTCATGATACTGCTGGTAATTGAAGAGGTGAATTTCATCAACCACCATTTACAAAAATCATTGCAAAGGTCATCTTTCTCCCAATGCTCATCCCCCAACTAAAACATTAGTCTATTACGGTACTCAAAGTTGTGTATACTTTGCTGTGCATAGTTTTCTTTTCTTTTTTCACAAATTCACACAAACAGGGAAAACTATGTTTTTGGCTTCAAAGTACATATCTTTGAGCTTCAATCAAGAAACGTACTTTTTCCAAGTTGTTTGTAGTTGCGAAAAAAACACAAAAAAACTATGCACGGCAAAGTATACACAACTTTGAGTACCATTTATATACACACTCTCAGTTTCATACTCTGTCCTTCCTCCTGCTCTGCTCCATCTTTGCCAGGACCGACATGGAATTTGGAAAATCTAGATGCTAATCACCCAATTTTCATCCATAATCACATGATAATTGGGTGGAATAGAGCTAAACCTTAGATGGGCAAGCCAACCCCAAAATCAAGCCAAGAAGGCCTGCCCCTGGGCAGGCCATTTACGCCCCGCCCACCACGTGAACCAGCATGACTGTCTCCAAATTTCAAACCAAATGTGTCCTTGAGTCAAGATGTCCCTGTAAGTCAGAACACATAATTTTAGGCTGTTGCTATTTGCAGCCCACAAGAAAACCATGTAGGCACTGGCCAAATTACGCCTACATGGGTGTTTCCCACGAAGAAGCGCCTACATTTATAATGTAGGCGCTGGAAACCATCCAAAATGACGCCTACATGTCAAAAAACCCATGTAGGCGTCATTTGGTTACGCCTACATTCAAAAAATGAAATGTAGGCATAATTTTCAAGCACCTACATATCTAATTTGAAATGTAGGCGCTATTTTTGAGCGCCTACATTCAATTTTCAGCTCAAATAAGCGCCTACATGCAGTCCTGCATATGTAGGCGCTACAAATCCGGCAACTACAACTCCAGACTGGTCTTAAGGGTAATGAAGAACAATTTTCAAGTCAAAATGAGAGTATTGGAAGACAGAAAAAGCAGTTTGGACTCAAAATGAGTGTATCGGAAGACGGATAAAGCAGTTTGGAGTTTAAATCAGTGTATCGGAAGACGGAAAAGTAACTCTGGAGTCAAAATGAGTGTATCAGAGGACGGAAAAAGTAGTAAATTATTTCAGCTCTGAACTCAGTTTGGAGTCAAAATGAGTGTATCAGAAGCGGAAAAAGAAGTAGATTATTTCAACTCTGAACTGCTATTTACGTCTTCTGATACACTCACTTCAGAGTTGAAAAGAGCATATTCATCTTCCCATATGCTTAACTGCTTTTTCCGTCTTCCAAAACACTCATTTCAACTCCAAGCTGCTTTTTCCATCTTCTGATACACTCATTTCAACTCCGAACTGCTTTTTCAATCTTCCAATACTCTCATTTTAACTTGAAACTTCTTCTTCATTAGCCGTCAGACCAGTCTGGAGTTGTAGGTGTTGGATTTGGAGCGCCTACATATGCAAGACTGCATGTAGGCGCTTATTTGAGCTGAAAATTGAATGTAGGCGCTCAAAAATAGCGCCTACATTTCAAATTAGATATGTAGGTGCTTGAAAATTACGCCTACATTCTGAAATTTTGAATGTAGGCGTAACCAAATGACGCCTACATGGGTTGTTTATCATGTAGGCGTCATTTTAGATGGTTTTCAGCGCCTACATCATAAATGTAGGCGCTTTTTCGTGGGAAACACCCATGTAGGCGCTGTTTTGGCAGCGCCTACATGGTTCTCTTGTGGGCTGCAAATAGCAATGGCCTAATTTTATGGAGATATGTTGCAGTTTGTTGGAAAAATGAGAAAAATGAGTTGATCAACCCATCTTTAGGCCTTTTCAAGCAGATAGTTGACAATGATAACACCCTCTTCCTGTGACAAATATGTGATAACAATAACAAGTTCAGGCCCTGAAAATTATTGCCAGCCTTTGTTAATCTTTTTCTAGGCTGCTAAACGAAGTTCTTGGCACTGCTCAAAAAACGGGCTTTGTATTTCAGAGATCACAGTGCTCTTCTTCAAGGGGTCTATGATTTGTTTCTGACATATCTCTTTGAGTTTGGGAATTATCAACACTTGATACCATCAAAATAATGTGCATCAGGGATCCTTTCTAAGTTGTAGCTCAAAGCAGCATGTGTTGTCAGGATTCACTTACTATTGGCCAGGCAGTACATACTCTTGGGACTTGTGAGTGTTTTGACACCTGGTACGACGGTATGAGGGGTGTGGTGAGTTTCGGCCCACTCAGGCCAAGGAGTACATGGATTCTCGGCTGATTCTTCAACTTTTGAGGTGGAAGAGGGAATAATGTCACAGTATTTCTGATATGCAGACCGCAAGGGTGCAAAATACAAAGCTCTACATGTGTGAACAACAGTCAGATTGGCAGACTGACACATGCCAGTGATGACAGTCATATTTGACGTTGGAAAGAATTTCGACTGACCCGCAAATCACATAATCAATAAATGCTATATATGTTGTCAACTATAATGTTACAATAAGTATCCTTCAAAAAAAGCATATGCATGGAGAGAGCGTTACTGACGAGGTGTCCGCGACATGAATGATTGCTTTGAATGTAGTATCCTGTTGTCACAAACCAGTTTCACTTTTGGCATGTGATTGAGCAGTAATTGCTGAGAAATCTCCACAACATCAAGATATATACGCACCTTTTTGTGTTCAACATTGTCTTCATCACTATCCCATTTTTCAACAGGATCTTCACAGTATAACCTCTCAGCAGGTTTTTCTGTCTCATTTGTTTCAAGTTGTGATCCATCCGCTTGTTGGCTCTCAGCATACTCTACCAAGTGGCTTAGGCCGGCTCGTGATAAGCCAATCAGGTAAGTTTGCTGTTCACATAGCAAGAAATGAACACATTTGCACTTACATCTCTGAAAGTATTCAAACTGTGTGAGTACGTGACTTGGAACGTACAGATTTTTGACCTTTCCGCTACGTCTTGACCAAAATACCAATTGAGTGATATCAATTGAGGGACGTTTGTAAGTTTCAAACAATATGGTGCACATTTGCGCCACTACTCTCTTCATATCATCCAACTCACAATAAGTACTATTCACTGATCCCTCTTGACAAGACCACGTTATGGTGGATTCCAATGTCTCCTGTAATTGTAAGTTGTGGCCAGAATTCAGCATCCTGCCTGGATCTGCGTGCGTAGCACATATCCTTACCAAAGAATTATAGATCCAGAGTATGTCCATTGTTGCTTTGTCTATACCGATAGTCTTCCACTTGTCTGGGTTGCTGTATGGAGTTACAGTAGCCTTACTACTGACCCGGTTTGCCTAGTGTGGCCCGTAACGGCTGCTAAACTGGATGGTGCTTGTATGTTGCAGTTCCAATTCGCATGGAAGACCACATCCACCATGTCTGTTTTGATGTAGCATGTTGACATGCTCACACCAATCAATTTCCGTAGAGGGTGGATATAACCTACAAACAGGTCTGAGAGCTAAGCATACAATTTCCTTTGTCAAGAGGTTCAGACAGCAAGAGTGTTAAATGGGCTCCTTTGTTCATATTTCCATTGACAAACGGTACATTTTTGATTGTCTATTATTATTAACAAAGGATTTGCATTTTCTAGAGAAAAATTGAATAAAGATCCGTTCAAATTTATTACACAACTCTCCGTGTGAGCACATCGACGTGCTCATGGGGGACGGGCATGGTGCATTGTCAATGAAAAAATAGATGATCTTGTGATGGTCCGAGCTGACCTCCCATGACATGGTCCAGTTAGAATACATCTCGTGTACCAAATCACTTAGAAGGATGATCAGTTCCGTGCTTGCAAGTGAAGATGGTTGGCCTGTTGGTGTTGTAGGGTTTTGTCTGCTGAGCCAAAATTCATGGGGACAAGCAGTGCAATACACTTGTTTGGCTGGGACACAATGTGGCTCATGTATGCGGTGTTCATCTTGCTCAGTCACTGTTGCAACAATATCATTGGTCTGCGTGGTGGAACTTAGATAATTGTTGACATGAAGAAGTTTTCCGCGAGTCTACAAGGTTGGGATAACGTCAGTACTGAGTGCAACTACCGATCAAGGGGTTGAAAAATGATCACTCACTTCCACCGTGCCGTTCTTGACCGTAGGCCCCATGATTGATGATGTGTCTTTGAATTGCAGGATGAGTTGCCAACCGTACGTTGAGTCTGGATGAGTCGTTCATGGAAAATTCCTTCTTATGTCGGCCTCTTGATTTTTGTATGTATGCGCAATACAGCGCGATGATCAATTCTGACGGTATAAGCATAATTGATCAGCAAAGTATGTATGTGCTCATATCAAGATTTTTGATGCAAAAGGATTTGCTTCAAGACTTCAGTAGAATTGGTTTCCAAATCTTTGACGGAAACAGATCATGATCCTTCATGATCTGTTGGTGAGTCGGATTTGAGAAAAGAAACCCTTTGTTTGCCTTATCAAGCAATGTCCTGACCACCTCTTGTTGCGCCAGATGTGGTCATATCCCTGAGGTTTTATAAGCATTCTAAAAAGCCCAAGACCAAGTCATTTGAGCATATCACCATCACATTTGCCACCGGTGAATGTAGCATACAGACTAGCCACAGATTCACTCCTAAAACTCAAGCATAAAACACTCGATAAGTAAAAAGTTCTTGCTGTTCACCATCATACTAAAATAGTACGTGATTTCTTGGACCTCGGGCCTTTGGCAAGGGACTTTGTTAAGTTTGGTGATTTCTGGGAAAACCAATCCCACATATACATAATGAACAGAGCTAAAATTCTGCCAAGTACATAAATGGATTGCTTGCAGCTTAGGTAGAAGATTGGTAAATATTGATAATACAAAATATCACCACATTTGCACTCACATATAACTCATAATCTTACCAGATGTAGCTATCTCTGTCTTCAAGGTACACGAGACCGCTTACACCGCACTAATTGTAAGCCCTTACGGTACCTATAATAGTTGATCTATGAGGGCTTAACTTGTGTGTGAGTGAGTTATTTTGGTATAACTTGGTGTATACCTCATTGAAAATGCCTGTCCCCAACGATTCTTGGGCATTTCACACAAATTTTCTCCCTAATGGAACGTGAACAAGACCAAATCAAAATGTGGCAGTTATCAAGAAAATAGCTTTGATGTATACATACACACAGATTTTTCTGATTTTTCTCAGCTAGAAGCACAATATACATGTTATTCAAGTCCCGAGAATGTAGATTTCAAAATAGGTGATTTATCAAGAAGGGTTTTCAGGAGCAAGGCCATCGAGGATGTGAAAAAAGACAAGCCGTGCCTCCTCTGGCAATAGATTAGTTACAAATCGAATGATGGTTAAGGGTCCATATGCCTTCCAGTTGTTGCGAGTGAATTTATAAGCTTCCACGCGCAATTCTTGGTGAAGCTGAAAAGTTGGGCTCTTGACCTCACGGAACACAGATTTCACGTCTAGAGAGTCAATTATTTGTTTGTGGCATATAGCTTTCAGGTCGGGAATAATCAACACTTGATTTTCATCGTAATAATATGCATCAGAAATCGTGCACAAAGCCCTGATAGAAAGTCAAGGATATGGTGTTGAGATTGACTTACTGTCAGCTATTCGGTACATACTCTTTGCGCTTGTCAGAGTCTTGAAACCTGGTACTACGGTATGAGGGATGCAGTGGGCTTCGGCCCACTCAGGCCACCGTGCTCTGTGTTCTTTGAGGGATCGAGGTCGACCGGGTTCTGCCACCGATGTCAAGTAGAATCGTTGATGCGCAGATCGCAGGGGTGCAAAATATAGAGCCCTGAATATATTTAGGACAAGGGATTAGATCTGCAGTCTAAAGTACGGCAGTTTTGGAAAAAACTTTTTTGTGTCAAAGACCATCTTACTAACCCGCAGATTGCATAGTCAATAAAGGCTTTATACGTTCTTCGACTAAAGGATCAATCACACTCAGTATCCTTCAAGAAGGTATGCGCAGAAAAAAAATCACTGACGAGGTGCCCTCGACGTTGATAGTCGCTTTGAATATAGCATCCTGTTTTCACTGATCAGCTTTACTTCACTTGCGGAACAATCTATTAAGACTTGAGCATGAAACGTTACAATATAAGCACCTTCTTGGGCTCGACATTGTCTGAATCACTATCCCATCCGTCATCGGAATTGTCCCGGCTTGAGTATAACAATTCACTAAGACTTTTGGTCCCATCCCTCTTACGCTTTCCTTGATCCATATTTTGAGTCTCAGAATATTCTTCTGAGTGGCCTGGGCATGCTCAGAATATAACCAGTCAACCAAGTTGGCCAGACACATAGCATGAAATGAAATGATCTGGACTCACATCTTTCAAAGTATTCAAACTGTGTGAGTATATGACTTTGAACATACATATGTTTGCTAACTCCTCTGTGTTTTGAGCGGAAGACCAAATGGGTAATATCAATCGAGGGAGACTTGGAAGGTTCAATCACGGTGGTCTCCATTTGTGACATTGCTGTCTCCAGAACATTCAACTTGCTTTGAAGAACATTCAATAGGGGAGTTTTTTCTTGACAAGACCACGTTACCGTGAATTCCAATGCGGCCTGTTATCGCAAGGCGTTTCAAAGATTCAGCCTTCTGCCTTGATTCACATAGGCATAACTTGCATACTTACATCAGAAAACAATGCCGGGCCTCTGATCAATCTTTGGGTGTCGATGGCTTTGCCCACAGTGATAGTCTTCCATTCGACTGGGTCACTGCATGGGGTGACAGTAGCTTCACTAATGACCTGAAATTCTCCCTCAGCTTGGATTCCAAACTATATGGTGTTTGTATTTGTATGAACGTCAAAATACCAATTTTCAGAGAAAAACGACGCGTCAATGAAAAAACCACAAAGTAATCTGGTGATGGTATGAGCTGACCTCCCATGCCATAGTCCACTCAGAATACATTTCGTACACCAAACTACTTATATGGACAATCAACTCGTCCACAGCCGGCTCTTGTGCCTCAATTGAGGTTGATGATTGTCCCGTCGGTGATGCTTCCACTGCCGTCTTAGTCTTCCGTTTCGGCAGACAGAATTCATGTGGACAGTCCGTGCGATAAGCATGCTCCGCTGGGCGACAGAGTGGGTTATGTACGTGATGCTCGTCCTCCAAGGTCATCTTGTCAATGATGATATTGGGTTGATCAAACTTCAAATACACAGCAAGATTACGAAATCGTCCTTGAGTCTACAGAGTTAAGATACAGAACCGAATAAAGATGAAAGAAGAGATTGAGAGATTAGTAATAAGCACAAGTGGTCATTTGGGGTTTGAATCCTCTTCAAATTCTACTCACTGTCCCCACGTGGTTCTTGACCATAATTGCTATGATTCAAATGAGCACTAAGTATAAAATACTGATACAATGTACCAGAGTGTCTAAGTGCTGAGATTAGAAGACCCAGTGCAAGCCGTTTTGGAAGTAATCAAGCTGGGCGGAATAGATTTTAAGAGACCAGTAAAATCGAAGAAAGAATGATGAATTTGATATAGTCAGATTTTTGACTCCTTGCCACTGCCAGCTAACAAATGACTAAAAGAGAAATTGCAAGACTTGTATGGACCTACCCTCTCTGATGCCGCTCCAATGAAGAAGCCGGATGCCCTCCGGGTTAGTAGCAAGAATGACGCAGGAAGACAAGAATTACATTTCAAAGAAGACAAAGGCAAGTACAAGTGTACAATGCCGCAGCCCACGTAAAGAAGCCAAGAAGGTCTCACAATTTCCCAAGGCTTTTGACACCACTAGTGATTATGTGCATGGCCAAATCTCAATTCGTGTTACAATTAGATGATCCGAATCCACAATGCTAATCTTGACTTGAACTTGTCAAAGCCCCTCCCTCTAAGTACAAACCAAATTTAATCATGTACTGACAAGTCAGCTTCATCACATCTCTCATTTATATGGACCTTGCTTGGGTTTGGCATACCTCATTTAAACTACTTGCGCTCGGAGACTGTGGACCGGCATAAGACACACTTTGACTAACTGAGGAATGATATCAAGTCACTATCAACAATGCAATAATATAAGGAGTGAGATTTCAGTAGGCTGACTGGAAAGTTGATATATGAACAAAGATAAAGGTTGGAATGGTACTCTCTGTACCTCTCATATAATGTGATATAATTATGCAAGGTGGAACAGAGATAGGCTCTTTAATACACAGGCTGAATGGAAAGTATCAGTGATGATCAAGATCTGAAGTCTTTGTTCATTAAATTATTTAAAGCAGTTTCATATCTACAGAAGTCAATTGACACGGCCTTTGTAGGACAAAAAGGGAAAATTGGAGGAGATATATAAACAAGATCAAAGGGGTTAGCTTGAGAAAGGGGTGACTTGTGGTACTAAAGATCTAGTGTGACCACCTGATATCAGGGGGCAAGGGTCATAAAAGTATGACAAATGGAAGTGCTTAGTCTTCCTTCTGCTTTCTTCACAAACAATTTGATTAAGTGGGTCGCGCGTAGACCTTTGAGGCAAGGAAAACAGCCGGAGTAGGCCGGAGTTCCGCAGAAAGTGGTAAAAGAAGTGCCTTATTTTCAGAAGCCACCCCCTATCTTTTTTGTGGAAACTGAAGTGAATTCCTTCTCAAGAGATGTTGCACTCAACGGAGAGCATGGTACGAGTAAGAATATTAGGACAAGTGTAGAAATTAAATCAGGTCAGGAAATTCATCAGGAAATTCATATATTAAATCTTTCATTTTGCGACTTGTGAAGATGTAAAAGTTCAACAATAATTGTGAAATCAGAAATAATTGGAGCTGAACCTTACACAAAGAAGATATCTGTTAGACAGACACAACCAATAGAATAGCTTTGCCATTGAAACCTTCTCCTAGCAGCCAGTATTCCTTTGATATGATGACATAATAGTTGATGACTGTAATTCAAGAGAACATACACAACCAAAAACAAGGTAGTATTGATAAATGTTGCTTGACCTGATCAGAAAGAGTAATACTACATATCTATGTACACCTGCTTGATAATGCTTTCAGAAATCATACTTAATTTGTTTTCTCATGTGATATGAACATGACATAAAGGAAAGATGGTGATCGACAATCAGACATTTTATAGATGCATGTAAGGTTTGCTCAGCTATGAATATATCGTGTTTTCATGCCCCCCGGGACCCAGCTTTCACAATAGATGAGTTACTGAGAAGGGTTTTGGGAGCAAGATTGTTAAGAATGTGGTTAAAGACAAGCCAAGACTCCTCTTGTGGCAAATTAGTGATAAAGGGAACGATGTCTAAGGCACAATATGTCTGCCAATTCTTACGCATCATCTTATAAGCTTCCACGCGCAATTCCTCGTGCTGCTGAAAGACTGAGCTCTTGACTTCAGTGAATACAATATTTGGCTCTAGGCTGTCAACAATTTGTTTGTGGCATATAGCTTTGAGTTCTGGGATGATCAACACTTGAATTCATCAGAAGAATTTTGCGTCAGCAATCCTGCACAAAAACCTCATGGCTCGAAGCCAAGCATACGGTGCTGATATTCACTTACTATCAGCTAGTCGGTACAGACTCTTTAGGCTTGTCAGTGTTTTGAAACCTGGTACCACTCTATGAGGGGTGCAGTGAGCTTTGGCCCACTCAGGCCATGGACTACGGTGCTCTGTGATGGCCTGCCTGAATTCTGCAACATACGGCAAGCAGTATTCTCGGTATGTGGATCGCAGGGGTGCGAAATACAGAGCTCTGAGTTTGTGACAAAAGATCAGATCTTCAGCCTAAGATATGGAAGTGTTCACAATTACTATTTGAATGAGAAATAACGATCACTGACCCGCAGATTGCATAATCGATAAATGCTCGGAATGTTCGTCGACTACACACCGTTAAAATGAGCATCCTTCAAGCGAACTATACACCCGAAGAGAGAATCACTAACGAGGTGTCTGTGACATTTATGGTTGCTTTGAACCTGGCATCCTGTGATCACAGATCAGTTTCACTTCACTCACCACATAATATCGTATCAGAGATGGCTGAGAAAACTTCAAGGTCTCAATGTAAGTACCTTTTTGGGTTCAACATCTTCTGGATCACTGTCCCACTCCTCGTCGGAATCGTCCCGAAATAGCCCTTCATTAGGTTTCGCTACCTGATCTTTAGGCTGTGAATTATCCGTATCTTGAGTTTCAGAATATTCTTCTGAGTGGCCTGGACAACTCACAAGAAGTCAGTGAGTTGGTTATAGACTTTATATGGAATGAAGAGCTTTGGACAAACATCTCTTAAAGTATTCAAACTTTGTTAGTATATGACTTTGAACATACAGATGTTTGATAGTTCCGCTGCGTTTCGAATGAAATACCAAACGAGTGATGTCAATTGAGGGACAGTTGAAACTTTCAAGCATAGCCGTCTGCATTTGCGACATTGCTCTCTTCAGATCATTCAATTCGCGTTGAGTGCTATTCAATACGGGTGACGACTCTTCACGGGACCACGTTACAATGAAGTCTAGTGCGTTCTGTGATCGCAAGTTTCAGTATCCCGTCTGGATTCATACATGTGATGCATACGTACATTAGGATAATATTTTGTAAGCAATCCTTGTGTGTCCTCCGCTTTACCCACAACAATAGTCTTCCACTTGATCGGGTCGATGTGCGGAGTGATAGTAGCCTGACTAATGATCTGGAATCGTCCGGCAGCCTGAATCCCAAACTAGATGGTGCCCACGTCGTGTCAAAGTACCGATTTGCACCGAAGAGCAACGTCAACGCTTAAACTAGGTGATCTCGAAGTGGCTTGAGCTGACCTCCCATGTCATGGTCCAGTTGGCATACATTTCGTACACCGAATCACTTAAATGAACGATCAATTCGTCTAGGATCAACTGCTTTCCTTCCATCGAGGTTGAAGATTGTCCCATCGGCGATGTTTTCACTGTCGTTATGGTTTTTCGTCTACTTAGCTGGAATACATGAGGACAATCCGTACGGTACACATGCTCCGCTGGGGAACGTCGTGGGTCAATCAGGCGATGCTCTTCGCCCGAATTTATTGTGGCAATGATAGTTTTAGTATACGTCTCGGACCTTAGATGCTGGCTAAGATTATAAAATTTGCCGCGAGCCTGCAAGATAAGCAAGCGAACAACGGAAGCTGAGCTCAAGAGATCTGTACTGAGTTAGATGAGTGATATGAAGAATGAATCCCTTTATGTCTACATACTCACTGTCACCGTACGTTTCTCTGCCATGTTCTACTTGAATGCGCCGTGAGTGTAGGTTCTGATCCAATCAGACGGATTTTCTGAGTGCCGGATTCCTATTAATGAAGCTGAGTTATGATCTTGAGACACCAGTTTCGGCACCGACTAACCGCCGCACCCAGGTACCCAGAGTCCAGAGTGATCAAGAGATGAAGATGATGAAGAAAAAACTAGAAAAAATTGACTGTTTCACGGTTGTCCAACACAACAATTCCCCGCAATCAGCGAGGGAGAGTTTAGTCGTCCCTACAAAAGCCCATAAATCTGTAAGCCATACTCCGGCTCAACTCATCCTTGTTCCCGTGATTGTTTTCAGTGGATGAAGGCTGAGGAAATGGTTTGAAATCCCATCATGATGTCTCAACCCATAACGCATTGCTTCTTTAAGGGAAACCTGAGAACAATCTTTGCTCACTCTGCAACAAAAAATGCTTCTTCTACAAGTTCAACTTCTCTTGGTTTTTCAATTACTTGAGGTGTATCTCCCATTTCACAGCATCTGACTGTCGTACCATGAGGAGGAAATATTGTCGAATACATATTCTCCTGATAGTCCTGAGCATGCATGTTGAAAAAATGTGTGAGATTGTGACAAAGCTAAATTGTACACCATAAACACGAGTTCAGATCTTGAAACTCATCTTTGGGATTGTTTCAACATGTATTGGGTGACTTTCAAGACATAACAACATGAAAAATTGATGAGAAATAAGCACAGATACCCACATACAACTCCTCTTCCGCTAGAGATCAATTCAACTTAGAATACCTTTCTGAACCAAGAAATCACAATATGTAGATCAGTTGGTGAAAAAGGTTTCAAGGAGCAAGACCCTTCAGTACATGTTTAAAAAAGAGTGATGCCTCCTCTGGAGAAAGATTTGTGATTGAAGGAACAATCTCAGGGCCCCAATATTTCTGCCAGTTTTGGCGAATCAATTTATAGGCTTCCACACGCAATTCTTCGTGTTGCGCAAAAAGTGAACTCTTAGTCTCAGAGATTACATTGTACTCCGCTAGGGACTCAATGATTTGTTTGTGACATGTAGCTTTAAGTTCAGGAATGATCAACACTTTGAGTCGAGTTCATCGGAAGAATGTGCATCAGAGATCATCGTGAAGCTCGCATGGGCCAGAGCGTTTGAATTCAAGATTGACTTACTGTCAGCAAGGCGGTACAGACTCTTCGGGCTTGTCAGGGTTTGGAAACCTGGTATGACGGTATGACGAGTACAATTAGTCGAGGCCCATTGGGGCCAAGGAGTTAAGTGCTCTGTGCGGGATGTCCTAAATCTTGTCATATTTTTTTGGTATCTAGATGGCAAGGGTGCAAAATACAACGCGCTGGAATTGTGAAAAAGTATCAGAGTTGCAGGCTGGATGGCGGCAGTGCTTTTGAAATCATCTTCACTAACCCGCAGATTGCATAATCGATGAAAGCTCTGTAGGTTTGTCGGCTACAATATCGGGGAATGAGTATTCTTAGAGCAAGCATTTAGCAAGAGAATTTCACTGACGAGGTGTCCATGACATGAATGGTGGCTTTGAATGTAGCATCCTGTCATCAGTATCACAGATCAGTTTTACTTCACTTGCCAAATGATCTATCAGAGAACTTCAAGATCCATATATACACACCTTTTTGGGTTCATCATTGTCTGAATCACTATCCCATTCATCATCAGAATTGTCCCCATATGTGCCAGTACTGAAATCTTCTGTCTCGTCTTTCCGACTGTTTGCTTGACCCGTGGGTTGACTCTCAGAGTATTCTTCTGAGTGGCCTGGGTATGCTTGGAATCAGTAAGTCAGCTAAGCTGTCATACTCATAGCATGAAATGAAAACATGGACTCGCATCTTTGAAAGTATTCAAAGTGTGTGAGTATATGACTTTGAACATACAGTAGATTTCAAAAGACTTGAAATCAGGAAATTCGAAAAATCACAAGCCGGCCCGTGCGCGGCGCAGCACCAGCCAAAAAATGAAGTGGCCGGGCTGTCAAATAACCCATCACACCACCTTTGATCTGCAGAACATTGATTCTGATCTACAGAACATCGATCAGCTTTCTTTTTTTTCTTCAACTTCCTTTATACTTTTGTTTTGGTTGGGGTGATCCCTCAGTCCCCCAATTTGTTTTCTACCTCTCATTGCCTCTGATCCCTTCTCTTGCTCTCATTGCCAAATGCTCAGCGAGCTCAATCCCATTCCCTCTTGTTTATTCCAAACCCAGCCTACCTTTGGTTCTACCCTCGACATGGGTTTTGTGACGTACTCGGAGCAAATCAAGCTCCTGGCTACCCAGTTGGCGGTGGAAAACATCACCCTTGATGACATCAACTTGCGCCTACAAACGTCAATTTCCGCTGTTTCAACTTATCGATGGAAACAAATTTACCTACGCACCAACCGTGTCATCAAAGACCCGGCCACATACAAGCCTATTGGCCGCCCACACGCTTTGTCCAACAAGAATCTTGCCATCCTCTACAACCTAGTGACAGATCACCCCTCAATTTACTTGGACGAGTTGCAATCCGACCTCAAGGATTTGACCGGTTTAGAAGTATCACGTGCAACCATCACACGTGAAATCCACAACCACTTAGGAATGTCTCTCTTGATGACCTGAGGTGTTCATCCAAATCAATCCCTCGAGGAACAGACGGATTTTGTGTGGCGGGTGGTTGGAATACCTCCAGAATGCCTGGTTTTCATTGGTTGGTTGTCCTGCGTGGCCCGTCCTGGTTCTGTCTGTACTTGGAACTAATGGCCAGGTAAAATTTATAGATGAAAGCGGCGTAGTTGGCTGTGACGTATCTCAAAAACGGAGCTATGCTAAGCGTGGATCTCAAACCGTTTGAGAAAAGCGGGATACCCAGTGTCCCCATTGGACTTTACTGCCCGCTGTCAGCAAGCAGGGGATGATAGCAGGGACAGTCATTGAAGGCCCGGTCCGCAGGATTGATGTGGAGCTATTTCTCAAGCACAACTTGGTAAGACTCCTTCTCTTATCTGGGCTAATCACTTTTTCTCTGGCTTACCTTTTCTTTGGTACCTCTGATGTATAGCTTCCAGTCATGAACCCTTACCCCACTCCAAAATCAGTCTTAATCTTGGATAACGTTTGAGTTCATCACGGGGAGCAAATTCTCAAACTTTGTCGACACGCAGGTGTTCTTGTTATCTACCTCCCATCTTACTTGCCCAATATGAACCCTATCAAGAATGGTTTTCATTCCATGAAGGCCCGCTTAAAACGTGAGCAGTGCTGGCTGTTTGAAGATGATAAAGCCGAATATCTGCTTTTACTTGCGGCTTGTGTCATGACGCGTGAGCTATTGCAACGTTTAATTGCACATAGCGGGTATACTACTCGCCATTATTGGACCCAATACAATGCTCGGTTTGATGATGAAGAGTAGGATGGGACTTCCACTTTGCCTTGTCACCTTATATACTCCAAAGATTTCCACTTTTATTCTCATGTAGCTCTTTACGTATTCTATACAGGTTTTGTGTGTTGTTACTTGTACTTTCTAGTCACAGGTTTCTTACTCTACCTTTGAATTACGTTGACTTCATAAATTACAAATCTTGGTATAATTCCTCAATGTAAATTGTTCTAGTTTTATTACACCAAAATTGTGTGATCTTATTTCCTTCTCTATCCATTGTGATTTCTTTTACATGAAAGATAAGTAAATTGACCAACAGTGTGAAGTGCAGAAGAGAATCACCTAAGAGTTTTATCTCATAGATTGCCCGCTGGAATAAAAGAGGAGATCACGGCCAAGTCCAAAGACCCTAGCTGAAATCCCTTGGATTTGCCAAGTGTGTGCCTGACCTTAGAGGCAAAACAAAATGAGTCAAGTGGTTTCCTCTTGACTCAATTTGAAATGATCATATCTGGTTAGATATGATGAAGTTGGATGTGAAACCCCCATGACTATGATGAAGTTGGATGTGAAACCCCCATGACCACTGTCTCTCACATACGAGTTTAGCTGATGGATCACATCAGCTATTTCTGCCAAAGATCATAGTTGAAGTTCCATTATGATATATCGGAAAGACAGGATGGGGATGAACCACATCTTTTTGGTATCTCACATGGTGGTGACATATCGTACGGTTCACTTTAGGAACCGCAAAGTCATTGGGCTTAGGTTGGTCAAGGTAGGACAAACGGGGCACTATGGATTACCAACATCAGATCAAAGTACCACGCTCACAAAACAGAAACTGCACAAGTAGTAAGATGTAGTAATGATTATGAGGTTGTTTTGTAAGGTAACAATACAGTTTTTGTAAAACAAATAAATAAAAGACTAAAACAAATATATTTAACTATTATACTTGATTAGACACGTATTGAAATTTATTTAAGTGGGAGTAGAAGACACAAATACAATTTTTTAAAACAAGAAGAAGAAGACTAAGACCTATATTGGATGTAGGACATTAGACATGTATTACATTTTTTTGAGTTGGAATAAGATGTAATGAATGATCATTTTTGTTTCTTTGGCAAGACTTCGATTTCACGTCCTTGGTCAGTGTTGGTATTGTCGCTAATCACGATAGGCATGGCTCTGAGCCTTTGTTCCTCCATTTTGACCAGATGAGCATAGTACCGACAAGCACTGTCCATCAAGTGCAACCCAGTTCCAAAACAAATGCTCCAGCCTTCCAAGTCGCACGCGTTGAAAGCGTCCGGGAATAGACATGGAAAATACTTTGAATGTTGTTCTCTTCCAAAATTTCCGTAACTGTGTCCACTTTGTCTTGTGGAACTCGAGCAAAAGCAATGAAGTCGTCAATGGTGGTGAAGTGGGCCAGGCGTCTTGCCTCGATGATATCAACATTGATATGCATCCCCTGCATCTTGGTGTACCCCCACGCGGTCAAAGGGGCTTTGGTGGTTGAGGAGCCAGTCTTGGCTTGCTTTGCAGCAAAGTGAGGGGTGGTATGAACAATGGTCTGTTTGATACTTTTCCACTTGAACCCGGGGATCTTTTCAGGGGGGATGTCCAGAGTGACGCCGGTAGTTCCGACAGCCTGGTCCAAAAGAAAAACAAGAATAGAAGAAGGGGTTTATAAATAGCAAGAAAGAATAGTCCGTGACCAGAGTAAAACTGACCAGTAACTTAGCCCACTCGATCATATGCTCAAAAGATAAGTCCATTATCAACTTGTTGTCCTTGGTATTGATAACTCGATAACCTTCGGCAGCACTGTTGCCTTTTTTCTCGTGGTGACACACCAACTCGTTTAAGACAAGTTTGTGTTTTGGGACGGGGTTGGAGTGCACGAGCTTGTCTTGCTGAGTGAGTCGACCTTTGTAAACCGTATTGGAGGCTTTCAAGACGGTGTGCGCTAAAGACCATTCCTAAATAGAAAGGGAAAAACGTTCAAACATACCTTACAGTCAGCAAAAGAGAACATAAAAGAAACAAAGATAACTACTTACAACGGCAACAACTTGAGCTGCCTTTGCTGGATGCTCCATCGAGACAACGATACCCAATTCTTGAGTTGGGTTATTGCCAACCACTTGGAAGAAAGCTTTGAGATGTTCATCAAGTGTTACAATGTTATCACCCAATTTACCCTTGTCATAGGTAGAGTGGTTAAAAACATAGACACTGATTGAAAGTTGTTTGTTGGCATCAGCAGTTTGGAATAGAGCACTGATACCACCTGTGGTATCATTGCGGATCTTGTCGGCAATTGTCCATAAGAACAATTTCAAACAATCAAAAGAATAATCCAAGATGTTGAATTGATGCTTTGTCACGAGAAACTTTTGAGCAACCCATTTTCTTTTGTGGTTGGCCTTGACAGGCCCAGTGGTTGCTTCAGGGGTGTATAAGGCTAAAGTAACCGTAAGATCATGAAGCTTCTGCTTCACAACTTTGGACGCAGGAACTAGAAATTGTCAGCGCATTATTTTTTTTCAATAAGACTAGGGAAACACTTACCAGTATTTTCCTCGGGTGTTGGCTTGAGAACTATGAGAGAAATGAACAAAGTCGGTGCGTGACCAAAACAATTCATTAAATGATTACTTACATGGTTCTTTTTCCGGAGTCTCATGGCGGAAGTCAAACTGCACAGACAAATCTCAAGATCTGATACCGGATGTGGTATTGCTTCCGACGATATTTGGATCCAAGAGATACCCAAAGTCGAGCGGGGCAAGTAAGCAATCTCGCTCTTGCTTGGCGGCATCCACGTGGTCGGTGGTGTTGGATTCTGCGGTATGAGAATCCATTCTGCAACAGATAAGTGACATTCATCAGTCAATAATTGGTGGTAGCATTTGTCATGGGTACTAACGTGTGGTTGTGATTGTTATTAGACGGAGGTTGAGATCCATGAGAGTTTCTGGCAGACTTCAATTTACTAGCAGGAGTTGGAGCCATTTTTAGAAAGTGATTTAGAAGAAAGACGGAAGGATTTGACGCCAAAAAGAGGTATAAGATGAAATGTTTGATGGAGTTGGGATAAAGACACAATGAGGCTTCTGAAGATCGAATCAAGATGCGATTGTTGCCGGAGTCAAATAGGAAAAGGCCACCCCTACCCTTGGCCATCAAAAAGCTTCGCATCTGGAATCGGAAATGTTGTAAGACGAGATGGTGATGTGATGAACTTCTTGAAGGTTGTTGAGGATCTGCAGGTTAGTACAAGAAGCTATCCGCAAATCCTTGTTCGAGACAAGTTATTTGACAGCCCGGCCACTTCATTTTTTGGCCGGTGCTGCGCCGCGCACGGGCCGGCTTGTGATTTTTTGAATTCTCTGATTTCAAGCCTTTCGAAATCTACTGTAACAATAAGTTGAATTTGAGCATGGCTCAGAGCCGCAGCTTTGGAGTAGAGTATTGAATGACTCAGAGTGGCATGATCCAAAGATCTTGGGGTGGTGATCAGAGAAGAACACAGGGAGACTTCTCCATTGCTTGCTCCTGTCGTCTTATCACTTCTGAGAGATACTCGGGTCGCCCTCCTGAATCAATTCCACCGACTTTGCAGTTTGTCATGGCTCCAGAGTCAAGCTCAACTAAGCCCCCTCTCAGCACGGCAAACGCGGAAAGAAGGGCTTAGTTAAGCTTACTCCAGAGTCCACGCGCTTGCTGTGCGACAGGCAAACAAAACTTGGTTCGTCGTGGACTGTATACGACTTTCGAAGTGTTATGCTCGGTCATGTGTGACGATTAGAAGCACCTGGAAACTTGTCACGCACGTCTCACTGATCAATGGCACTCAAGTGCGGTGGCAAGACTCTCTAGATGATCTCCATGGGAGGTGAAAGTGAAGAGATTTTCAAAAGGGTGAAGAATCGGAGGAGAAGTTGAAACCTCGAAATTGCGAACTTTGGTTAAAACAGATACCAACACAACTAGTGTTGGAGTAAACTGACGGCCCAAGATTTCTAATAAAATGAGATCACACCACAGTACAGTACAAAAGTAATAGAAACAACATTCGAACAAAAAAGATTGTCGGTCTGCACCACCGGTATACCCAACTTCATCTTTCCTAAACAAATTTCTCAAAGATTTAGTCGCCATCAAGGAACAAATAAATGAACCGAAGCGTTAAAATCTAATAAACTGTTTATTAAACAAAAGATGAAAGGTAAGTAGTACGATAGACCATCAAGATTTCCTTTTTGTTTAAAAAAAAATCTTCTTTTCGTTTAGGGGACGGGAACGCGAGATCTTTTCACCTAGTGCAAAACTTGCTCAAAGCTCGAACCTAAAGACAAAGAAGAACGAAAGGTTAGAGAATTGTTGATGTTGTGATTCTGGAGAAGGAAACTTCTTACTTTTGTGTCCCCATTTATAAATTGTTCGACTAGAAAAGCTGGGAGTGGTGAAGAAAGTTGGATTATAAGGTAGGACTGAAAATGGTCAACTTGTGGGTGACAGCTAAGTCATACAGGACTTTAAGTACCACTTAAAGTTTTGAGATATGTATGATCTCATTTCAGGCAGTCATCCAAATCACACGGAGGACATTTGCTGACATTTGTCCCGACTCCCAACTCTTCACTTGGGGCTGTCACCCGGCCCCGTGTTCGTCGGGCTGTGGGCCGCTTTTTTTTGCCGGATCAAAAAAGTCATTTCTAAATTTCCCTGCACATTTTTTATGAAGGCACATAAATAGCTTCTAAACATGCATATAGAAGATTAAGAAGCTCTATAAGCCAAAATGAATGATTTGAAACCTCCTTTAGTCTTGTATCATAGGACTTGAAGAAAACAAGGGTAGAGAATTTAAATCCAATGAGACCAAAAGCTGAGAAGAAACAAAGAAAATGAAATCAAAACAAAAAGAGTCGAACATGAAAGGGAAAGCAACAAGACTCTCAAGCAAAAAAACATTCCCAATCCCTCAAACTTTTACAAGACCTTTCGCCACATCCAAGTACCGCTCTTTACGCAATGGATCTAATTCGACTAACTTTTTCAATACATCTACTTCATTTGGACAATATTGAAGTAATGTGGATAATGCCCATTTCGAATCAGGTTCAACTTCTAATAATTCTTTGATCGATCCAATCTCTGCTTCCCGAACATCTTCTCGATTGTCTACGAATTAGAAATGATCATTAGTTGAGTTTTTCTATCAAGCTTTTCTTGAAATCATCAAAATCAGAAGAACTAAACTATGACTCATTAACCAACGATGGTATAGCCAACCACTTTGATCATTCGGATCAATCCATAAAGCATTCCGAACCCATTCAAATTCTTCTTTCAATCTAATCTCTTTTTCATCTGTCTTAGAATCTAAAAACTTAGATTCAAGTAATCTTGATCGATAATGCCAAGCAGAAAAATTTGAAAAATTGGATTCGATCTGTTTTGTTGTAAAATTTAATTCAGATTTAAACCTTTCTTCAGATGAAAGTTGATCGTCTTGACTTGAAATCATCGAGATTAAGAATCGTCTATATCCCCATACATGAACTAGAGTTATACCAAGTATAACAATTGATAATAGAAAAGAACAGAAGAATAAACCCTGTCATTTGACCGAAAAACCAATATTCAACCAAGTTTGGTTTTGTTTAATTCTAGTATAAACTTTTCATTTGATTATAAAGATTCACTCACAATTCCTCCCATCTTTTTTAAGTAATCTTTCCACCAAATTCAATTCATTTAACCAATCTTGAGGTTTCATTTGTTTTAGAATCCATTTACGATGTTCCCAAATCGAATAAGATTTTGGATGATTTTCAAAACTTTTAAACGTAAATTTCATTTCATCATTTAATTTTTCTAATCCTATTTCATTGTGATCAACTTCATTTGATTTGATGATTGAGATTAAACATTTTCTTCGGAACGACCAAGCTGTTACATGTTCTGGATTTAAGGTTAAAAGTGCTGTACTCAAATTAAATGAATCGTCTTCTTCATACTCCTTCCTGTGATTCTTTCGATCGAAGCAAAACCAAAAATTCAACCAAACATCGAAATGTCCCAAATCAGTTTTCTTTTGAAATTTTAAAGGATATCAAAAAGAAATTTTACTGGAGAGTTTGAAGCAATGAATAGTATTGACAAAAACTCAACTCGTTCCAATAAACTCTTATTCAATAATTGATACTCTTCCAATCGTAATCTCTCTTCTTCAATTTCACTAGGATGGCGTGGTGTGACAGTTTTAGGTCTTTGAACTCCGTGCTATTTGAACAAACGATTGCAAAGATGTTAGATCGATCTACTTTATTTTTGTGATGTGGTAGACAATGAAAGATACGTACCATCTTTAGTTTGTTGAGTCGAGTTACTCGTTGACTCAAGAGCCATTCGAACAACAAAAGCTCATTGAGATACCCGCAAGCGACGTCTGGGAGGACGACCCGTAGCGTGATGAGCTGACGTACGATGGCCCGGGTGGCCCGGAGGTTCCCGAGGGAAAAGGAAGCCCGCTGTCCTATTCAAGAAGCCTCTATTATCTATAACTTATCATGGCTTCTGTACTCATAGAGATTCTCACATTGGTACACATTATAGCTTGCAAAGACTCGCATGTGCAGCACTTTGTGGAAATCAGACACCTGGGGTCTTGTCTCAAAATTGATAGTCCACAGCCAAAAGCCAGCTACCTCCATCACACTTAAATCTACAAGCAAATGGGTTGACAGCTGGGTAGAACAAGGTTAAGCTCAAACTATTTGTCAAGCCCAAATCATGATAACTAGGGTTGAGCTGAGTTTGAAAAAAAAAACAATATGTTATGATGTTTTCTGGTCAGGAGTCATAGTGATTGGTTTCCTTATCATGATAATCAAAATCAATAAAGAGGTAGATGAACTGATGAGCAGATGCTTCCATTTTTTGTTCTTATTGAAGATTTTTTTTCCATTGACATATTTTATATTTTGTTTGCCAAAGTTTAGATCATGTTGGAGTCAAGTTTTGAAATACAGTGAAACAAAAACTGCTTCAAAATTTCAAGTATAAGATTGTGCACACCTGTGGTCCCAGTTTGTATGCACCTCAGTGCACCTTAGCGCACCATGTAGCTTGAAACATGTCAAATAGTATCTCATTGAAAACTTGTGTTGAACATCATATCAGATACAATTTCATCCTAAGTTATTCATCTTTTAAATGAACCTAATTTGAAAAATGACCTATCAGATTTTTCATGGAAATCATTTGGAAGATTTATCTGGGTGCAACTCAAGTAAAATTGTATAAGTTTCACTGAACATTTATGTGAAACAGCCCACATTTATCTCAGCTAAGATTGGAAGAAACATCACACATCCTATCTTCCACAGATCAATGCCAAGACAACAACACAGCATACAGAATCAAACATATATCACACACACAGTGGTCTAAGTCTGTCAGATATCAGAAACTAACAAGCCAAAAGTCATCATTGACATGTTGTTAGTTACAGAAAACCTGGGAATGTAAATGAAGTGGTGTATGTGGTCTGGCAAACAGGGGAGCAAAGTCCACAATGGACATTGTCTGCAACATTAACAATCTACCCGAATTCTTGGGTCCTGCTACAGTAGACATATTTGGTGAGAGTTCATTGTGAAGATGTGTAATCTCAAAATGGAAATTTGAATAAAGAAATACTAATACATAAATGATACGGCACACAATTGATAGCACCCCACATGGGGCGGGTACCTGACATGATGGAAAAATAAATAAAAACATACGATATTCAGCCTGAAATTACATATAAACTTTAACAAACAAAATATAAAATATGAGAATGGAAAAAAATCTTCAATAAGAACAAAAAATGAAACCATCTGCTTATCATTTCATCTATGTCTTTATTGATTTTGATTATCATGATAAGGAAACCAATCACTATGACTCCTGACCAGAAAACATCATAACATATTTTGGTAAATTTTGTTTTTTCAAACCAAGCTCAACCCTACTTATCATGATTTGGGCTTGATAAATAGTTTGAGCTTAACCTTCTTCTAGTACTACCCAGCTGTCACACCATATGCTTGCAGATTTCAGTGTAATGGAGGTAGCTGGCTTTTGGCTGTGGACTATCAAATTTGAGACAAGACCCCAGGTGTCTGATTTCCATAAAGTTCTAATCATGCGAGTCTTTGAAAGCTATGATGATTAGTGGGAAGTCTGATACCAATATGAAAATCTCTATGTTTGGATTTGGGTTCGTAAGTCTGTTGTCTTTCTCACTTATCAAACTCACTGATTAGATTTATCAATCTCATAAATTCACAGCTTTCTACAGAGAAATGGAATAGTATTTGGCATGTGGGTCTTGGGTGTTCCTAAAGAGTTTTTCAAAATACTGCTCAAATTACGCAAGACGGCGCCGGAGGGTCTGACTCGAAAATGGCTACAACCGAGAGCCTGATGGGATGATCACTAGACAACAAAGATAAAAATGCAAAATGGAACGGACGAAGGGTATGGACATTTTTATAACTTGATTTTAAACTTGTTGAGAAAGGTTAAGAATGAATTTGATAGCTGAAAACTGTTGATAATCAATATCAATGAACAAATGAGATAAACAACTTCGTAAAAGATGAGAGAGAAAGAAGTACAACATTGATCGTTTCTATGAAAAAGGTAAAGTCTCTGGCTCCCGATTCCTGTAAGTTAAAACGCGTTCTAATGACCGTTATCACAGATGCTGACTTCAAAAGTCGATTGACTCAATTCATTGGACCATTGAGACTTTCATCGTATCCCTGTTCATCAGAAAACAAAGAATAGTATCAAATCAGCACTGTTGAATACAATCGATCGAATCTCATGTTCAAATGAAAATCATACGTACCAAGATTTCCTCAAAACTTATAGGATAACTATAATGACACTGGATTCCATGAGACTCGAGTTCTTTAGCAAGATCTTTTTCTCTTTGAGTCTGGACAAACTTTCCAATCTTTTGAATAAAGACAACATGCTTTAGATTAGGTGGTTTGACAAAAGCACCTTCACCCTTTTTACTCAAGATCTCCTCAAAGTGTGGTCCGTTGAAACGATAGTGATCTACGATTAAAGTTCGGACGTTTTGGAACATTGGTGATCCTAGCCATGAGGTTGGCTTTCCTGGATCCTCCTCTGCGCGGGGCCATTCAACCTGTACAACACGAAGTTTTGGAAAGTTGGAACCGATGAGGAAATCTGTAAACTCGCCTGGAACCTCTTCCGTAACAAGACCTTCTAGAGATCCTATGAGTGGTTTCAATACTGCTTCTAACTTTTCCGTTCTGTGAGAGTTTGTGGAATCGAGTACTTTGACGGTGTCTTTGATATGATTAAATAGATGAGAAACCGGATTCACCTCCATAGCTTGACAATAGGCAAACCGGAAGGATCTCAACTTTGATAAAGCTTGAGGTTGTAAATCTAAAAAACCTAACCAAAGCTCGTCCAGTCTCAAAACTTCTAGATTCGGTAAAACATTGAGTAGATTAGCTAATGATTCTGAATACTCATCAGGACCAGTCTGGAAATCAGGGCCCCTTGTAGTTGTGATAGTCAAATTTTTCAAATTTTTGAGTTGCTGGATAGAATCAATCAAGCCTGGCTGAAATCCAATCGAGGTGCCAAATTCCAAGTACAAGGTGGTCAAGCTATGCTTAAAGGTTGTGATGACTTCAATCGCCAGATCCGTTGAAACAGGAGCGCGACGTTTGTTTCCATCCAAGTTTTTGACATCTACCGTCTTGTATGATAAGTTCTTGATTGCAAGTCGCTGAACAGGTGAGAAATCTGCATTGATGGTAGACTTGCCCCGGGCCCAATTGTCAAGTATGGATTCGATTCTTCTTGGTTTATCTAAACATATTGAATGAAATGCGACAGGTGTAACAGATGCACACCAGGCTTTGGAAACTAAACGGAACTTGAGGAGCTGTTTTGCAGTTTGCCAGTGCAGGAATGGGTTGGGCGCGTTGTTTTTCCCACTAGGATCCTTGAACTTGGATTGGGCGACGAAGGTTTCCATGATCAAAGGTATCAAATCGCTTAGGGGCCCTCCACCTTTGATGCTGGTGGGGGTTTGAGATGGTTGTTTTGGGCTTTTCATATTTTTGTGGTAAGATGGTGAGAGTTTGAGTTAGACGAGATGAGGAAGATCAATTTGTTTAAGGAACTGAAGATGACAATTGCGGATGGGGAGAATACATGATACGATATCGTCAGCCTTTCATATACCTTGCGAGTGCCAGTGCTGGGTCACTTTTCGATATTGTCCTCTAGCCGCCTTGCCATCTTCGGCCGTTGTTGTTCATGTTATCGATATTCATTTCTACATGCGGAACTCCTTGAAAGCACCAAACAACTTCTTTTTCGAGTGCCTCGCTTCAATTTCGGTATGGGTTTGTTCTTTTTGTACTCTCATCTTTCCAGATTCAATGATCAAAGAGACTTATCATGTTGACAGTCCTCATCCCATAACCCCTCAATTGTACCTTCCTTCTTCAGCGTCTCAAGAAATGACCTAAAAAGGAGACTCACACTTTCATGAAAAGAAAGAATAATGTCTAAAAAAAGTATAGGGCGTCACCGATTTTTTTCCCTTTGATGGATATAACGCGACCGAAATTCAGCCTATACCACAAAACTTACAAATTCCCAAAAACCCCAAAAACGATGAGGCTTTGATAAGTTTGCTTATTTCACCTGGCCGTGCCTCTAGGTTATTTGCCTTTTTCAACTTAAGTTTGCTTATTTCACCTGACCGTGAGCTTTAGGTTATTTGCCTTTTTCAACTAACATGATATTTTCTTCCATCCACTTTGTGATCAACTTTCAACATCTACAATGAGAAGCTCAGGACCTAGGTTACCAAACTTTTTCTCGATGATAATTTCATGATGATTCCAACTAGTGAATCAAAGATAGTCAATAATATCAATATACGATCTTCAAGATCAATTCATGAAACAAATCTTTATAAACTGATTTCAAGAATTCAAATTTTCAATTTAGATATCTAATTTTGCTGTCAAAAAAATTCCATCATTTTCTTCCCCTTTCATCAATCCCTTACATCCTCTATCCTCATTTCTCATCCGTTCACTCATGTTCTTTCCCACACACCCAAACCCTACCCAAAACATCTAAAAAAAACTTATACCTCACATTGTATATATAATCTTAACATATAAAGAACTCTCATCTCAACAACGCCCACACCCAAGAGGAAAAAACACAAGTCCAACCAATTTTTTGTAAAAAAATGAAATCAAATGAAATCTATATTTCGTTAAACAAAAAGTGAAAAGTAAAAAGTAAAAAACAACCCCAGATCTTTTTCTCTTCTTAAAAAGAACCTCCTACAAAACTAACATAAAAAAGTAAAAAAAATCAATAAGAAAACAAAAAGAATATATATATAAGATATCAGTTATAATAATATAAAAAAAATCCCTTCTGTCCTCAAATTTCATGCGCCTTTTTTTTCTTCATTTTCGATTTTAATTTTTAATTTTTCATTTTTCATCTTTCTTAGAAATCAAATTAACCAAACACTTTAACCGTTCCATCTGCCCCAGAAGAAGCCACAAAAGGTAAGACCGGATGATAAATGACATCTAAGACTCCTTCATTTGATTTAAGTCGATGAGATGAGATTTCTTGTAAACAAGTTCTAGATCCAGTTAGATCCCAAAACCGAATCGAACAATCATGTCCACCTGAAACTAATGAAAGTCCGGTTGGATCGATCGATAATGAAGTGATCGAATCTAAATGAGCAATCATCGAATGTGTACAAGCACCTATGATTGCAAAACAAGGGTTTTCATCGGTTCGTTTTGATTTTAGTATGGCCTTCAATCAAAGGGAAAAATAGAATGATGAAGAAACGTACCAGTGTTTAAGTCAAATAGACGAATATATCCATCTTCATGGGCACTAATCAAGAGTGGTAAAGTAGGATGAGTAATAATACAATTCACTTGAGTATTAGTAGTCCCATCTACAAACAAGTCAAGAAAGAAACCCAAAAAATCAATTCAAAAAACCCTCAAAAATCTTCCATAAACGAAAGAAATAATGGAACCAATCCTTACCAAAACTTTCATCACTCTTTAATCTCATCATCATCTTTCCATTCTCAAGTTCATAAACCTTAATGACCGAATTATTAAACCCAACGGCCACTTTTTTCAAATCAGACCAAACCACTGCCAAACAAGTCGGAGTGATCTTCACTTTCTTCACTTCACTTTCATTTCCCAAACTCATGCCAAGCTTGACCCATTCTTCTTCTTTTTCAGAATCTTGACTTTCTTCTGTTCCTTCTTCCAACGTACCATAATATCCCCAACTTAATTTCAATGGTGAATTCAATTCATCTGTACTCCATACCTTAATCGTTCCATCTGCACTAATGGTAGCCAATAAAGCTTCATCTCTTAATCTTAATGGTAAGAGTACCATATCCCATATCCCATCTGTATGTCCAATAAATGTAGAAAGTAATGATCTTGAATCAAACGGTGCATACGTTTCATGTTCTGGTGTAGGTAATGACCATACCATCACAGTCGAATCTAATGAAGCTGAATAAATTCGGGGTGGTGAGTTTGAAATTGCTACACTTGTGACGGTGGCTGAATGGCCTCGATATGTGATTTGTGGTTCGGTTTCAGGCCAACTTGATGGACTTGGACTATCGAAATCATTCACCAAGATCAGTTTTCATATTTTCTTACATCTTTCACAGTTTGATGAATAATAAGAATTGGATCCTCACTTTGAGATCGAGACTGGATTCAAACGCCAAAGTTTGACTGTACAATCATCACTACCAGAAACGATAGCAAGTCCAGTTCGATCAAACGCCATACACCTAGCCGCATCAAGATGACTGCATTATCATGACCCAATTGTATCAAATCATAATCAGTACACTCATCCCTCCTCACACACTTGAATTCAAACACTCACGATCTCAATGTCCGCTTAGGTTTCCACATCTTATAACTCTCCGAATTTCCCGTAGGATTGGTCGTAGCACTTGAAGATTGTGATGGATTAGAAACCGATGATCTACGTTGAGTTTGATCTTCGTTCCCAGTCCCAGTCCCAGCAAGTTCATTTCCTTCATTCTCATTATTCACCACTTTTTTAAGATTCTTTAATCTCTCTTTCTCTTTTTCTCCTGCTAATCTAATTTGTTCTTTCCATGCATCAGATGATTCAGGTCTATAGATCGCTGTTAATCTACTTTCATCTAAATCTTCAAATACTGAAAGTCCTTTGATCGTATCAGTTGATGAAGCTGACGCAAAATCTACATTACTACTAGGTGAAAGTAATGGTAAGTTAGCAACTGTTAGTGATGGGGGCGGTGCTGGTGTAGGTTGTTGGGTGTTAGTGATTGAAAGACTAGATGGCGGTTGAGGTGGTGGTGATGGTGCAGCTATCATAGGTCTTGAACTACTCCTAGCTCGGGTCATCACAGGTGCTGCTGGTAGTGGTCCTCCTCCAGTGGCAAAATTAGAATGATCGTTGGGATTCATTTGATATAACCCTCCTCGATTTTGTTGTTGTTGTTGATCAAACAAAGTCCCTCCTCCTCCACCTCCTCCGATCGTATGAGCTTTATTGATGATCATGTTATGATTTGGATTATGATGAGCGTTAGGGGATTGTTGTTGAGGGTTTTGATTATTACCACCACCTTGAAAATGATTAAGATTCATACCACCTTGTTGGTGTTGTTGTTGCTGTTGTTGTGGATCGTTTAATGTCTTTCGTGGTCTTTCGATCCCTGGTATCAACGAAGAATGTTGTGGTAATGGATTTAATACAGGCATCGACGTGAGGTAATTGATTTCTTGTAAACACCTAACCAGATTCAAAAGAAATTAGCAAGCATGTTCGATCTTAAACTCAAGTAAATCAACGAGAATACAAGAAAACTCAACTGCTTGAGATAATCACGAGATCGAGCTCTGGCTTTAGGATCTCTACCGATCCCCATAGCCGTAGTTCCAAACCCAGCAATCGTTCCACCCGTTCCCGTCATCGTATTCATACCCGCCCCAATCGTTCCAGCCGCCCAAGTATTACCTCCACCATTATTATTATTTCCATTCGTACCGATTCGAAGCATGTTTTGAGCTGCAACAGCTGGTAAAGGTGGTGCGATCGAGATTGTAGGACCTGCTTGATCTGCTTCTGAAACTGTTAAGACCGGTGCATTTGTTCGATCTATAATATATACCAGAAAATGAGGATGATGGTTTTCAAACGTTGAAAGAAATGAAAAAACGTACTAGTCACTCCAGCAGCTAATGCAGGATCATCGTACTTTGGACTTTCAGGTCTAGGTGGAGTTTCTACACCCGTTGGGTTTGTCATAGCATTTATTTCTCCCATTTTCAAAGCAGCTAGTTTACCAGCCGGTAAAGCCAAAGTATGAGTAGGAGCACCGTCCTTAGCTTGGTTCTGTGAAAGATACTTCGATCTAAAGGAATCATTCATTCATTCGAAAAAAGGTCAATAAATCGATCACCTGTTCAAGATAAAGCACATCAAGACGTACCTTTCCATTTTCAAAGCCCATTCTAACATTCTAACTCTTCGAGCTAAATCAGTCTTAGCTTGTTCCCACGATCGTTTTTCTCCTTCCAAAAGTGCTACTCTTGCTCTTAATTCGGCTCGTTCGATTTCCCAACTGTTTTGTAAACTCAGATGAGTTCGATGAGTTGATTGTAGGTAATGCAAGACTTGGGGTAAAGTGATCGTGGGTTGATTTGGATTGATCGGACCATTGTTTGGGTTCCCTCCATTATTCAGATTTGACTGATGCTGCTGCTGTTGTTGTTGTTGTTGTTGTTGTTGCTGTTGTTGTTGTTGCTGCTGCTGTCTTTGCTGTTGTTGTTGTTGTTGTTGTTGTTGTTGCTGCTGCTGCTGCTGCTGTTGTTGTGGTTGTTGATAATGTTGCTGCTGTTGTTGTTGTTGAGGATATTGTGGTGGTCCCGATTGAGATTGAGAAGGTGGTGGTACTTGAGATTGAGGATGTTGTTGATTATGAGCATTATACATTCCATTAAACTGATTTTGATGATTATAAGCTCCATTGTTCGGTTGATCTCCTCCTGCTCCAGTTGGTGTTCCTAGATTTCCTCCTCCAAAGGTTTGTAAGTAATTTTGAGTTTGAATCGCTAGATCTCGAGTCGGAGCCCAAGGCAACATGATCGGTGATTAGTTTTTCTTCTTCAAGTATACTCTATAAGTGATTTGTTTTGGTTTTTTGATGAATTGAATGATGATCTAGATTGATTTTTGAATGATGATGATAAATAGGATTGAGATGAATGAGAAAGATAAGTGATAAGTTTCCAATGATGATGTGTTTTGGTTTCTTCTTCGTGATCGTAGTTGGATTGTTCGTTTAGTTAAAGTCAATGGTCAATGGTCAGTGGTCAGTGGTCAGTCTCAGTCAGTTCAATCGAACAACTTCTCTGTTTACCATTCATCATCATCACCATTCAACCTAACACGCTTAAGTGAACTTAACCATTCAACTTAACTCTAAAATTTAATCTGTCATGTAATCAACACTCGATCATCAAACATCCCTTTCAAACATTCTCATTTCAAAATTCACTCACAACAGAAGCCCCTTATCCAAACCTTCAATTGAATCTCTTGATCTTTCATCATCTTTCTTACTGCTCTTATACTCAGATTCACCCTTCTTTGAATTGTTTGTGATGGTTTGCACTGCATTGTACATTATCATCACACCCTGGGTATATATCTATCTCCCAATCAGTAAGAAGAATTCACATTCTTGAAAACTGTTGGAATAAGGTTTGTTTATCTAACTCCATTGATCTCAGCTTGATTTGAACTTCACAAAGGTGTACTCCAGTACATGTACTACAAATATTGCCCTACAAAACTGGTACATATGCCCAGATCCACCAAGAGGATTTCAAGATGTACACTTGTCTTTTTGAAACCAAACTCACCATCTGTCAATAAAACTATTTTCAGGATGAAGACTGAGTACATATCAGAGTAGTGTCTTGATTAGCTCATAGAGTGAAAGAGATTTAGAATACCAGAAAAAACTATTCAGAATTGATCATTGAGTGAAATCCCTCTATGAAAATTCAATTCTTTCAGAGTATATAGACCGTTGACATATGTAGTTGTGCTGATTCCAATGATCAATTACAGTTTCAATGATGAATCAATCATAATTTCAATGGTTGATCAACTCTGTCAATTTTTCTTCTCAAAAGTTTCAAAAATTCACATTTCAACTAATTTATTATTGACATAATCAATTATGATCAATAATATCTGCTTATACTCAATTTCTTACTTTCAAACCTTGGATTAAATGATCCCACTGCACTTCAGTTAATTAGCCTCACAGACCATCATCATAATTGTGATAAAGCTCTGTAACTCATTGCAAATGATTCAAGTATCATCTTTTGATTTAGGTACACCAACCCTGGGCCAGCAACACAGGTGCTGCATAATGTGCTGCACCTGTGTTGCGGTTTTTCTGAGCGCACCACAACATAGAATCAATTTCTAGGTTGCGGCCTGATCCACCACTCAACAAGATCTGTCAAATCAATGGTTTTTTTTAGGAGCTGTTGCGCCTGTTGCATTGTGCAATGGTCAGGGTGGCACACAGCCTGATCTCACCTTAAATTTATTGTTGTGGTACTTACCGCAATACAGTTTCTGATGCTGGTTTTGGTTGTGTGTTGTGGAGCAACACACCAAAAAAACACATGCTGTGGTGTGGTGCGGTGCTGGCACAGGTTTGGGTACACCTCCAATCAATCCTGAAAACTGAAACAGAATTAATTGAAGTGATCAAAATGATTTGGGTTTGAATGATTCTTTCTTGATAGATTGTTCAGGACAATAGGACACTGTAAACATCATCAACTTCCCCAAATTGTAAGAGGAAAATGATCGATAGTACAGTTTGTCATAAAAGAATCTAATACTGCACACCTGAGCCATTTCACCCACACTACATATGTGCAGCAAGCTAGGTCAATAGTTGGCTATTGTGTACATACAGGTCTGCTCAGTTTTTTGCCCACCAGCAGAAATAAATCACATGTTATACCACATGTAACTTTTTTGACTTTGAAAAAATTGTGCCCAAAATTCACTACATATAATTCTGTAGGTGCTCAGGCAATATTGTTGAAGCTATTTCTTAGTAACAGAAAGGGTGTTACATGCAGTTGAGTTGATGAGATTACACCAAAACATTGAGTCAGTGTACAGCCGTTGTAATATCTATCGGCACAAATTTGAGAAAGTGTGTTGTTGTCAGATTTTACTCTGGAAGGCAAAAACTCTTTTTTTTTTGACTTTCAGAGTAAACTGTATTGTCCTTCTCTCAGATCGGACCATAAGTTTGACCCTTCCTTTCTCCTCCTCTCATCCTTTCGCATCCTCATCACATATTCGTTTTTTCTCTCTCTCCCCCTCCCGGCTATTCATCTCCTTCCCAATGGCCGGAAATACTCTTCTCAAACGAGTTTTCCCACTGACATCATACGATGAGTTATTATCGTATGACCCCCATTTTCATTCCTTCAATCCTTCACCTGCCTCCTTTATCAACCATCCACCTTGCGTAAATATTCCCACCGACTCCATTATCACAATTCACATCTTATCCAAAGAAATTACATTTTCTCATCCTTTTTACCCGATACAAAGTTTTCGTACGTCTTCTGTTCCATGTTTGTTATTTCCTTTCATCTCCTTCAATCCTATCTTTTTTTTTTTTCTTAACATCGTTTCTTTTCGCCAGATTACCAAATGTCTAATACTTCAGCTTCGCCAATTGCTCCCGCTGCGACCCCATCCACTGGCTACATGAACCATTGTGAGTACTACACATGGATCCTCACGTTTTCGCCTTTGTTAACTGATGATGTTCTTCACTTGCAGTGTTTGAAGAGCCTGAGGAACGCTTCGGAGACGATCGACGAGTGACCTGCCTCCGACAGGACCCCTTATTGCGTGCAGGGACAGCGGCCCGCGATGCTTTTGATCGGAATAACCTTATGACGTTTGAAGTCCGATTCAAAATTTATACCGACCAGGAGGTTGATATCAACACTCCCAATCAGAGCACCCCCAAAGTTGGCGCTGGTAAGAAGGCAGTGAAGTCTTCTAAACTCAACCTGATCGACTCGAAAGCGCTCAACTCCGGTTACCTTGAAATGCAAATCTACCCGTATGGAAAGAGTGTGATCGAATTTAAAGAGCTGGTGGCTGGAGAATGTGAAAAATTCGAGCCGGGTATGAAGAACATCATTCTCAATAGTCCGTTCTCATCTGAGCTCAAGTGGAAAACCACCATGGGCCGAACCAAGTCTTTGCTCACTGATTACAATCAATGGCACACTTTGGTTGAGACTCTCGATAAATCAATCAAAAAGAAGTGTATCCTTTCGATCGAGAATGAGAATGTACAAGTTAAAGCTAAAGAGGGTGACAAGGCAAGTGGAATTTCCTTCGATTCGATTGTTTCTTACTCCTATTTTGACTGATTCAAGAATTTGGGCATTGGCAGGCATCCGCAACTAAGAAGCTCATCGCCACGACTAACGGAGGCGGGTCCCAAGATTGAGAATCTGAGGTGAGTAAAGGTAGCATTTGTTCTTCAACATTTCATTGATATGTTTGTTTTCGCGCTCTTTCACAGGAATCTATTAAAGAGCGAGAGTTAGCTACTATTGCTAACAAGATCTTTAGCCAATATGCCATCGAAAAGTCCTCCGGAGGACCAGGCAAGGTCTTGACCGCTCCATGGGATCCCACTTTTTTCTATCGTTTGACTTATGCGGCCGCGTGGATTTGGGCCAACGGGGTGGTAAGTGTTTCATCTGGCTTGTAGTCTGATGAAGTTTGGAAGCGAACTGACTACTATATGTTGATATAGGTGGCCAACATCGCGACCAACGACATCCCGCCGAATACTTCTGAGTTCAGGTATGAAATCAAGAAGAGTCGCTGGATCCACCCTGACATGGGGGTGGATCATCGCGTGAACCTTCGATTACAAGGTAAACCTCGAGGTTCACATGGAAATCGAGTTCCTCAAGTTGTGGCCGGTGGATCGAGTGCGAGTCTCTCGCTCGACACCGACATAAAGCCCGACCTCGCGAAGATAGGCGAAAAACGCGAAGGGTCCGGTTCAGGTGAGGTGAATGACATTAAGCCAGATATCAAGAAGATTAAAGTGGAACCACGTTAGTCTAATTCCAATTGATATACTTGATTACAATGAGTTACTGACCCATTTAGCTTCAATGTGTTCCAGAACCCAAAAATACTATCCAAAACCCGATTTATATATCTAGTGAGTATGAGAGCGACTGGGACACTGAAAGCGTCAGTAGCAGCCACTCCATTGAGATCGAAAACCCCTCGACCTCTCACTCGGTCGAGTTGGAACTCTTCCTTGCCGACTGCGAGATTGCTATGGACGACAAAAAGACTCGAACTGTGCTTAAAGAAGCGGGTATCAAGTCCTGGACTGACTTGATACCTAGTCTTCAACTCACTGAGGCGACGCTCACCGAGAAAGGTTTAGAACGTCAAATTGCTAACCGCCTCCTTACTGAAGCACAAGCTCGCTTTTCCAAATGTAAGTTTTTGGATGACGTTTTCACAATCACTTCCTAGGACTGATGACTTGATCCTTTGTTTTAATGGCAGGAGTTCAATGTTCAAAAATCAAGGTACACGATATTGTCAAAGCACATATCACATCATCAACAAAGCACGATCGATTGAGTATCTTCCTAAACAAGCGTTGTTATTTTCTATCCTTATATTATCAAATGAAATATAACTTTGTATATGTCTGGTTCATTTCAAAGTTGTCAATTGTCTTTATTCTCTTGTCTGTGCGTGGCCTGGTTTTCAAATTGGTTCTACAATTTCCTCGCTCTTGTGCTTTTGTGAGATTTGCTACCATACTTCTTCCAAATCATTGTCTGGTACAATGTAGCTATATCGTTATCTTGGTGTGATTCAGGTGTGAACAAATAAAAATTTATTGTTATTTAAAAATCGTGACAAGTTTTTGCAAACAGACGCAAATATATTTATGTTTTCCTGAGACTTGTAAATTTCAAAGTGAGATACCTGGAGAGCTATCCTCAGATAGCTCTCCACCTAAATGCCTTTAATCATGAGAGATCCTTCGAGTGGTATCTTTGAAAAGACACCATATTTACTTTTCTTTCCAAAGAAATGCAAACATCCTGACTATTTTTTAAACGGGCGTAAGGAAACTCTCCAAACTTTTAGTCACCTCGAGAGCAAACTTTTAAATTAAAAACGATGACATATCTGGCTATTCTTATTGCAACATATAATCAAATCAATGATTTGTTAATTTGAGGTAGCACACATAAAATTTATAAAGGGCATAGGCATAAGGGAATACAAAGTAGTGAGAGTATCAGAGATAACGACAACTTTTAAATAATTTTTCACAAAGAGAGCCTGTGAACAGATTCATACAAGCCACGAAAATGGACGCTTCCTCCCCAGCCACATGAATCGCACGGTGGAGAGCACGACTTCTTCGCAAACAAGATTTGAGAGGAGAAAAACCCATCTCGATGGGGTTGAAGTCCGGGGAATATGGTGGAAGATAAAGTAGGCGAATGCCCCTTTCTTCACAGAGGGCCTCAATGTTCCCTCCGTGATGGATTGGGGCATTGTCCATCACGAGAACACTGTTCCTTGCGGGCCAAGGGTTCATCGCTGGCAACTAGAAATGAAAACCATCCAAATATCAGTCCACTGATATTCAGCGATAAATATGAAAGCAGATCAAAAAGAAGGTTACTCACTAGTGTATCTTCCAAGAACGCCTCGAAATCAATTCTTGAGTAGCCACCAGGCTGG
The DNA here is from genome assembly GCF_000204055.1 of Melampsora larici-populina 98AG31. NCBI lineage: Eukaryota > Fungi > Basidiomycota > Pucciniomycetes > Pucciniales > Melampsoraceae > Melampsora > Melampsora laricis-populina. The sequence continues at coordinate 468,352 of NW_006768775.1, forward strand.
ATGGCTAAAGCAACTAGGCCCCCTGACGAGATGGCTGGTAACACAGACCATCTCTGAGACCTAGTTGCTCTTGGGAGCCGGACCGTCCTTTCGCCACGTGGGGCGCGTGCATAATCGCGATAAAGATGCCTCTTATTGACGGCAGTTTCATCTGTATCAAAAACTTCCACATCAGTTTCGTACCTTCAAAACAAAACCAAGGGGAAGAAGCTCACCAGTGAAAACCAGGCAATGCGGATCGATTCCGAAAACCTGACCGATATAAGCTCCTCGCGCCTCCGCCGATTGGTTAGGATGGACGCTGCGTGCCTTCTTTCGCGTCCATCCAAGACGCACTCGGACCTCATTTGAAAGTGTCTTGAGGGAAACGACGATTCCAAACCGCTCAGAGATTTTTTTTTGGAGCTCGTCGAGGAACAAAGTAGGGTCGTGTTTGAGGGATTCAATTATGAAGTTGTGTTGAGCTGGTCCTAAGATAGGCCAAGCACCTTGAGTCATATGGTTTTCGGGATTAGTGATGACAGCTCGAGTAGTCTGGTACAACTCGAACCACCACCGGACAGAAGTGAGCGATACGTCGACACCAAGAGTAGTGACGATGTCGTGGAATCGCATTCCACGCATCACCATGCGAACAACAACCATCTTGATGTCGGTGGGATACGTATTGACCGGCATCTGTAATAAAAGGTTACGTCAGTATCCTTTATGCTTAGCAAACAAACCACCAAACGAAACTCACGATCACCAAGAATTCGGAAGTGCGATGAAGGTCCAAGTGGTGATGAGAAGTGGAACGGATGCGATGGGGAAGAAGTGGGTTGGAGGGTTTCAGGATGTGGGAAATTGGAAACCGGTAAACAGGAAAAAAAGAATTAAACATTAACCGGCTTTGTATGGCACAGTAGAGTGTAATGGAAATATAAGGAGAGAGGGAATAGCAAACTTACATGTCCAATCTCAAACGAGCAGAGCATAGAGTTTCTAATCTGGAAAGCGGTTTTTCGAGTTTTTGCCGTCTTCATTAAATCTCACAACAACACATCTTCTTAAAAAACTGCCGATAGATATTACAACGGCTGTATGTAGTCAATCTTTGGAATGCTTTTTTTGATCTCAAAAAAGTTACAGCATGTGTTACATATGAATAAGTTATCCTGATGAGCAGATAACTGAGCAGACCTGTATGTACATGATAACCACATATTCACTGAGCCTGCAACACATATGTAGTGTGGGTGTTATGGCTCAGGTGTGGAGTGATAGATCATTTTATGACAAATCATACTCCCAGTCACTTTTTCCTGCCCACTTGGGGAAGTTGAATAATGTTTGCAGTGATGATGATGAATTCCTCACAAGGTTTAGAATTGGTTTCAGTCCTCAAAAATCAATACATATGCAAATTGAGCCTTTTGTATTTTCAAGGTCAAAAGCTGCATTGATGGAAGATCCCCTTTACAGGTGCAGGTCTGTCAATTGATGAGGGCATGCATGATGGTGCTTTTCATCCATCATCCAATTTTTTAAGCCGTTGATCATGTCTGAATGGACTCTTGATATACTTTACACCTCAACTCATTAACCTGATATACTATGAAATGTATCACAATCAGCAAAAAAACAAGTGCTTGGAGTGTTTTTTTTGGAAACTTTAGACCACTGAATAGATTGTACAAATTTGGAGATGAGTGTCACTTTATCCAAACCTTGGGTTGATCTACAAGTTGATCCAGAAGTGATATACTTCAGCTTCAGAATATCATGATCAATTAGAAAGTCCAACAGCTAACTTACAGCAATCATTGAAGTTGAAATCTGTACATTGATTGGTTCAAGTCAACCGCACAGCATTGTTCGATGGACTAATCAGTGTGGGTGAATTGAATCAAGCATCATGGATCACAAATGAAGATCACAGAGCAAACTTTCTAATCCAATCTTTATATGTCAATCTTCAACTTGGTTGTTTCACTTTGGTTCCAATCTAACAGCTTCTTGAAGCAATCGTGAACTTACTGATAAAAATAAAAGTGTGAAACAATTGAAGAAGCTGATGATTTTGCAATTCAAATTTCCAGAGATTGAATCATGGCAACTCAGAACTTAGATTTTAGTCAAGTGACACATTGTGAATCTTTTGGTTTCTGTGGTATTTATTAGGAGATTCAAGATGGTTTTCTAGACATTTCCTAAGTGTCAAACATGCAAAACAAGCACAAATAACTTCAAGACTTCTCCTGACTTGATCATATGGTAGGCCACTCTGTATGGAGTTATCTTTCTTTGTTTCATATCATTTGCTCACCTTGGTAGTTCCAAACTGATTGAGACATACATAGGGACATGTACCGGTACTAAAGTGACCAGTGCAGTGCCTACCACCAAAATGGCTAGTTTTAAGTGAAATCTCAGACCAATTCAATAAGATCAAAATGTGATCAACACAAACCACACAACCTGCTATTCATCATCAACAACCACTATCACCGAATTAATGTAAAAGCACCTGAAAGCTTTGATTTGAAAAGCGACAAAGCGCGTCTGATGATGACCTGATACCCAATAGACGAATCCTAGAGGTGAGTCTCCTGACACCTCACGTCTTTAAACTACCTGACAGACTAACCTGATACCCAATAGACGAATCCTAGAGGTGAGTCTCCTGACACCTCACATCTTTAAACTACCTGACAGACTAACCTAAAGGTTTAAGTCAGGATATGATATTCAAGGAAGGAAATCGACACAAGCAGGTCTCAGTATTTGATTTCTTTTCCTATACCGTGATAGACGGATAAATTTCACCTGATACCCAATAGACGAATCCTAGAGGTGAGTCTCCTGACACCTCACGTCTTTAAACTACCTGACAGACTAACCTAAAGAGTCAAGATAAAAAGAAAACATAACAATAACAGACAAACAGAATTAGAAGAAAAGAAATTGATATAGAGAGTTGAGAAATATAGTCTAACCTAAAGGTTTAAGTCAGGATATGATATTCAAGGAAGGAAATTGACACAAGCAGGTCTCAGTATTTGATTCTAGTGTCGACATAGTATCAGATGAAAGACAAGAATAGAATAACAAGAATGAAATCAATTAGTGTCTTCTGTAGCATGAATGAATTGAAAATATGAATGGATGAATTGAACTGGGAAGGGTACTTACTCTTTTCCTATACCGTGATAGACGGATGAGGAAAAGAGTAAGACGCGTGTCGGAGTGGCGTCATAGTTTAAATGATGATGATTATGGTTTGTATTTAGAGATTAAGTTTAATTTAATTTGAACTTTTGATCCTTGAGAATTGAACTTAATACATAACTTTCACGGCGTCTGAAACCCAAGTTATACGTGAATGTAACTCTCAACACTCCCCCTGTTTCAGATGTCCGTGAATCACATCTAGCCCCACTTGGTCTCTTAATTCTCGAAATGGTCCAGGGTGTAAGGGTTTGGTTAGTGTATCAGCAAACATGTTCTTACTATTGACATGCCTCATCTTGATGGCTCCTTTTTCTACTTGCTCTCTAATCCAATGATATTGCACTTCTATGTGTTTTGTACGTGCATGAAAAATAGCCTTTTGAGTCAAGGATACTGCTCCGGTGCTGTCACTGCATAAAATAGTAGGTGATTCTTGCGTTAGTGAGATGTTCGACAGTAACCCTCTCAACCATACTACCTCTTGCCCTGCTTCAGTGGTTGCCTTGTATTCAGCTTCCGTTGAGGACAGTGCCACTGTTGGTTGCAGTCTGCTTTTCCAGCTGATGGCGGCACCATTGAGTTTGAAAAGATATCCAGTAGTTGAGCAACGAGTACTTGGATCCCCTGCCCAGTTGGCGTCGGCATGGCATTCCGGGAAAGACCAGCTTTGATTACCTTCAATCTGACTGTTGCTTGATGAGTAAATTAATCCTAGGCTTTGAGTGCCTTTCAAATAGCGTAAAACATGTAATCCCATATTCCACGCTTCTTTTGATGGGCGTGACAGGTGTTGAGATAGGACACCCACTGCATATGCTACATCAGGTCGGGTTCCTTGAGCAATGTACATCAGACTTCCAACTAAGCTATTATATGGGAGGCCTGATTGGTTGAACTCTAGTACATCAGCATCGCTTGCTTTCAGTATCTTGTTACCTCCTGGAAATGGAGTTGATGCAGGTTTGCAGTCCTCATAATGAAATCTTTCTAACACTGTTTGAATGAATGCCGGTTGACTCAGAGAATATCCACCGTCAGTTGTGGAATGGATTTCAATGCCTACAATACAATGCGCCGGCCCTAGATCTTCCATTCTCCATTTCAACTTTAGTAATTCTTTTGTTTCCTTAATCTTGTCACCAGTGATCGCCATGTCATCTACATGTAGATAGATTAATGTTTCCATACCATTTCTGTCTCTCCCATACCATAAGCACCCATCATGAGGATTTTGTTTTAAACCAATCTGTGTGAATTTATCCTTCACTTCCTCGTTCCAACACCTGGCTGATTGTTTTAGTCCATACAATGCTTTTCGCAATCGAGCTACCTTGCCATTTGCGCGTTCTTGATCATAACCCTCAGGTAATTCTAGGTAAATTTCTTCTTTCAAAGTACTGTTGAGAAATGCAGCTATAGCGTCCATCTGTTTGATATCCCAGCTCTTAGCCGCTGCGACGGAGACCATTATGCGAAAAGATGCTAGTCTTCCGGTCGGAGCAAAAGTCTCATTGTAATCAATACCCTCGGTTTGGGTGTAACCTTTCGCAACATATCTAGCTTTATGCTTTGAGATAGAGCCGTCAGGATTGATCTTGTATTTGAAATGCCATCGACCACCCACGACTGGAGCGTTGGTTGGACGGTCCACTATTTCCCATACCCCCATCTCTTTGATGTTCTTCATTTCCTTGTCACAGGCTTCCTTCCATTTGTCTGCGTCAGGAGCTTTCATTGCCATCTTATAACTCTTAGGCTCGGCTCTAGCTCTCATGGCCTCTCGGCAGTAATATGAGTGCTGTGATTCAGAGTATCGTTGTGATATTTTGGGTACAATGCTACGCATAGGAATATTGACGAAGTTGCTTGAAGTTGAGTTACTGGGAGTGTATCGATTGACTGGTTGACGTTCCCGCGTTGATCGTCTTGGTTGTTCCTGAACGGGCTGCTTGGTTACAGGTTCCTTTTCTGGAATTTCGTTGATTTGAGGTTGGTTGATGATCTGGTCTGTAGGTTCAAGTTCAGACTCGGGTGTTTCGTTCAAAACTTCAGTGATACGAGGAGGGAGACTCTCTTGTATCACTGGATCTTCTTCATCTGAATCGTATCTTAATACGTTTGGTGTTGAGTTGGGTTCAATAACTAACTGTTTCTCTTCCGCTGAGTCAAGCGGGAGATCCTCGATAAAAATCCAGTCTGGACCTTTATCGGCATCCTTCATAAAAGGGAAAATGAGTGGCTGGAAGGTCACATCGTGACTAATATGGATCTGATTTGATTCTTGGTCTAATACAATGAAGTTGTGATTATCTTCTGTGGCTCCTAGCAAAACACCGGGACGAGAGACGGGTTCAAATTTCCCACCTCGAACTTCTTTCCTGACGTGTCGGTAGGCTAGGCACCCAAAGGGTTGGAAACGTTTCATGCTCGATTTGTGCTTCTTCCATACTGACTGAGGGGTTTCTTTTAGATTTAATGAAGTCGTGATGGTCCTGTTCTGCAACATAACCGAATAAGACACAGCATAGTACCAGTATCTAATTGGTACGCATGACTGTATTAGCATACACCTAGCTTTCGTATTGATAGTACGATTTGAGCGTTCCGCTACTCCATTTTCCTCTGGAGTATGAGGAGAGGTGACCCTTGCAACTATCCCTAGCTCCTCAAGGTACGGGCTGAGGAGGCCGTTGATAAATTTGCCTCCTCCGTCTAGTGAAAACATTTTCAGAGGCTGCCCGGTTTGACGCTCGGCAAAGGCAATGTACCGCTTGAAACATTCGAATACCGTCTCGGCACTTTTGTTTGGCAAACCAAAAGAAACACGATAACTGCTGAAGTCATCAGTGAACAGAATATAGTATTCTTCTTGGTTGACTGCAGTAGTTCTTATTATACCACTCAGATCAACGTGGACATTTTCGAGGAAGTTCGTAGCTCTTGGTCTAGTGAATGGGAATGGTAACCGGTGATTTTTGGCTAGAGGGCAAACAGGACATTTTGATATAATTTCAAATTCTTTTGTAGTAACAGTCTTTGGTAGTACATCATTAAAATAACCAAGGCTCCACATCCTCTTTACACTACACCAAATGACATCTTTACCCAGGGGTATAGAAAAGTAGTGCGGGCATAGAAAACTATGGGTGAAGTACTTTTCTATACCCATAGAGATCGTGTCCTCTCTGCCTAGACATACCATTCTGCTCTATACCCACAGATGAAAATATCCACATGACCACAGGGACTGAATATAAATTTAGACTCAAAGCCCTTCTTGAGCATTGTCCAATGGGAAAGCATGGTCCATCAGTCATATTGTACACCCACTTTGGCAACCGGTGTGTGACCTATGCAACCGACTGTGCACCACCAAAAAAGCGCAGTGATTTTTGGTGGCATATGTCACCTGAAAATCTTGTTTGGTAAACAAAAATGAAACAAAAGAGATACACGGATCTCTGCACATATGTGCAAAGATTGTGCGCATTCTTGAAAACAACTAAAAGTCAAATATTTTCAAATTAATGCGACTGCGACTTTTCATTGTTCTCTCTTCTCAAGCCATCACCACCAGTTATTTTGGACCTCACCATTTTTTTCTTTGTTTTCTACAAGTCCTTTTCTCTTCAATTGCAAACCATTCAAATCATCACCACCTCAACCTTTTTCTCTACTTAAACTTTTCAATCTCAAATCCATTCAATCTCATTGTGGTGTTGATTCAGACTCAAATCTGACTTCCTCAAAAGACATCATTTCCACCAATTCAACGTTGCTGCCAACAGTGAAGAGCTTGGTCATTGACCATGTTATCATCAATCAAATTGCTTAAAAAATAATTGCAGAAGTTGAACAGGTAGATGATATTGAGAGCAATGAGAGCGACTAAGTTTTTTTTTTTGGTTTTTGAACTCAATCAACAAATGACCTTGTTGTTCCAAATGGTAAAAGACACCATTGTGATTCATTATCACCATGGTGATTTTGCTTTTTATTTGGTTACCAAACCTTTCTAACAAGCACACTGTTGTGTGGTTTTACATATACATACACGGTGAGAAATTTTTTCACCGTGATGTAAAAGTTGCATTAAATTATTAATGCAACTTTTTTTGCCAAAGTGGGTGGTACATATGTAAAAAGTGTCTGTCAATCTGTGTAAGATTGTGCATACATACTCACATACATTGCTGAACATGGTTGAGGATCTCTTTTATCACCATAGAATTGTATTTTAGGATAAAAATATCAAAAAACAGAAAATTGAGATTCTGCGCACTGTAGCACTGCCTTTGGGTCCCAATACATACAGCTGAGTCAGGGCAAAGATAATACTCAATTTCTCAATCTGAAATATCTTACATAGGTTTATCAAAAGCATTTTTTATTGGTATAGAAAAGTACCCTACCAATAGTTTTCTATGCCCACACTACTTTTCTATACCCCTGGGTAAAGATGTCATTTGTTGTAGTGTTAGGTACTTCTCGCTTGGGTGACCTAAGGAATAATGGAGTTTTAAAATGGTGAATTGGTTGGTTTTTGATATAGATGATTGATGAAATTCATGACTGACCAAAGATCGTATCGCCACATACATCATACTACCCTCTCCGATGAATTTTCCGATGAAAAGCTCCTTCTTGCCGTGATCAATTCGAAAATTTGGGTCTTCTAGTACTTTAGTAATTGCACCCGCTCTAATTAATCTTCCGCCGGCTATGAGGTTTCGAGACAAATCAGGTACATATAAGCATTCCTTGAGTTTGATGTCTTCTCCTTTGGAATTCAGCAGATTAACGTTTCCAATTGAGTGTATGTCTAGGGTGGCTCCTCCGCCTGCCAGGTTAAGTTTTGCACCTGGATCTTCATTTGCAATCATGGTTCCGACTTCAAAAAGAGATGCATCATGAAACATATGATGAGATGCGCCTGTATCGATGAGAGCGACCGAGTTACATTGGTCTCCAACACATGCCACTTGTGGCTTCGCTGAGCAAGAGAATTTACCGTCAACACTAACATGATAGCTGATTTCACAATCTTCTAGACGTAAACCATCAAAAACTGATTTGAGTTCGCTCGAATCGGGGAAGTCTGAACCATGAGTAAAATTTGATGAGCCTCAGGAGAAATGAGCATCTCTACGACCTCTGCCTCTTGAGTTAGAGCTGCCTCGGCCACCACGGGGGTATTCAATCCATTCACCGGCTTGTTTCTTGGATTTCTTCCATGCTTCCATCTTACTTGAGTTATTTGGATGGTGATAGCATTCGGATTGTTCATGAGGTTTAGTGGGATGTTCTCTTCCGAGACAACGGTTTTTACTGCAGGTCTGCCAGCGTCCATTTTTTCGACCTTGGCTAGCTTCGGAGGCTTCAATAGTGCAACTCGATTGCTGACGGTTAGAATTGAACATCTTACGCGTTTGATACGTCTTCTTCAATTCAGTTTCTAAATTTCTAAATTTGACATGTCCAGCATCTAGTAAGTCGCACCCCTTTTCGGCCCAATCACGGTTAAGTGATCTCACGAACTGACGAGCTTGCTCTTCTTCCGACATCTCTCCATTCGCTCCTAAATAAGCATCGATCTTAGCGCGGAACATATCTATGTATTCTAGTAGGTCCTTAGTTGAACCTTGAGACAGATCTGTGATATCACTTCGTAGCATCAACTTGACTGATTCCGAATTGCTTATGTGATAGTCGCGTACGGTTTTCCAAAGGAGAAATGGAGATGAAGGGGTGTTCTTTATGCCGTTTTCAAAGGTAGAGATCATTGATATAAAGCGAGTAGACTGAGCTGATTCCATGCTTGCTAACAACCAATGAAATATACACTTTTTCGTAGCTAGAATGACTTCAGGATCGGTGATAACGGTTGGGACATCCTTGACAATGAGATACTGATCGTATGATGCGGCAGCCAATCCAAATCTAACATCATCAGACCACGGGTTGTAATTCGTGGCAGATAATTTGGTATTAATAGTTATCTTGTGTAGTATTGAATTCACCTTGATCGATTGTTTCTGAGCCGGAGTGTCCGTATCAATAGGCACGGAAGCCATGACAGGAACGGTGGTCTGATCAGAATGGACTGTGGAATTCGAAGTCTCTGAATGACTTTCACTCTGAATCTCGGCGTCACTCTCGTCGAGATTGCTGAAAGGGGCTGGGGTAGTGGCAGGAGTTGGCAATTGATTTAGGGAGTCAAGGTCTTCTCTATCTGACATGCGATTTGCGTTTCGATTGAGATAACTGAGAGCTGAACTAGACTCTCGCTACCATGAAAAGCGACAAAGCGTGTCTGATGATGACCTGATACCCAATAGACGAATCCTAGAGGTGAGTCTCCTGACACCTCACGTCTTTAAACTACCTGACAGACTAACCTGATACCCAATAGACGAATCCTAGAGGTGAGTCTCCTGACACCTCACGTCTTTAAACTACCTGACAGACTAACCTAAAGAGTCAAGATAAAAAGAAAACATAACAATAACAGACAAACAGAATTAGAAGAAAAGAAATTGATATAGAGAGTTGAGAAATATAGTCTAACCTAAAGGTTTAAGTCAGGATATGATATTCAAGGAAGGAAATCGACACAAGCAGGTCTCAGTATTTGATTCTAGTGTCGACGTAGTATCAGATGAAAGACAAGAATAGAATAACAAGAATGAAATCAATTAGTGTCTTCTGTAGCATGAATGAATTGAAAATATGAATGGATGAATTGAACTGGGAAGGGTACTTACTCTTTTCCTATACCGTGATAGACGGATGAGGAAAAGAGTAAGACGCGTGTCGGAGTGGCGTCATAGTTTAAATGATGATGATTATGGTTTGTATTTAGAGATTAAGTTTAATTTAATTTGAACTTTTGATCCTTGAGAATTGAACTTAATACATAACTTTCACGGCGTCTGAAACCCAAGTTATACAGTCATTTAAGAAAAGCTTGCCCTAAATTGCCCGCAAAACTCGAGCGAATTGGCGGGGAATTTGGGGCAAGCTTTTCTTAAATGACTGTACGTGAATGTAACTCTCAACATGATTTACATACAAGCACCTCTGCTGCTGGCCCCAGAACCTTCATTGAGCCTCTCAGAAACCAAATGGTTCCATCTGTTTGACTTGGACTTGTAAGTTTTGTACATTTTGGTTTCTATCTTTCCTCATTATGTTTTTATCTTTCTCATCTTCTCATCTTCATGATCCATATCCACTCATTTTATCTTCTTTGAGTAAAGCCTTTTTGTAGTTTCAATACCTTTCACTTTTGACCTCTGTGTCCTTTTAGCATGTCACCCACAAGGTTTGCCTGTTTTGCTTTGTCAAAGTTGATCTCACAAACCAAATGCTGTTGTCTATTTGGAGAAACCCCTCATGAAGAGTTTGACAAAGCCACTGAGGCCGTTGCCCAGAAGCTCAATCAATTCTTTCCACTATGTCAACCCACTGCTCCACCTGCACCGCCACTTGGATGGGTTGATATCATTTGTAACAATGAAAGTCGATGGATTGATCTACCAGATTGATCTACCAACAACGTGTCACCCCCTGGAAAATGTACACATCAAAAAAAGTACTAGAGGCACCACCAACAGAGACACTATCAAAGATACTTTGATAAATGTCAAGATTACTTCAAGTTTTGGGGACAACTCAAACATCAAATGACATATACATAGCTATATTGTCAATAATCGACAAAGAACTGGACCTCTCAAGAGGCTTCTGTCAGAAGTAAGCAAGCTGGATGTAGTTGTACACCTTCAGATCAACAAAATCCACTCAAAATCAATTTAATTGATACTAGTACAATTTGTGGCAGGGATTCCCCAGTTATACCTTGGCACTTGATCATAAAAACAATAGGTGATCAACCCTGAACCTTAAGCTTCTTGAAAGGCTTAGAGCACCCACTATGGTAGACATTTTTTATTGTAAATTTTGTGGTCCTAACCGCAAAAATTAATCATGTGTGTAACAACTAAATCATTTACCACATGAAATTCACTATGGAGTGATTTACTGTGTGATTTACCAATGATAAATCACTATCAATCAAGTGATCCCACCGTGGCAAAGTCACAAATATTAATACCATGTCTATTTCCAATGATACATCCAAAAAAACCCTGTCTCAATGCCTGCTTCAATGAAAAGAGCAATCCATGCTCTTTTGAAGTCTTCAAATGTCAATGAGAAGCAACAAGAGTATGAGAAAATAGCCTTTGACTTCCTCTTTGACAAGCCTCCTTAACCTCCACCACCTCTCCAGACTTGTATCCACATTTGAGACTGTGTCTAACGCAGTGAACAACTGTCCAACAATTACTTTGCAGCTAATACCACATACAAATCAAAGTTTGAACATTGATTTCAAATGAGCAAATCAAGTGTGAGATGTCAAAGTGGTGATGAATCAATGAATTATGGGATTCGTAGAGTCAAAAAAACAAGCAATGCTTGAGATTTGATGTGTCTAGTCTTAAAATAAAACATGAATCAAGCTTGTGTAAAGTTAGACAAGCTTGATTCATGATTTGATGCAGTCGTAGGGACCATGCGTCTAAGACAGGTCCATAGTGGACCTGTTTAAGTTTTAGTGGTAAACTTACAATAAAACTGCTGTTTACCGCACCCATAATGGGTGCTCTTATGCAGCATTATATGTGCTTGTGTTAACCTCATAATACATTAGGGGGTTCCAAGTTGACTTTTTTTACGTATTTTTATGCTACAACAAATTGCCCATTGTTGTAAAATATGCGTAAACTTGTCCCAATTTAAAAATACGTTGGTTTCACACATATTTGTTTTACAAAAAACTTGCCCAAATTTTTAAAAAATACGCCAAAAAAATCCAAACTTGAAACCCCCTATTGGTGTGTGAGAAATAATACTTTGTAACCCCAGTGCACTCAAATGATTCATAATATCTTCCACAGAATTATGTACTTGAAAGGTTTTGTACTTTGACTTGTTTATATCATGAAAGTGTTCTCATTGGCATAAGATCCAATATGCTTCTGTTTGAGAAAAACATTCTACCTCTGACATGCTCCCATTTTCCTTCTGATGAATATGGAGTCTATCTATCACTTATTGCAAGTTTTGATTTGATGGCCCAAGCAGAATTGCTTTACATTGCTCATGTTTGGTTGGTTCACTTGTGGTATTGGAAGAAACTGATGGACCTGTGCAATGTGAAATCCATTCAAAAACAGTTGATGTCAATAAGGTCAACCCTGAAAATCACTTGGCTTGTATGATGACTAATTATCTAGAACGAGATGCTCTTCATACTGGATGAATAAATCATCTCAAAAAATGTTTGTGCATGTCACTTTGCAATTATTTTAAGCCATCCAATCCACCCATTGGAATTTTTTGAATTGCTTAGTGCACATACGTTGAAATGGATAGGATGCTTTGGAATTATGTGTATAATTTATGTTTTTAAACCATGTCAAACTTATATTATCTTCGATCCAAAGATCTTTGAGCTCAATTCATGCCTCAAGCTAGGAGTATCTAAAGGTCTTCTCCTCACCCTGGTTTCCTCCCTGACAAAGGATTTTGAAAGCTGTAGCACTGAATCAATTCAACTCTTTAGATAAGACTAAATCTCAAATATCTTCTTGTTAAACTGCCTCTCTTTCATCCCAAGCTTTCCATCCCCTTCCAAAAAATTGTGTGCTTCCTTTTGTGTTCATAATTCAAACTGGTCTACCAGACTTCATTGGGAGCTTGCATGATTTGCAAAATGGAAAATGAGATTCAGTCAACCAATTCCCTTTTACAGAAAGGGAAATTCCAAGACTACTCAACTTCACCAAAATGAAATAAACTTGGAGTAGAAGGCAGAGGAAGATAAGTTCAATTTAGTTCAAACTAATACTTGAATTGACTTCATTAACTGATGTCATCAATGTTTCCACATGTCTTGAATTTCCTTTTATCCTTCTCAAACAGAACCAAAAGCATAATCATGATAGAAACAAATTTACAAACTATTGATTGCCTCGAACTAACTTTCTGCTTCAAGTACTGCATGGGTGATCACTGTGGTGGCTGATCTTGATGCTGATGATGCATTGGCAATGTCCTTTAATTCAATGTCATGATTTGTGGGAAATTTGATCAAGAAGCACCTGATGATTGGAGTGATGAATTTGGAATATGTTATAGATCACGTGAGAGTGAATGCTGCTATGCTCATCTCTCCTCAACTTAATCTACCCCAAATGCACATAGATAGAAGTCATGTTGTAAATGAAAACCAATTTTAGGATAACCATGAAAAATCTGATATGCATGGATTGCTCATGATGAGAACATTCCAAAACTTAAAAAAATCAAAAGTATGATGTCTTGGTATGGATTTATGATTTTAGGAAACACAGCAAAATTGATATGCATAGAATTCTATCAATGAGAGCATTCCAGAACTTTGATTGGCTAGTTAACACAACAGGGTTTGAGTTCTACAAGTGTTTCAGGCCTTGGGTTGACTTTGACAATGATTTGTACATGACTCCATGCATAGGATTTTTAATCACTCACTTGGACCAAGTGAGTTGGTCCAAGTGAGTTTGATGGGTATCAAACCCCGGTTCCATGCTTGTTTCCTGAAATTGAGTGATTAAGCAAAGCATCTGGAGGGCACTGTACATATGCTGCTATGTTGATTCAAACAGTTTTGACTTTTAGAGCATCACCACTGGAACCTACTGAAAAATAACCAATACAGAGCCTGTATGAAGGGTGTTAAAATAGGAATATACATTCAAACACATCAAACATATTTCACATTCATCTTTCACACAATCTCTTTAGCCTAGATTTCAATCTAATTTCCAAAAGTTCTCAAACCTGGAAGATTGATTATCTAACCTCAGACAACTTGGCCTGATTGCTGGTGTTTACCAAGGTGTATTACTTTTTTGTCTTGGTGTTCAGAACCATTAGGCAACTTTGCCTGATTGCTGGCATTCACAAAGACATCATTTCTGGTGTCACAAGTTGCTATAGATTATTGCAAAGGGTCCTGACAGGACCAATGATGTATGGCCAATCTCATGTGTTTTTGCAAAAAGATGCAAAAACCAGGGCAGAGTAAAACCACAAAAGTGAGGTAGAATACTTTGCCAAGTTTGTCAAAGTTGTCCGGATCTTGGAGGACAAGAGTGGACATGTCCAACAATCACTGAGTACAGTCTGATGTTTTGTCCTAATGGGGGCTAAAAGGGTTTTGGTCCACCAACTACTAATGGTTTATCAAGTTTGAAACTTGGTTAGTGAGGAAACAATACAGGCCTTTTGGTATATCTGGTAAACTTCACAAATTCACATGCCTGCCTGGTGAGGCTGAAGCAAGCAAGGTACTTGTGGCCAAACTTATATGCTCCATAACCTTGCGGTAGAGGCTTTTGTAAGGAGCATCCTTCATTCCCTTTTATCTTGTCCCGCACCAAGGATTTGGGTATGGTCAAAAGAGAAAACATATGGGCCTTACTTTGGTGCATTCCCCAAGGAAACTACTCCCCTCCATGAAAAAAGTGCTTCAAAATTTTGGCTTGCATAGCAACTGTAGCATGTAAACCACACATGCAGCTGTTGTGGATGGTAAGTGTCTTTGACAATGGTTGGTTTTGTTCATCCATTATCTACATGATAAGAGCTCTTTCCTAGAGAAAAATAGGATATACAATATTTGCGGGAGATAGGTGCACAGCTTTTCCTTTTGGACCATAGGCAAATCCTTGGTTTCAAAAGATTTAGGAGGGATTGAAGGAGGATCCCTGCAAAAGCCTCTCCTACAAGGTTATGGAGTGTACAAGTTTGGTGTAAGTCCCTTGCTTGCTTCAGCCTCACAAGGCGGGCGTGGGACTTTGTTAAGTTGATAAATCTGGTGCCTTGGTATTTTTTGCGCTTTTTCCCACGCAATTTGTAAAAGTGCTGTATTTTGCCATTTGATCTGTCCTGTGGTTGCTCTTGTCGCCAATTTCACAAGGTCTCCTGCAGAACTCGAGCAATTTGGCGCCAGATTTTTGGCAAGCTTTGTCCATTCTTAATTGTGGAGCGCAAGATCAGGACAGAGTGTGTTTATCTTCAACTCTAAAGTTGAATCTAGATAAACTCCCCTCTAGCTGAGGAGTATATCTTTCCTGGCAAGTTCTACCGCAGAGTTGTATTGCCTCTTTCCCTGAGATCAATACCCTGTCAGCGTGGTGTGGGGGTAGCCCCGTAGGGGAGTGAGATCTAGTAAGGGTACCAAACCCCAACCTAGCACTCTTCCTACGTGGCGAGAACAGGCCAGAGAAGACAAGACTTCTCAACCCCCCGGGTGGTGGGTGGGCTTTGAAAAATTTTAAGAGAAAAGAATTTCTATCTTGCGTGGATTGACAGGGTTCAGCACGGTGGAGAATTTGGCTTCGAGTAGAGAGGTGAAAATTTTCCCTCTCTACTCGACTTCCAAATTTCAGCTTGGGATAGGTGTACACCCTAACTGTACATAAAATGACCGCATTCCAAACTTCAAAGGGACAAGACGTAGCTTGGCGTGACTTGAAGCCACACGTCAAGCACGTGACAAATTGGGGAAATTGTCACTCATTTTTGAGTGTGCACTCCGAGAGTCTGAAGTGATTAAACTCAACAAAGTCCCACGCTGCGTCTCGCACGCTTCGAGCGCAAGACGCAGCGTGGGACTTTGTTGAGTTTATGAAGTGATACACATACACAGACTCGAGTGACATAATTTTCCTCGCAGTGTCCCTGCGGCCATCGGTGCTCAAACGCAATTATTTCATCATGACATACGCTCTCCCTCGGGCCTCTATGTACGCAGCCCACTTGTTTTTCTTTAAAGGCGGCCCTTTGATAGTCATTTTGTCTTTCTCGCTCTACACCTGACTTACAACAGCACTTTCAATCCACGAATTATTGGTTGCTAACTCGACATAACAAAATGATTTCTCTTTTAAAACTCGTAGCCTTATCGGGAGCTTTTTTTTGTATGACTCTCGGACTGGCCGATGCTCAGTGTTCTACCCGAGGTCCAATAACGATTGAGGAGCAACATTGTTTAAAGTTGGTTTACATACCTCTGCTTTCTTGGTTTATCCAAACCTGAGATGCTATTCACGAGTTTGTGTCACAATGTTGCTCCATTACTGATTGCTCCTGCGTTGGATTCATAGAGCCTTACCTCTATTCCCTCTCCCCAGTGGTCCTGACACCATTATTTTCAATGGCAATATGATCCCATCTCGTTTCCGGACTTGCGAGGTGAGTGATAGGTGTCTTCCAATCTCAAGATACCTCAACCAAAACTAATCATGTAGCTATGCTGACTAATCACAATTCCTTTGTTCAGCTCAAGTTGAGAACCGTGGACGGAACCTCAACGATTCACATGTAAGCCAACTTGTGCCAATTTCTTTAACATCAGATAATTTCTGTTAGAGCTTATTGTTAACTTTGACTCTCTGCAATCTTTAGCTCCAAGGCGGCTGTGGAGAGTGCCTTCCAGACTTCTTGGAACCAATGCCACGGCGTAAGTGTCTAAATATCGTGATATTCTCTTGAGACTGTACACACGTAGAACTCTGACATTATCGAATCCTCAATTAGTACTCTACGATCACGATCACCAATGTTCAATTTCCTGACACCCCCGTTTATTTGGATATTGGAGCATTCAAGGACCAACCTGGCAATCCATAAAGTTTTCGACTGGCGTATTTAACAATCGCAGCTCTCCTTCGGCATCAATATCATTCTTACATCGAGATTTGATTCCCACTGAAAAGTCGCCGGGTCTGATGAAAGTCGATCCTTGATCAATTTGACTGGGATGTTGATGATTGTTTGTTGCCAAGAGCGATTTTGTAGTACAGTCTATGTTTGTCTTGTTCATGTGTTGTGTCTGAATTCCTTTGGTATCATCTTTAAATCCCGCGTACATTTGTGGCTTTATTGAGTTTGCAATGTCAGCATTGTCTGGCCATCTCTTTCTGTGTGCTCAAGACCATCTAATGTGCCTCAGAGCCTACATGATGAGGTTGTTTGGAGCCTTTGTTACAATTATCAGCTAGGGACTTGTTCTGCCCTAGCATAGCAAAGGTATCCAAACCACCTCACTCATGATTGTAAGCACCATCTAAGGCTCGTCTTGGTGCAGGATTCCATGACTGAGTGGTTAGTGCTCAGGTGCAAAGAAGCCCGGGACGGGTAGCGGAGACTACCCGAGAAACGGGCTCTTAGTGGTAGCCACGTGGGAAAAATTTCACTTCCCACTCAGAAGCTACAGTTGTCTCTGAAATAACCCATACCTTTTTATGGACCCCAAAAGGTATGGGTTTTCATAGAGTATGTGTTATCACAATGGGCTTTTGGGCAAGCCCGGGACGGGTAGCGGAGACTACCCGAGAAACGGGCTCTTAGTGGTAGCCACGTGGGAAAAATTTCACTTCCCACTCAGAAGCTACCACTCCCGCACACACAACCAGTCTTAACTGAGCACACCTCAAACACTCAGCATCTCGATTCAAGCTTATCATATCATTTCAAAAATACCACCCAGCCCACCCGGCAATGTTGGACACGGCTAGGTTTGCGAAATGAAGAGAGTTTTTCTCTCCAACGTAAACCAGGCGGCCGCCGGCGGCCCCCCCTCGAACAACTTAAGCATGTCAGAGAAGCAATGACATACTTAAGTCTGGATGGTGTTCTTAGATGTGATATGCATCGAGCTAACAAACCATAAACAAAATGGAAGACAAGTCAAAGTCAATGGGAGGCCGGTAAAGCAGGGTCAAACGGCGTATGATATAAGCATCATTGCAGGGGATACGTGATGATCCTTGTGTTGTAAAAACAAATTTGTAATCTTGTTCGGCAAAAAATGAAAATTTCGTTTCGTTTCACAGGAACCCTTGGAGTGCTGTGTGCAAAGATGAGTGTAGAGACCTCTGCAGCGCTCTTGCACGTATGTCCAAGTGCTTGAATTTGTGCATCTTGATCTACGAGTGTGGAATTCTACCCTACGCTGAATATTTTGCAACAAGATTGAGCGTGACACGTGTAACTTCACGCTCAAGAACACCGACCCCTTGGTATATATGGTTTGCTGTGAGAGGCTACGTGCTTGCTCGGACAGCGCTCGCTCGCGCTGTGCTTGGCTTGGGGATTGGTCAACCTGGATCCCGGTCAACCCCTCCAATACTCCCTTGATTTTGGCAATCATCAGACCAAATCAATCCGAACAGATCATAACATATGCTCTCCCTATACACCGCCCACTTGTTTTCCTTCAAAAGCAGCCCTTGGATAGCATTTTGTCGCCTTCTTCACACTTGACTTCCTCTCAAGATTACTCTCAATCAACCAATTGTCTATCAATATCTTATCACAAAATGCTATCTCTTGTCCAACGCGTGGCCTTATTAGCAGCTTTATCTTTTATGACTCTCGGACAAGTGTATGCTCATGCCTGTGGTCCCCAAGGCACGATAAAAATTCAGAAGAAAGATTGTTTTAGGTTGGTTTCTCTTTGCTTCCTTGATCGATCCATACCTCGAGATGTTGTTTATCCAAGAGTTTATCTTACAATTTTGCTCCATTACTGATTGCCTCCGCATCCGACTCATAGCGCCATGAATCGCTTGCCGGGCACCAATGGTCAGATCTCCTCGAAATCCAATCCGCTGACAGCTATTTACCGTACTTGCAAGGTGCGTGATAGAATTTTTCAATTCTCATGGAAAATTATTCACATGACATACTCTGCTGATTAATCAAAACTTCTTCATCATCTAGCTCGTATTGAGTACCGAAGATCCAAAACAAGTGATCCGCGCGTAAGTCGACTATCGTTGAACTCTCTGACCTCATCAAAGCTTCTGTCAGGACTTATTATCCACTTTCATATTTGTGATCGCTTCAGCACTAAGGCGGCTATTAAGGACGGCATCAATAGTGATATTGACTCATGCCACGGCGTAAGTTTATTACAAAACCTTCTGCCTATCTGTGGACACAAAACTCTGACATCGTTTCCTGAATTAGTACACTAGCGTTAACCTCCAGGATGATAAGTACCCTGACCTCGCTGTCAGGATGTATGTAGGGGCGTACAACAGCGATCCTAGCGATGAGACATATACAGGATGAATTCCACACTTTCCAAGCTACATTCGCACCCCCATGCATTTCGGCATTAACCTTAGATGAAAGTCTGCCCTTGATTATTTTGGCTACTGCACTTTTTGTTTGTCGATAAATTTTAGCGGATGCGTACGGCCTTTGTCTGTCTACATAGTAACTTGTTCATGTGTTCTGCCTGCATTTATTTTGTAACGTCTTCAAACCCCGCGTACGCTTGTAAATTTTTTAAGTTTCTAATGTCAGCATTCTACGGACAGCTCCGGTACAAAAGCAGAAGCTGAGACTATGAATGCAGTGGCCAATTCTCATCTTTGAGCCAAAACGAACTAGTGGGAACACCATTTAGTGAACTGGATGACAAATCTGATGTATCACCACTCATACCCCAAGAGATGAGATGATCGATGCCATGCATAAGGAGAACAATGTATCCTAGCCACCAAGTTCGAAAAAACGGTCAGAGGATGTATATAATTGATAGTGTTCCACAGCTCGCGAAGGTACACTGTATTCCATTCTCAAGTGGAGAGGGAGTGACAGGTACAGCTAAGGGTGTCACAGCTGTGGGAGAGGTAACACCTATACCAAGCTAGAATTTGGAAGTCGAGTAGAGAGGGAAAATTTTCGCCTCTCTACTCGAAGTCAAATTCTCCACCGTGCTGAATCCTGTCAATCCACGCAAGATAGAATTTCTTTTCTCTTAAGATTTTTCAAAGAACTCAATTTCCATTTCCAGAAACCTTCTACAAACTTAGTCTTTTCGTTGATCCTCTCAAGTTGAATGTGGAGAACTCTAAAAAGAAAAAACACAACCCCGAAATTTCAATCAAAGAAGATGATGGACTTGGCTAAATTAGAAGAAGAGAAGAAGAATATGCATGCTCTCAAGCTCAAAGAGCAGGCACTCGAAAGAGAAAGAAGAGCGGGATCACGGGACCCGGCGACGTCTAGCCTCAATACTGGTTCACCTCTTAGGATGCAAATTGTGATTGATGAACCTGATGGGGATGGTGTGACTAATTCGTCGGAAAAGGTAGCAAGAGGAGAAGAGATAGGAGGAAACAAGGAGGGTGAATCAGAAGAGGGTGATGACGAGTCAGGATCGACGGAAGAAGACGTTGAGACGGGTGATGGTGGCAAAGGGAGAAAGAAAGGAGAAGTTTTGAAGAAAAAGAAGAAGTCAAAAGGGAAGAAAAGGAAGTCCTCAGCATCACTAAATGAGGACGGAAGCCTGAAGGGGAGAAAGGAGACTTACGCAGGATTGATCAATCATGGTCATGGTGAGTAAATATTTTCATAAACATCGAAAGATGTAGAAATTCCATTTTTTTCATTACCCCCCCCACCCTTTGTTATCTCTTTTCGCAAATTTCTCTCCATGTCAAGATGCTAGCTATGAGAAGTTCAGCATAGCTAGAGGAAAGTTGCAGCCGTTGTTGGCTCCTGCCTTAATAAGGGGAGAAGCAGATGGATGGAGAAGGTAGTAGCCGTAGAAGGCTCCCAGGAGTATGATCCCTAGAGATGATGATCCTTTATATCCTTTAATCCGGGATGATGTGAAGGTCGAAGCAAGTCACGCTCCCCGTCAGAGAAGGATTATCCTTAATATACAAATTCTATTAACTCACGAGATGAGTGGCCAGACCCACCGGGCTCCGTTGAAAGATGTAGCAGCCAAACGGGATAGATATATCAGTCGCTAGAACACCTCTTCTTCGCCGTATCTAGGACATCCTCGTCCGAGTAAACTTATCCGCGTTTTAACTTAAGGCCTAGGAACTAATGGCAGTGTGGCTTATCGTTCACATAGGTCAATCGAACTCCTTAACACAGGAGACGTTGGTGCCGACCACCCAATTAATGGTGGGAAATGTGGTGCATTCGAACCCAATAGGAGGAAAGGGAGATGGCCGTCCCTTAATCAAACGACTTGCCGAAGCTATCGATAACCTGGACATGCAAGCAGTGTTAGCGTTGAGGAAAGAGATGGTTGAGGAGGAAGAGGTGAAGAGGAAGTGGGAGGAGGTGGCTAAGAAGGAAAGAGAAGAGGTGAAAACGGAGAGGAAGAGGGAGAAGAAGAGCAGGAAACGTGGAAAGAAGGAAGAGGAGTCAAAAAAGAGGAAAGGAAAGACAAGGGGAGGAAGGGAAGAAGTTGAAAGGAGGGAAGATGAAACGCACTCGCTCACCTTCCATTTCAAGTGATAGCTCATCTTCTTCCGAATCAAGTAGCGAAGAAA